>NC_141101.1:34177329-34777329 GCF_041138505.1 Cibotium barometz | reverse complement strand
CCGTGTTTTGGGAGAGGTCTAACATTTCATCCATAGTATTTCACACGATGATATGTGTGTGTGTGTGTGTACACACACATGCATACACACATACACCCATTAACACAATCACGTTATGCGCATATAAAGCTATCTACATGTGTATGTCCAAAATTAGACATATGGATACATGCATATATACCGACACACACACACACATACACTTTCTATCTTACATACATGCATATCTATTACGTATCTATGTACATATATTTTTATGAGTGACCATACATAGATAGAAGTATTTTAGTGTGTGTGTGGGCATAAGTATGATACTTGCTGGGGCGGGTGTATGTGTGCATGCTAGTTTGTTTTCAAACGTGCACACACACACACACACACACACACACACACACACACACACACACACACACACATACATGCCTCCATATATGAAATGTGTTGAATTTGCAGCAATGTGATGACTTATGTAGATCAAATGCAAGAATTAACATAATTAGTAAGTGATTAGATGATGATTAAGATGAGATTAGTGAGCAATTAATCTAATAGGATAATGTAGGCATGGATACTCAAAAATCAGCAAATTCTCATTAGGCCAATACCTCAATTTATAGGTGGCCTACATCATCGGTGGCTCAGAGGTGGTTTTACTCTGTTGGGGCAAGTTACATTGGGTTGTGGGGTTTCTCTCTCTTTCTCTCTCAAAAAAGATGTTCTGACTCCTCTACCTTAGGAGTCTCCATGAAGTTTGCCGATGTCAAAGCTTCTTCATTTGGTTTTTTGTAGCAATCTCTAGCCATGTGTCTTGGATTCCCACAGTTGTGGCAAGTGAAGGTCCTTCCTCCTCCCCTACCTCTTCCTTGTCCTCGCCCTCATGCGAGGCCTCCTCGGGTGTAGTAAGTCCACATGCAGATTTGAGAATGGTCATCATCACTGAATCGCGATCAACTTCAAGCCAATACTTAGTTTCTACAGGAAGTGAGGTAGTAGCTATCATGCCAGCTCAAGGGGATGATTTTAAATCATTCCTCCATTGGGCTCAATATCTAAAATCGTTCCTCCGTTGGGCTCAATATCTAAAATCATTCCTCCATCAAGCTCAATATCCATAGAAATCCTGATAGTTTTTGTTCTCAAAATCATTCCTCATCATGTGATCTTTTCTATTCTCAAAATCATTCCTCCATCGGGCTCAATATGCATAGAATTCCTAATCCCTCAAGTTTCATCTACACTTGCATGTGCATCTCTAAATTGCATTTTCGTGTTTCTATGATGCACATGAAGCTCGAGGTTATCATCTATAGACCCCTTCTTACCTCATAAGGACATCCCATTCTTGCCTTTGCAATGGCACCGCCCTCTTGCACCACCTCACACAAATGAGTATCCCTGTTATTAGAAGAAGATGATGATCTAGACCCATTTGAACATGTAGCTTTATGGAGAATCTCATGAATCCTAGGCCTTCTTGACCCATGAAATCTTTGCTTACTTGGTCTCCCATGATACACTGCCAATGGGAGATGGCATGCAATCATTTGGCAAAGTGTTTACTAATTTGTCATTCCCCTGCAACAACGGCAACTCCAATGGTAACCACCATGAGGATGCCCAAGAACCATTCTTGAGGAACGTACTTGTAGTGCCTCATTTTTTTTAAATAAAAGTATTAACATCTGCTTTACTTAGATATACCTTTGCCATGAAAGAGTAACACATGAACAAGGGGTGTGTTGAGAAGAGCATACAAGCTTGCAACCTAGGACGGTGTGATTGAGAAGGATGGTGAGATCACCCTTAGCCTCAGAAGGATGGTGAGATCGCCCTTAGCCTCTAGAAACCTGATGTGCTTGTTCAAGACAAAGTGGCCACCAAGTGGACACTCTCGTTGCGCTTATGGCTATGTTTCTTTGTAAATAGTCGACATGACTATGTGTAGATGTTGTGTTGGCTACTATGTCCTAACGCCTAGCTGTCTTTCAATTAATTGCACAATTACCACCTAATCCCTTTTGAGCCTTGCAAAATATTCATATTGAGACTCCGAATCTGGTTCCTACATGAGACTCTGAATCTCGTCCGTAGGAAACATATGCGGTTCGTGCAATCACAGATCGAGTGAGGATAACTTTGAGGGCGCTCCCCACTGCAAGCGGTGCTATTGAGAAGCATGGGATTCTTCATGTAGCGGGCTAGTGGAATCCAGGCCCTATGTTGCTGCTTATACTGAGAAATATGCAGTCTGGTCCTGCCTGCTACCAGTCTTTGCTGCTGCTGTTGTCTGTGTTTGTGCTACTGCTATACAACACAGCAAAGAGAGCCTTCGTGGACAAAGGCCTACTCGCGCAGTGTCTGGACAGGCGAGGGGCTGCAACATAGAGGCACTATGACCCTTGTCTTTGCCTCATCATTTTTTTCACTCACTCTGCACGGTGTGAGCTGGTGGGGACAATGTGTGATTTATTTTTATTTTTATTATTATTCTTCCTTGTGAAAACCATCCCTCCGATTAGAATGATCTTTTATGCTGGAAGAAATATCAATTCTTCCTACTTTGGGCCCTTTATAGAAGCGTTTGTTGCAAAAATAAAGACCTCATTCCCCATGAGCATAGCTAGCTAGTCCATAATGCTGGTGCTTTCATAGACATATACGAATGTTCACTTTGAACTAGTGGTGGTGATCTTATCAGCGGGGGCCATTGTGTGAGAAGCTTTTTATATAAGTATGTAGATAGATGGGTGGTGTACATAATATGCTGAAGCTAATCAAATTGTAGGTGAATGCAGTGCTAGATTGATTGATGGCCACTTTTGATATATTGTTTCTTGATACATTAGCAATTTTGAAAGAAGACCACTCTCCTAGCCCCATATGCAATTGAGTATTTGCTGCATGATAACTGTTTGTACCACTTAATGTCCTTTAAGATGCAAGATGGGCTTCCTTATCAGACAATCACGTAACATGATTGAGGAAAATCTATTGCACTTGCAAGTTTGGAAAAGGCCACTAAGCCGGTGCTGCCATAAGACATTCCTTCCCACCTCTCCTCTTCCCTATGCCCTTCACGTTACCTCACATACACACATTGCATCGCTCCTCCTCTCTCTACCTTCCTGCTCTCCTTACTTCCCGCCTCTCCTCCTCCCTCTACCATCCACATTACCCCCTTCCTTCCCACCCCTCTTCCTGCCTCCACCGAGATTGTTGGAATTCATAATAATCATCAGGTCCACTTGGTGTGATCAATGGCCAACACCAGAGTGACTTATGCATGAATGGGCACAATCTCACTTTATATATATATATGCAACACCTTGATAATTAAAATGCAACAAACATGTACTGTACTACTCCGCCTCCTCTGTGCAGCCATGGTGACCTCACCCATAAGCTGAGTGATGTATCGATTATCAATTGATAAGTGTATGTTAAATCATCTTAATTGCTTGATTATCATGTACTATTAATTATGATTAAGCCATTATAATTAGTGCATTTTTCTCTCCTATTAATTTCCACATGGTAGAGGAGGAAGGCAGTGCTGGAACTTCCACGCAAGACAAAAGAAAGAAAACCATTTATATTTGATAAAAACATAGAGCAAGGTGGTGCTGGAACTTTCACGCACGAGAGAGATAAGGAAACTTTCAAATTGGGGGAGGGGGCACGCGCACACACATGCTCAAAGACTCATCATTGTATAGTCACAGAGAGAGAGAGAGAGAGAGAGAGAGAGAGAGAGAGAGGCTATTAAAACTTTGTTGTTGTTGGAGGTTTGTTGTTGGAGAGAACAATTCTTGGAACAGAATTAGCTTCCAATATAGGAGCGTACTTGGAGTAGTGTTGCCTTGCAGAAACAAAAAAAAAACAATCAGAATAGTAAGAGAGATTAAGCACAGAGAGAGAGAGAGAGAGAGAGAGAGAGAGAGAGAGAGAGGGTTCACCCAGCAAGCAAAAGGCGACTCCCCTTGTAATGTAAGGGAGAGATGGAGAGAGAGGGCTCACCTAGCATATGCGCACAAAATCTCAAAGGACCTGCACACACACAAACAATATCAGAACAGCAAGCGAGAGAGAGGGGGAGGAAGAGAGAAAGAGAGGGGGGAGGGGGGGAGGGAGGGAGGGGGAGAGACACCCACAGACAACCTGCAGCAAATAGTAGCCGCAACAACACCAAAATGAAAAAAAAAGAAGGGAGGACGAGACGTGAAGAAGGAGCTTGCTACAATGAAATTTGAATTTGCATGCAGGGAGAGTGGCTTTGCATCTGCAAGTGTGCATGGAGACGGCGGTGCTTCGGCTCTAGGCATGAGCATAATCTTCTCCTTTTATATATAGTACTAGAGTGCTCACCTGTCTCTGACGGGTAAAAGATGTGCACACTTTTGTTTATGCAGGTTATAGGTTAGACTTGGGTGTCTCTTTCGCTCTCGCATATTGGGGATGTTTGGAGGTAATCTCTCTCTCTCTCTCTCTCTCTCTCTCTCTCTCTCTCTCAATTGGTAGATTGGTTAGCTCATGGAGTTGTTATTCAACACGTCTTGTGTTCGAATCTCACTCCCGTCCAAAAGATCATATTTGGTCTCTTGGGATTGTTCCTATGACGTTAAAAGAGCTTCTTTTCTTCTTCTTTTCTTCTTCTCTCTCTCTCTCTCTCTCTCTCTCTCTCTCTCTCTCTCTCTCTTGCCACCCAATGCAACCTTGAAGAGTATCTATCTGCCACACTATTACATGGCAGCCATCATCATCCCATTATTCCACATATCAAACATTGTCCTTGTGCATATCCTGCAATTAGTGTAGATTAAGAAACCTCGCGCATTGCAAAAAGTTTGTCAACTTACTATGCTTTGTAACCACATGGTCGTTGTTGGGGCGAGTTCTTTATGATGCTACCACACGACCTCAAGATGCAAGAAGAGGATCGTGTTTTAGGAGAGGCCCTAACATTGCATCCATAGTATTTCACACGATGAAATGTGTGTGTGTGTGTGTGTGTACACACACATACATACACACATACACCCATTAACACAATCACATACACATATGTATGCGCATATAAAGCTATCTACATGTGTATGTCCAAAATTAGACATATAGATACATGCATATATACCAACACACACACACATACACTTTCTATCTTACATACATATATTTATGAGTGACCATACATAGATAGAAGTATTTTAGTGTGTGTGGGCATAAGTATGATAGTTGCTGGCGGGTGTATGTGTGCATGCTAGTTTGTTTTCAAAAGTGCACATAACACACACACACACACACACACACACACACATACATACATGCCTCCATATATGAAATGTGTTGAACGTGCAGCAATGTGACGAGCTATGGTATATCAAATGCAAGAATCAACATAATTAATAAGTGATTAGATAATAAAAAAAGATGAGATTAGTGAGTAATTAATCTAATAAGATAATGTAGGCATGGATACTCAAAAACCAGCAAATTCTCATTAGGCCAATGCCTCAATTTATAGGTTTTATATCCACAAGATGCCAAGCACCTTATCCCACTGATTTCTCCTTGATTTGTGCCACCTCTCCTACATCTGGGGGCACCTTTTCCTAGAATCTTTTCACACTCCTGTATTCACTCATGCTACCCTTGATTCTCTCATCATAGTAGATTCCTCTCACCTTTTCATTGCTACCCATTCAATTACAGACTCCCTTTTACAATCTCTTGCTAATAAGGGCTTGTTCCCGCACACACCCATTCACTTGCATATTTCAACACTGCCCCTCAAGTGAATAACTCTAGCACACCTTTACCCTATACCAAGTTTCCCTCTTACTTGGTAGTCCGCGACCAGTGTCTCAAGTCCCTAACTCATAGTCCTTGACACTCTCTCTCTATGTGTCCAAGGCAATATACTACAAGTGCCCATGACCTTGACTAAAGTGCTCACACATACACCTACCACATGGCCTACATCATGGTGGCTCAGAGGTGGTTTTACTCTGTTGGGGCAAGTTACATTGGGTTGTGGTTTCTCTCTCAAAAAAGATGTTCTGACTCCTCTACCTTAGGAGTCTCCATGAAGTTTGCCGATGTCAATGCTTCTTCATTTGGTTTTTTGTAGCAATCTCTAGCCATGTGTCCTGGATTCCCACAGTTGTGGCAAGTGAAGGTCCTTCCTCCCCTACCTCTTCCTCGTCCTCGCCCTTATGCAAGGCCTCCTCGGGTGTAGAATGCTTTCTCCTCTCCAGTTGTTGGGTCCAACCCTTTCTTCTCTTTGACTTTGTTCTCTTGCTCTAGTAGATCTCCTTCTATCTCATGCTCTGTTACATCCTTTAAGGTTGCCACAATGTTCTCATATTCTCCCTTGTCCACACTCTTCAAAAGCATTGCTAGTGCCTCGTCATCTTTGAACTTCTTCCCAATGGCTTCCAGTTGTTACTTAATGCTTTTGTATTTGTTCAAGTGTGTGGTTGTAGGTTCACTTTCCTTCATGTCAAGTTTGTAGAATTGCATTAGAAAATTTATCTTTGAATTTTTTGCTTGAGTGCCAAATAATTTGTTAAGTTCATCCCATGCATCTTTAGCTCGTTGTATCCTTGCAATGTGGTGAATGATTTCATCATTTAAGCTAAGTGCAATGAGCCCTAATGCTTTCTCATTCCTATTATTCCCGTCATCCTTCCCACGATCCTCTAGACATTCATCTCTTCCCACAACTAGCCCCCACAGATTCTTCCTCATGAGTAAATACATGGTCTATGTTTGCCATCTTTGTTTGCCATGTATGGAATTGCTCCCCGTTAAATTTAGGTATTTCTTGTGCAGTAGTCATGATGATGTGAAGGGGGTCTTATCTCTTGATCCAATTCAAGATTCAAGGGTAGCGTCTATCTTTTTACAACTCTAATATGATGTTTAATGATGATTACAAGTTTATTAGCATAAATTCACCAAAACTTACATAAAGCCATCTCCGAATTCCAATCTAAAGTGATACAGATCTGTATCAAATACCCAATGGTGAATTTGAACCATCAATTGCACCAAAATATAGTAATTAGTGCTAATTAATCATTGATTAGTGAAATAATCTCCTGTTTTGTGTGCAAAAAATAGAGTGTACGGGGAGGCTAGATCTAGTGCCTTAGATTTCAAATGAGCTATGATCCTTTCAAGGACATCAATAGCAGTTAGTCTAATAGAAGATCAAGCCAAGAAATAAAAGATTTCACTAAACATTGAATTCTTAATCTCTGTTTTACCAAAGTCACTTGTAGATTTGATGCAGAGCTTGATGCCACTTCTCCTTAAGGAATTTCTCAAACTGAGATCACCAACATGTTCAGAGCATCCAAAAACCCCTAGGGCTAAGAGGAATTATCTTGATTCACCTTGTGGGAGTGTAGATCTAGGTTTTTCTTCCATAAAAAGGTGCCTACAAATCGGCAATTCTTGGCTCTCCTGGTGGCGATTTTACAAATTGATACACTAGTCTGAAGTGTAGGGGTTGTAGCTAGATGAGGCTAAGAGGTTTTAGCCTATTGTTAGGGCTAGAGGGAGAGAGAGCTCCTCCACCAGTTGGGGGTGTAGAGGACAGTTGAAAAGAGCTTTAAAAATGGATTAACTCCTAATTATGATTAGTAGAGTAGTTAGCAAGGTAATTAGGTACAAAAGTCAGATGAATCCTAAGCTTGGCTCTGATACCATGTTGAATTTGCAGCAATGTGATGAGCTATGGTGGATCAAATGCAAGAATCAACATAATTAGTAAGTGATTAGATGATTAAGATGAGATTAGTGAGCAATTAATCTAATAGGATAATGTAGGCATGGATACTAAAAAACCAGCAAATTCTCATTAGGCCAATGCCTCTTATTCTTATTAGAACAATGTGCTTTAAAATGGACCTAGGGCCATTCTACCATCCATGATGTTCTTTAGAATGGCCCTAAGGCCACTCTACCATGCACAGTGTCCAGTCTTTCAAGGACATTGTGCTTCCAAGAATGGCCCTTGGGAATTCTCTAGTCTCTTATGTCAACTGTTAGTGAATTTTTGAATAGTCTTAGGCCACTCTACCATGCACAATGTCCATTCTCTAGTCTCTTATGTCAACTATTAGTGAATTTTAGAATAGTCTTAGGCCACTCTATCATGCACAATGTCCATTCTTTCAAGCACATTGTGCTTCCAAGAATGGCCCTTGGGAATTCTCTAGTCTCTTATGTCAACTGTTAGTGAATTTTAGAATAGTCTTAGGGCCAATCTGTACATGTGCATAAATAAAACATTAACATTGTGAATAGTAGAATGGTGTAAGAATCATTTCTATAAGCACAATGTACTATAGAATTGTCCTAGGGCCATTCTACCTTCACAAGGTGCTTGAAAGAATGGCGCTAGGGCCATTCTTACCACATTATACTTGCAAGAATGGCCCTATTTCCATTCAATCTTGATATTTTATACATGCACATGTAGAGAATGGCCCTAAGACCATTCTTGCAAGCACGATGTGTTTTAGAATGGCCCTAGGGCCATTCTCTACCCTCTTGCCAACTAATTGGTGAATTTTTGAATGATCGTAGTGCCATTCTTGCAAGAACAATGTACTTTAGAATGGTTCTAGGGCCATTCTACCATACACAATGTGCTTAAAAGATTGGCCCTAAGACCATAGAATGGCCCTAGGTCTATTCTTTCAAGCACATTGTGCATGGCAGAGTGGCCTTAGGGCTATTCTAAAGCACATTGTGCTTCCAAGAATAGCCCTAGGGCCATTCTCTAGTCTCTTGTGTCAACCATTGGTGAATTTTAGAATGGTCTTAGGGCCAATCTCTACATGTGCACACAACATCAATATTTTGAATAGTAGAATGACTTGAGGGCCATTCTTATAAGCACAATGTGCTATAGAATGACTGTTATTCTAAACATACTACCTTGCATAAGAGAGGGAAAGAAGAAGAGAAAGAAACCATGGAAGGGTCAATTCGGACAATATAACTTAACCAACCCTAATGAGGGTTAACTCCCCTATGTGAGGCCACTATAGGGGCTCACTCTACCACCACTTGTGTCACCCAAGTGGAGATTCACAAGCTAGGTGAAGAGCAAAGAAAAAGGGAGCTATGGAAAGCTCTACCTTCACTCAATGCCAAAATGCATGCAAGAGGGATCTTGATGGAAAGACAAGAGAAGGGAGAGGAGAAGAGAAGCTAGATTAACACCATCCCTACCATGCATACACAACAATCAAGCAAGCAAGCAATACAACACAACCATGCAACCACAAGCTCAAGAGAGTGAGAAAGAGAGAGAGAGAGAGATCGAGACTCAATTGAGACAAATAGGATTGTCCCTTTTCATATTCCATAAAATGTCTTATATACATGAGCTCACTTTTTACAATGGCCGGCTGCCCATTTACAATTAAAGGCCCAAAATTGGCTTTCTAGCTCTATGTACATCTAGCTCATTCCTACGACAACATTACACAAGCCATAAGCTCGGTCATCCTATATCTCTTTTATCAATAAGTGCTTTGTACGGTTACAAGAGGATAAGTTACAAGAAGCATGACTGTGTTGGCCCCTTGTTGATGTCGAAGGCCAAGCCTTGAGTACCTTTGTGGTAATGGATGGCTCCAATCTAGGAAGGTCTCCAATAGTGTGATGATCAAATCAAAGAATCTGATTATGGCAACCATAGTGGGATCTGGCACTTGATTGTATCCGCCGTGATGAACTCATGTAGGTGCTCGAGCATGCTGGCTTCAGTGCATGGGTTCTATGGCATCGGAGGGGCGAACCAGGAAAAATTATAGAGGAGTTTGGGGTCCTTGGCTTACTCCTCATGGAAAAGATTCCATGCCCATCGGTAGACAGATCGATAGATTCTAGGGTTGAATCAGAGTTGGCATGTTGCCCTATAAAATTGGTCCTAGATGTAAGGCTTGAGAAGGAATGGTTGTCGCCCGCTAGGCTGGCTGCTCACCCATGAGATCAAACGTGATGGGACGAGCAATGGCGGGTGGCCTGTGGTAGCCACCGCTGCATTGTTGAGGTGGGTGCTTATGCTTCTAGCCATGATACTTGGCATTGAGGTAGGGTTGCCAGGACGTGGAGGTCCATGCGATTCGTGACTTTGGTGATGGGCACCGCCTGGATTTGTTGACCGAGCAGAATTTGGGTGGCTTGCTTGAACTTCGTGGGAGGGCGTCGGCTGTTCACTGGGGTGGGTAGGGGTAAGGGCATAGCCCATCCAAGATGGAGAGGTCGATGGTGTCATTTTGGTCAGTGGGCTGCCCAAAGAAGAGGAGATGGGACCAGTTTAGGAGGTTAGCTTTTGCAGACAGGGGATGGGTAGGGAAGTCAAAGAAGATAATGGGGTGAATGAATGAAATCTAGCCCTAAAAGAAGAAGGATGACAAGAGGGTGATGCTATGTAGTGGTAGCTTGGTGAGGATATATGAGTAGGTGGTGCGGGAGAGGGGTTCATCGAGGAATATATATTGTTCGAGTAGATTAAAGCGGATGGTTTGATAATGGAACTCAAGGAGTTGGTATGCGATCTAGGGAGGTATGGCGATGAGAGGGAGCTCTGTGGGCGGTGTCCACCATCAGCGCGTCGTCAACCTTTTTCTCAATCGTTGTGATGGAGACAGGGCCTCCTTTGCAACCTTGTGGTAGCGCTGGAAGTTGAGGGTGGTTTGGGTGAGGGCCTCTTCAATTGTTGCGACTCTTTGTCCGCATTTTGCATCTCTTTTGCGTTTGCGAGCAACATCTGTTGCTGTGCAGCGATAGCTATCTCCTACTGTTGTGCCTAACGATGTAGTTTGTCATTCTGAGCTCACGGGCCATGTGTGAGAACCCTTGGGCGAAGTCTATCACTTCCCCATGTGATGCGCGTACTCTCTCAAAGTAGGCTTCCCGTTATCTCTGAAACTTCCAATAAGTGCCCAACGAAGGGTTTCCCAATATTTCTGTGTGATGAGGCAAGAGGTGGGGCCAGCTTTGAAGTGATGAGGAGGGTATGGAGATGATCCTGCAAGTGGTGGGGTTTCATAGAGGTTCTGATCATAAAATGTTTGGCATTGCACCTCCTCTCAGCGGGGCTTCAGTAGCTTCTAGCTCCTTTGTGGTTGGGCATTGGCTAGATTTGGGTGGAAGTTGCTCCTGCTGCTTGGGTTCCAGCCGCATGGTAGAGTACCTTGGTGAGGAGGGATGCTGCTGTGAGCTTTCCTTGGGGATTGGCACATACTGAGTGCAACTCCTTATGTAGGTACTCGCCCAATTGATGGGAATGCCTTGGTGGACCCTGGCCAATGTTGAGAGGCTGCACTTGTTAAAGCAATCTGTCCACCTAGTTGTGAGTAAAAATGAGAGGGCCTTGGCCGACATGACAAGCTCCTCCTGGATCATTTCGGGCCACTCTACTCATCCTTGGTGGTGCTACCCTGCAAGGTGTTGTGAGTTAAATGTGGAGTGTTGGTGAGGTGCACGTAAGGTTGGTCCATTTTGGTGAGCTAGAGGGCTTCCCGAACCATGCCGACACTCAGATGGACGGTGTGTGGACCTACTCGTCATTATCCAACACTTAACTTGTGGCCTCATTAGCATCATATGTTTCTATAAAGTAGAGGTAGTTGTAGCGGTATAGGCCCCAAGGTTCCAACGTCGGCAGCCCCCGAGCCCAAGCTCCTCTAGGCGGTGAGCTGCAATGGCGGGATCGGCAGCGACAGCTTGTTAGTAGGGTCTAGTGTAGTATAAGAGCTTACTCTCCACCTTATGATTATTCTTAATATAAGGGAGTGGACCATGTGATCGTAGACCTGCTTCATGAGGGGCTCTCCAAGATGTGACAACTAAGTGTGGGATGGCGGTCATACTCCTTGAAAGTGTCCCCCTTCTGGGTGCTTCCTTCTCAAGGTGGGGTGCCTGTGATCCTCCAGAGAGAAGTCGGAAGTCTCGGCCCTGGGTGAAGGATGAGGGACATGAAGTGAAAGCTCAAGAAAATGAGGAGTGGAAATGGGAGTGGTGAGCCCATATTTATAGCTTTCAAAAGGACGCAGCCGTGGTGGCAGTTGTTAGTATGGGTGTCACGTTTCTAGGGTATGGGCGTACGCTTCAAGTTGGTACGGGCATATAAGTTAAATGGTACGTGCGTTTCATTAGTGGTAGAGGTTGGAATGGTCGTTACTTTCTTTAGTACAAGCATGTCTTTTATTTGGTATGGCCGTGGCATTTGGAGTTGAGGTTGGTACAGCCGTGGCATTTGGAGTGGACGTTGGTATAGTTGTGGCATTTGGAGTTGGGGTTGGTATAGCCATGGCATTTGGAGTTGAGGCTGGTACGGTCATGGAAATTCCAAGGTATGGGCGTACGCTTTAATTCGTACCATCCTGGAAACATTGGAGGAGAATGGTATGATTGTGGATTCTTTTGGTATTGCAAGTATCACAATTCACCCTTTTACAATGTCAAGAAGGACTTAAAACATCATCAAATAAAATGAAAGAGATCCTCGCAGAGAATGTGGAGAAGGATGCAAAGATTCAATGGCTAGAGGAACTTATCAAACGACTCAAAGCAGCGCTAAATGGTGCTCGTGAATGCAAAAAGACATTAGCTGGTATAGAATCTCTTGCGTTTAAAGGTGGAGCATAGAAGAAAAGGATTCGTACAACAAAGTAACATAAACTTTCATTATGCACTCAGTGATTTAAACAAAATAGTCATAATTTGTGTTCTGCCAGGAATTTTCTGCAAGAGGTGTGTGGTTCTAATGAAGATGGATGGAAGGACTTGGTCAAAGCCATTCTGAATACCAAGGATATTCTCTAAATTATTACTGACTCTCATCGTCCTAAAATACGCCAAGCTGTTGTCAGCAATGTGGTGAGCGAGATTACCACCTCCATCGATTCTTTATTAATTCAACATGCTTGTGATGTGACTGGAATCACACCTTTCACTAGGTCATGGTCACTAGGTTACCATTCTATTTACTCAATTTTCCCATAAAGGTTCGAGTCCCGGATGGTCATTTCGATTGGGCAAAGTCAACAAGGAGTCAAGATTGCCTCAATACCCCGGTCCCTTTTTCCGCTTGCAGAATTGCTTGAATAAAAAAATAAATGTGTTGAATTTCTTCAAGAGCCAAAATCCAGTATCAAAGGGAAAGGGTCAAACAATTTAACCCAAATCACTATATTTATAACGCGAAGCGATCACCTTTCACTAGGTCATGGTCACTAGGTTACCATTCATCAGCATGAAAAGGTACCAAGCAATTCGTCACGTTGTAAAAGATGCATTTCTAAGACTAGGAATCACTGGCACTTTATTTCCTACACTAAAGGTGATTCACAATGTCAAGCATATGATGAATGATGATGTGTAAGATAGTTTTATCATGTTGAGGACACACTAACATTAGACACAGGGTTGAGCAGAAAAAAAATCAAGACAATAAGTACAGAATTTCACTATGATGTTTACAATAACACCTTTGTTCATATTGAGATACTACAACAAGCTGTAGTGAAGGTATATGGTCTTTCACCAAAAGGTGAGAACTAGCAATTGCTACTGTTCATGTTTTTCAGTAGAAAATAAAGATGATTATTTTGTTCTGAATGATATAAATTATCATTTATTTACAATTTTTGGGAGCACACTTTCATTTGTGTTCAAGCTAGATGAGTGCCAAATTGTGAGAGGTCGAAAGCCGGAATGTATGAGCATTACGCTCATGAATGAGGCCATGATATGTGCATGGGAAAAGACTACCAAACCAAGTTTTAGTGTGCAATTTGAGAAAGAGGTCTAGTGGCTTGGTGCATTCGAGGTATCGAAGGAGACACATGAGGTATTGACATGGATGTTTGAAAGGACTCCCTGGATAACAGATGTAATCAAAAAGCAAATTGATGGTCAACTTTTAGATGTAGAAAACATAGGAAAGTTCAAGTTGGATTGGCATCTTAGCATTGCAAGAAGCCGTCGAGACTTACCTTGTTGGGCTTTTTGAAGACACCAACCTCCTTGCAATACATGCAAAGAGGATTACCATTTCTGCCAAGGACATGCAACTAGCTCGGCGTATTCGAGGCGAGTAGGACATGATCTAGAGATCTTAGATGTTAACCTGCTTTTTGAAGCAACTCTTTTGTTTCAAAACCCCCTTTGTAACAAGCCTATTTGGCTTTCATTTGTAACCTTCTAATAATTTAAATTTTAAGTTTCTCTTACAATGTCTTGCAGTGTAAATTTGGCCTCTACAACGGCAATGTAGGCAAAAAATTTGCACTGTTCTGGCAATTCTCCCCTAGCCACTTAGAATCATTTTTGATGCATTTGATGCATTTATAATGAAGTTGAGTACACTAATTGTGAGAAACAGTAGTTTATAATATAAAAAAGTTCATGATTGTTATTAATGTATAGTTTGATTATGTTTTATGCAGAGACAGGTCATTAAATATCTTAAAGTTGACATATCAATAATAAATTGTCTGATACTGTCTTCTTTGAGGAGATGCCACAATTGGGCTTTTTTGGATCCCAATCTAGCCCAAAATGGGAAGTCCTTGGATTTGATGGGTGGGATAATGTTAATCCTCAGTATATTTATATAGTCTTGGACCCTTATAGGCTAGATGACAATCTCAAGCTCCTCTTAATCAAAGAGACATTGGGATTACTAGATGGCTTTTACATTGTGGGTAGTAGATGTAGGAGCTCCAAGGAAAAGCGTTTCATTTTTAGTGAAATTCTGGAGTGCATTCCATTAAGGAAGTTGGTAAAGCATACATGTATTGCTTCATTCTCAACATACATATCTTAGGGTAGTGCTCAGAAAGGCAAGTTACTGATGCATTTTTTTGCCCAAAATTTCAAAGTCAAGTTGAAATTTGGCATTGCCTTTATTTTCAAGGGACAAAAGTTATACACTTATCACAATCATTGTATTTTTCTAGACTCTAGATTTTTAGTGCTCTATGTTACTTTTGAGCACTACTTTAATTTTGATTGATTGCACAAAAGCATTTTTATAGCATAGACTAGGAAGATATTTGACCATTTTGTTAGCTAGTCAAAGAAGGTCCTCTCAACACCGAATTAGCATGGTAGATAACTTTGAATTTCTCATTATTTGGCCAATTCATTAAATAAAAGTCTAAGAAGAGTCAAGTGCAAGTTTTAATGTAAAATTTTATGTATGCTCTTTGCAAGCATGTAACGAATAGAGGTTTTCTTTGAAGTGAGATCCCAAGGGCCAAAGGTGGGTCATCATCACCACTTCTATGTCCCATTGGATAGCCTCCTCCTCCTCCCTTTGCATGTAATCCCGACCCCCTTGGTCTTCTTCTTCTTCTTCTTCTTCTTCTTCTTCTCTCTCTCTCTCTCTCTCTCTCTCTCTCTCTCTCTCTCTCTCTCTCTCTCTATGAAAAGAGATTTGTTGAGCCATAAGATATTAATTTTGAATTTCAGTAAATGGAGATTCCGAATGATAACAACCACTCAAGAGATGTCTAGGTCAAGGTCTCCATCTGGACAACCAAACTCTAAATGTCTACAAAATATTATGGACATATACGAGCGGTCTGAGAAAAATCAGGTTGCTTGCAAAGAGTACTTAGAAGCCCTTTGGAATGAGATCCATGTGGAAGTGGCAGCCAGAGGGGAGATATGCTAAGAGGCAAGTTGTCTCATCATCTTCACTGCATCCTTGACATATGTTAAGAGGCGAGGGGAGATATGCTAAGAAGCGAGTCATATGTTAGAAGCCCGGATAGTTGCCTAGGGTTTTGGTGAGAGTAATGATGTTCTTTCTCAAGGCACAAACTGTATTGCGACTTGCAAAATTGGCTCCCTCTTTTGGCTACATGTATAAATTTTCCATTTTCTCAAATTTAATACTTCTCTCTTATTTTGTTCTCTCACATTTTTTTATTGTGTCTCAACTTCTATTTCCTCTCTCTGTCTCTCTCTGTATCTATCTACCTCTGTGAATGTATATGTTATTACCCTTTATCTTTGTAAGAGATGGATTGTATATGTTATGCTCAGTTATTCATCTACGAAATTGTTTGTATACGTTATACTCATGTATGTATTAAAAACTTCTCTAAGAATTACATTCTTATTGAGCTGAGTGTATTTGGAGCAGGGTCACATGTGTGATAATGGCTATTGAAGTAGAATATTATGTTGGTGTTTGAAGTTGATAATGTTTTAAAAGGAAGGTAGTATTCCCTATTTTGTGTTTTGAAGGAGATTTGAAGATGGTTAGAAGCTGTTTATAAATATTTGATTTTAAACCAAGTTCGTCGGCTTTGAGTTCTGGATGCAACACGTGTGTCTCGCCTAACCATTCAAGGACAAGGGCTTGCATTCAAAAACAAAATGTTGCTAATTTAATGAATTATGTTAATGAAAATGAAGGAACATTTGGAAGGGTTGAAAATGGAGAGGAACATAGAGGAATCCATGATGGAATCCACTTACTCACAAGAAACATAGCAATTGCCAATGCTATGGTACTTCAAGTGGTTGTGCAATTGCCAATCCATGGTTGAAATGCGCAGCCACAAAGAGATATTGAGCAAGGCTCTTTTTCATTTGATTTAAATGAGATGCCTGCGGATGATAATTTCCATTCTATTTGTTGTGTTGTTGCTGATGTGAAAGATATTAAATCCGAATGTCACTCTATAAAGCATGCGTTTTTATTTCCTCAAAATGTTAAGCACCCAGCAACTATGGTGGTGTATTCCGGGATTTCACTCTTCACTCATTAAGACCCTTACTTTATAAGTGCCATTTTTGTAATGCCCTAATTTGGAAATGTGAGGCATCAAGAAAGCTAAGACAATATGTTGGCAAACATTGTTGTGGAAGTGGGAATGTCTCTTTGCTACCTTTGAAAAACCCACCTGCTGCATTGGCTGAGTTGTTACTTGGTAATGATAATACAAGTAAGAAATATAGAAAGAATATCCGCTCTTACAATAATGCCTTGGCATTTGTTTCACTTGGTGCTCACTTGGATAATCAGTTCACTAGGGGGGGGGAGGAGTATTTAATTTTCGAATCCATGGTACTACCTATCATTGTGTTGGTTCTGTAGTACCTGATGAAACACGAGATGCGGCTCCTCGATTTGCCCAACTATATGTGTCTGATACAGATCATGAATTAGAGAATAGACTTCATGGGATGCCTTCTTTAAATCATAATGTACTTGAGAGGTTGCAAACAATGATGTATGGATATAATCTGTATGCCTGTGCTCTTTGTACAATGAGAGAAATGTTGCAGTCAAGTCCACATGCAGATCTGAGAATGGTCATCTCACTGAATCACGATCAACTTCAAGGCAATACTTAGTTTCTACAGGAAGTGAGGTAATAGCTATCATGCCGGCTCAAGGGGATGATTTTTAAATCATTCCTCCGTTGGGCTCAATATCTAAAATCGTTCCTCCTTCAGTCTCAATATCTAAAATCATTCCTCCATCAAGCTCAATATCCATACAAAGCCTGATACTTTTTATTCTCAAAATCATTCCTCATCATGCGATCCTTTCTATTCTCAAAATCATTCCTCCATCAGGCTCAATATGCATAGAATTCCTAATCCCTCAAGTTTCATCTACACTTGCATGCGCATCTCTGAATTGCATTTTCGTGTTTCTGTGATGCACATGAAGCTTGAGGTTATCATCTATAGACCCCTTCTCTTATAAGGACCTCATAAGGACATCCCATTCTTGCCTTTGTAATGGCACCGCCCTCTTGCACCACCTCACACAAATGAGTATCCTTGTTATTAGAAGAAGATGATGATCTAGACCCATGTGAAGATGTAGCTTCATGGAGAATCTCATGAATCCTAGGCCTTCCTGACCCATGAAATCTTTGCTTACTTGGTCTCCCATGATACCCTGCCAATGGGAGATGGCATGCAATCATTTGGCAAAGTGTTTACTAATTTGTCATTGCCCTTATTATCCAAATGGGTAGAGTGAAGACAAATGCTATTATGCAAGCCACAACAACACCCCCCACCAAGGCAACTGCAGTTGTTCTCATTATGCAACAACGGCAACTCCAATGGTAACCACCATGAGGATGCCCAAGAACCATTCTTGAGGAACGTGCTTGTATTGTCTCATTTTTTTTAAAAATAAAAGTATTAACATTTGCTTTACTCAGATATACCTTTGCCATGAAAGAGTAACACATGAACAAGGGGTGTGCTGAGAAGAGCATACAAACTTGCAACCTAGGACGGTGTGATTGAGAAGGATGGTGAGATCGCCCTTAGCCTCAGAAGGATGGTGAGATCGCCCTTAGCCTCTAGAAACTTGCTAGAAACTTGCTATGCTTGTTCAACACAAAGTGGCCACTAAGTGGACACTCTCGTTGCGCTTATGGCTATGTTTCTTTGTGTATAGTCGACATTACTATCTATAGATGTTGTGCTGGCTACTATGTCCTGACACCTAGCTATCTTTTGATTAATTGCACAATTACCACCTAATCCCTTTTGAGCCTTGCAAAATATTCCTATTGAGACTCCGAATCTCGGCCGTAGGAAACATATGCAGTTCTTGCAATCAGAGATCGAGTGAGGATAACTTTGAGGGCACTCCCCACTGCAAGCAGGGCTATTGAGAAGCATGGGATTCTTCATGTAGAGGGCTAGTGGAATCGAGGCCCTATGTTGCTGCTTATATTAAGAAATATACAGTCTGGTCCTACTTGCTTCCAGTCTCTACTACTCTTGTTGTATGTGTTTGTGCTGCCGCTATACAACACAGCAAAGAGAGCCTCCGTGTGGACAGAGGCTTACTCGCGCAGCGTCTGGACAGGTGAGGGGCTGCAACATAGAGGCACTATCACCCTTGTCTTTGCCTTATCATTTTTTTTACTCACTCTGCATGGTGTGAGCTGGTGGGGACAATGTGTGATTTATTTTTATTTTTATTTTTATTCTTCCTTGTGAAAACCATCCCTCCCATTAGAATGATCTTTTATGCCGGAAGAAATATCAGTTCTTCCTACTTTGGGCCCTTTATAGAAGCGTTTGTTCTTGCAAAAATAAAGACGTCCTTTCCCATGAGCATAGTAGCTAGCTAGCCCATAATGCGAGTGCTTTCATAGATCTCTACCTATTTGCTCCCCTTACTTCCCGCCTCTCCTCCTCCCTCTACTATCCACGTTATCCCCTTCCTTCCCACCTCTCTTCCTCCCTCCACCGAGATTGTTGAATTCGTAATCATCATGTCCACTTGGTGTGATCAATGGCCACCACTAGAGTGACTTATGCATGAATGGGCACAATCTCACTTTATATATATGCAACCCCTTGATAATTAAAATGCAACGAACATGTACTGTACTGCTCCGCCTCCTCTATGTAGCCATGGCGACCTCACCCATAAGCTGAGTGATTTATCGATTATCAATTGATAAGTGTTTCTTAAATCGTGTTAATTGCTTGATGATAATCTACTATTAATTATGATTAAGCCATTATAATTAGCCACATGGTCATTGGGGCGAGTTCTTTTATGATGCTACCACACGGCCTCAAGATGCAAGAAGAGGACCGTGTTTTGGGAGAGGCCCTAACATTGCATCCATAGTATTTCACATGATGATATGTGTGTGTGTGCACACACATGCATACACACATACACCCATTATTACAATCACATACACATATGTATGTGCATATAAAGCTATCTACATGTGTATGTCCAAATTTAGACATATGGATACATGCATATATACCAACACACACACACATACACTTTCTATCTTACATACATGCATATCTATTACGTATCTATGTACATATATATTTATGAGTGACCATACATAGATAGAAGTATTTTAGTGTGTGTGGGCATAAGTATGATACTTGCTGGCGGGTTATGTGTGCATGCTAGTTTGTTTTCAAAAGTGCACATAACACACACACACACACACATACATACATGCCGCCATATATGAAATGTGTTGAATCTGTAGCAATGTGATGAGCTATGGTAGATCAAATGCAAGAATCAACATAATTAGCATGTGATTGGATAATAATTAAGATGAGATTAGTGAGCAATTAATCTAATAAGATAATGTAGGCATGGATACTCAAAAACCAGCAAATTCTCATTAGGCCAATGCCTCAATTTATAGGTTTTATATCCACAAGATGCCAAGCACCTAATCCCACTGATTTCTCCTTGATTTGCGCCACCTCCCCTACATCTGGGGGCACCTTTTCCTAGAATCTTTCCACATCCCTGTATTCACTCATGCTACCCTTGATTCTCTCATCACAGTAGATTCCTCTCACCTTTTCATTGCTACCCATTCAATTACAAACTCCCTTTTACAATCTCTTGCTAATAAGGGCTTGTTTCCACACACACCTATTCACTTGCATATTTCAACACCTCCCCTCAAGTGAATAACTCTATAGTTTCCCTCTTACTTGGTAGCCCGCAACCAGTGTCTCAAGTCCCTAACTCATAGTCCTTGTTGACACTCTCTCTCTATGTGTCCAAGGCTACTACAAGTTCCCATAACCTTGACCAAAGTGCTCACACATACATCTACCACATGGCCTACATCATCGGTGGCTCAGAGGTGGTTTTACTCTGTTGGGGCAAGTTACATTGGGTTGTGGGGTTTCTCTCTTTTTCTCTTAGAAAAGATGTTCTAACTCCTCTACCTTAGGAGTCTCCATGAAGTTTGCCGATGTCAATGCTTCTTCATTTGGTTTTTTAGAGCAATCTCTAGCCATGTGTCCTGGATTTCCACAGTTGTGGCAAGTGAAGGTCCTTCCTCCTCCCCTGCTTCTTCCTCGTCCTTGCCCTCGTGCGAGGCCTCCTCGGGTGTAGAATGCTTTCTCCTCTCTAGTTATTGGGTCCAACCCTTTCTTCTCTTTGACTTTGTTCTCTTGCTCTAGTAGATCTCCTTCTATCTCATGCAGCTTCAAATCTGGTACATACTTTAACGTTGCCACAATGTTCACATATTCTCCCTTGTCCACACTCCTCAGAAGCACTCCTAGTGCCGCGTCATCTTCAACCTTCTTCCCAATGGCTTCCAGTTGTTGCTTAATGCTTTTGTATTTGTTCAAGTCTGTGGTTGTAGGTTCACTTTCCTTCATGTCAAGTTTGTAGAATTGCATTAACAAATTTATCTTTGAATTTTTTGCTTGAGTGCCAAATAATTTGTTAAGTTCATCCCATGCATCTTTAGCTCGTTGTATCCTTGCAATGTGGTGAATGATTTCATCATTTAAGCTAAGTGCAATGAGCCCTAATGCTTTCTCATTCCTGCTCTTCCACTCATCCTTCCCACGATCCTCTAGACATTCATCTCTTCCCACAACTAGCCCCCACAGATTCTTCCTCATGAGCAAATACATGGTCTTTGTTTGCCATGTATGGAATTGCTCCCCGTTAAATTTAGGTATTTCTTGTGCAGTAGTCATGATGATGTGAAGGAGGTCTTATCTCTTGATCCGATTCAAGATTCAAGGGTAGCATCTATCTTTTTACAACTCCAATATGATGTTTAATGATGATTACAACAAGTTTATTAGCATAAATTCACCAAAACTTACATAAAGCCAAGGGTAATTGATTTGTACTGAATGGTTGGAATATCAAACCATCTCTGAATTTCAATCTAAAGTGATAGAGATCTGTATCAAATACCGATGGTAAATTTGAACGATCAATTGCACCAAAATATAGTGATTAGTGCTAATTAATCATTGATTAATGAAATAATCCCCTGTTTGTGTGTAAAAAATAGAGCGTACGGGGAGGCCAGATCTAGTGCCTTAGAGTTCAAAAAAGCTATGATCCTTAAAGGACATCAATAGCAGTTAGTCTAGTAGAGGATCAAGCCAAGAAATAAAAGATTTCACTAAACATTGAATTCTTAATCTCTGTTTTACCAAAGTCACTTGTAGATTTGATGCAGAGCTTGATGCCACTTCTCCTTGAGGAATTTCTCAAATTTGAGATCACCAACATGTTCAGAGCATCCAAAAAACCCTAGGGCTAAGAGGAATTATATTGATTCACCTTGTGGGAGTGTAGATCTAGGTTTTTCTTCCAAAAAAAGGCACCTGCAAATCGGCGATTCTCGGCTGCTCCTGGCAGTGATTTTACAAATTGATGCACTAGTCTGAAGCGTAGGGGTTGTAGCTAGATGAGGCTAAGAGATTTTAGCCTATTGTTAAGGCTAGAGGGAGAGAGAGCTCCTCCACCAGTTGGGGGTGTAGAGGACAGTTGAAAAGAGCTTTAAAAATGGATTAACTCCTAATTATGATTAGTAGAGTAGTTAGCAAGGTGATTAGGCTCAAAAATCATTTGAATCCTAAGCTTGGCT
Organism: Cibotium barometz; assembly: GCF_041138505.1. Taxonomy (NCBI): domain Eukaryota; kingdom Viridiplantae; phylum Streptophyta; class Polypodiopsida; order Cyatheales; family Cibotiaceae; genus Cibotium; species Cibotium barometz. The sequence continues at coordinate 34,754,896 of NC_141101.1, read as the reverse complement.
CTGATACCATGTTGAATTTGTAGCAATGTGATGAGCTATGGTGGATCAAATGTAAGAATCAATATAATTAGTAAGTGATTAGATGATGATTAAGATGAGATTAGTGAACAATTAATCTAATAGGATAATGTAGGCATGGATACTCAAAAATCAGCAAATTCTCATTAGGCCAATGCCTCAATTTATAGGTTTTACATCCACAAGATACTAAGCATCTAATCCCACTGATTTTTCCTTGATTTGTGTCTCCTCCCCTACATTTGGGGGCCCCGTTTCCTAGAATCTTTCCACACCCCTATATTCACTCATGCTACCCTTGATTATCTCATCAGTAGATTTCTCTCACCTTTTCACTACTACCCATTCAATTACAGACTCCCTTTTACAGTAGTCTCTTGCTATAAGGGCTTGTTTCCGCACACACCCATTCACTTGCATACTTCAACAAAATGCACATGCACACATGCATTCCACCCACACTCACAATATATGTACACACACACACACACACACACACACACACACATGTATGCATGTACTTATGCACATGCATATTAAGTGCATTAGTCTATTTAGACATGTATTTTTAATTGTGTGTGTGTGTGTGTGTGTGTGTGTGTAAACACATGGTTAAATGTAGGTGTGAGTGTGCATTCACATCCACCAGTTCACACACAACAATAATATACATAGATGTACCCCTATATGACACACACATGCACACACACACCCACATCTACACATGTCTACATATATATAGGAATATATGATGCAAGCATTCATTCTAACACACACACACACACACACGCACGTATTCACATACAATCGTATGTTCATACATCTATAGGAACATTGATGCATGCATACATACTAACACACATGTGTATACGAGTACAATCATATTTACATACATGTGTTCATGTGTGTGTGTGTGTGTGTGTGTGTGTGTGTGTGTGTGTGTGTGTGTACACTTGCATGAAGTGAACAAACAAAAATGCCTTTTCCACATATTGAATTTATTATACTATGAATGCATTATGCTGTTGGATAATAAATTTATATTTATTAACCAAGTACATGTTTATTATATCAATATATATCTGGACCAAGAAAGAGTTCATGGAAGAGCAGACTCCTTAAAGAGTGCACTACTGAGTCTCTTCTAGTGGTTGGCAATTGCTTATTGTGGTCGTATTGGGAATATCCTGCAATTACAACATTTAAGACATGATGTTGGCAATCCATTTTAAACAAGTCAATGCTTACTCATAGGAGAGGCCTCGTGTGTGGTCCTATTGGGAATATCCTACAGTTACATCTAAAACATGATGTTGGATCCATTTTAAACATGTCAATGCTTACTCATAGGAGAGGCCTCATGTGTTATATACAGCCAAAGTAGTTCAATGATTGCTTGTTATGGTCCTATTAGGCATATCCTACAGAAACAACTACAACATGATGTTGGATCCATTCAAACATGTCAATGCTTACTCATATGGCAAACTTAACATGGATTTGTTCCATGTTGCCAGCTTCTCCTATGCCACCACACGGAACATGAAAATACAAGCAAGATCGTTGCGTTTGGCAAAAGCTATCCATTCAATACAGCTCAACGTTTGTAACCAATACTAAACCTCTATCTAGAAATGTCATCATGAATTCTTTCCCGGTGTCATGTTGCCACCATAGGCTTTCAAAATGCAAGCATTGGTTTTTACATTTGGAAAGGGGCCCTTGAGTTGCATGCCTTCCATGGTTTCCACTATTCTACTACAGACTTCCAAATAATTCACAGCTTTGTCATCTCACATCCTATGATTAGTCTTGTCCAAGAGAACATCCCCAATAGGGAAGCTCCTCAAGCACTCTTTTCATGTGCTTCCCCTACAGCACTACATATGGCATATATATCCACCAAAGCAATGCCAAGCTTCCCAGTGACTCTTTTCATGTGCTTCCCCTACAGCACTACATATATATCCACCAAAGCAATGCCAAGCTTCCCAGTGACTCTTGTCAAACAATTCATCATGCACCCCTTCCCTCATACTCTTTTGCAAGAGAATCACATTTGGCACACATATCATGTGTGATTTTGAAAGAGTACTAAATAAATCATACATGTCCACCAAAATAGAGCCCGTTGAAATTATTCAACAATTAATTATCAACCTATTTGGTAAGGTTTTTGTACTTAAAAAAAAGCTTGTTTCACTAGAAAGCTCATTTCTATTAAAAGCATGAGCTACCAATTAAGCAACTTGTTAAAGTAGAAACGCATACCCTACATAGAAAAGAGATAAGAATACTATGAACCTGTGGGAGACCTGCAGGAGACCTGCGGAGGCGACTGCTCTTGGGATAGCTGTTGGGGTTGCCTACTCTACATCAGCTAGCTCCCCACCCACTACTGATGAGATCAAACCAACCCCTCCAACATGTACATGTGGCCCAGCTTGCAGCTGGGATGGAAACTGGGATGCTAGAACATGTGCCTATTTTTGCCATGCTTGCATCTTCTCAGATGAAAGTCCAAGGTAAGTGAAAATGAAGCAAGAAATAATTTTGAAACAAAGGGTATTGGTTCTTAGTAGACACTTGCATGTTGAATGGTCGATAAACTGTTGAGAGCTTGTGTGAGATCCCTCTGCCCTCTCCGCACTCCAGACTCCCGGTAGCTGATAGTGGAAGCAGCCCCCTCATGCACGGGGCAGGGTTTCTCACTCGGGGCCTCGCCCACGAATGTCCGAGCACGAGACTAGGCTGATGATCACTCCAAAAACCGAAACCGAGAAAAGTTTCCATGCCCGAAAAGCGGGGACGATTTCACCTTTTTGAATTTTTCTTAACGAGTTTTCTAACGAGATCAAAATCTAAACTATCCTCCACCTGAATAAACCAGATAGAAGGAAACTATCACTAATATAATTTGATCATTTGAGCAATTCATTGCTTTTTTTCTAATCAAGATTAGGCACAGCCAATGATCCACTCAATCGAGAATTTTATCAGTGAATTAACTATCTACTCGAATCCTAGTGTAATCCTAAGATTTTTGAGTTTGATTATTAAAACTCCACTGATTCCAGCCCATCCGGCCCATGGGTTAGCCACCACCCTACCACTGGAATCGATAGATCCAAACAAGTACTCACCCACCCATAATTGAATGCCTTTCTTAACTTTAGCTTTAGAAAACAGATACGCACACACTCCTCTTTAAAACTTTAATATATAAAAAAACAATCCATTGACAACAACTGGTTACACATGTCATACTTCAAAATTTCCATTGAGTCTTTATTTCTCACAAAACAGTATCACTCTGGGCTCTCCGTATAGACCAGCGAGTCAACAACGAGATCCAGTGATAGATTACAATAACATTTTTCTGTCATACAATATCTTCCTTGACATACGAATAGGTGTCCTTGGCACCGCGAGCCCGTGCATCGCCTGGTCAGAACCCTCCAGGATCCTCCTTAGGTGTCCTGGCACGTCACTCAGGGACCGCTTCGTCGGCCCTCGCCCATCGTACCGGAAGCGCACCATTTTAACCATACCGAGGCTGGTCAAGACCTCGGTAGGCTTTGCCGCGTGAGCTGTCCCTCGAACACTCCCCGCCAGTTGTTGCAACCGAACTTCCCTTTGATAAACATATATGCCAAATGCTCCCTCCAGCATTCTGGCGTAAGACAGTCCTTTAAGAAAACAGGGTTTCTATGCAAGTTTTCAGTTTTTTTTTTGAAAACCATGAATAATCTTAAATCCATATCTCAATACTTCTAGATCTAGGTTTGAATTCCAAACAGAATTCCTCGAATTCTGTCAACTTGATCCTCAGATCAAAATCAAAAGTCTTAACTTAGTTTTAGATTCGGTGAGCGTTTTGAGTGCATTTTTCTTGAATTAAGCACATCGTCATTGAGGAAAGAATTAGGTCTTGGTCAATAGTCTGAATCAGATTTTAGGTCTGGAAAGATTCTTCCTAAACTATCTCTCTCGAAAGGTACTATTTCAATTTCTCTTTTTCTAAATTTCGTTCGACGAATATTTGCTTACAGATTTCTAAAACATGGATCTCTTAAGAGGAATAAAATAATCATTTATCTCGATCTTCGACTTCGATAGTTTAATTGAATTTTGTCATTACCATCTTGGTGGAATATGAAATGGTAGAATTTCCTCTCACATATTATCTACCTATTCATTTTTCTAATTTTTATGAAAATTAACAAAAGATTAAACAGAACCCTTATTTAATTATAAAGATTCTATATGCATCTAATTATGCAATAAAATCTGATTCTGATGAAAGTCACACTTTTATCATCATAAAAAATCATTTATGATGAAAATCACTCTTTTAATAAAAAATATCTTTTATGCATAAAAAACCATGTATGATGAAAATCACAGTTTTAATATAAAAAAATATCTTTTATGCACTATTTATGCATAAAAACCATTTATGATGAAAATCACTCTTTTAATATAAAAAAAATTCTTTTATGCAACCATTTATGCATAAAAATCATTTACGATGAAAATCACTCTTTTAATATATAAAAATTTTCTTTTATGTAACCATTTATGCATAAAAATCATTTATGATGAAAGTAACACTTTTATAATAAAAAAAATAATCTTTTATGCTGCATACTTTTATGCATGAAAATCAAATATGATAAAAGTAACACTTTTATAATAAAAAAATCTTTGATGCATACTTTTATGCATAAAAATCAAATATGATAAAAGTAACACTTTTATAATAAAAAAATAATCTTTTATGCATAAAAATCAAATATGATAAAAGTAACACTTTTATAATAAAATAATAATACTTTTATGCATGAGAATCAAATATGATAAAAGCAACACTTTTATAATAATAAAAAAATCTTTTATGCATACTTTTATGCATAAAAATCAAATATGATAAAAATAACACTTTTATATTAAAAAATAATCTTTTATGCATAAAAATCAAATATGATAAAAGTAACACTTTTATAATAAAATAATAATTTTTTATGCATAAAAATCAAATATGACAAAAGTAACACTTTTATAATAAAAAAAAAATCTTTTATGCATAAAAATTAAATATGATAAAAGTAACACTTTTATAATAAAAATAATAATCTTTTATGCATACTTTTATGCATAAAAATCAAATATGATAAAAGTAACACTTTTATAATAAAAAAATAATCTTTTATGCATACTTCTATGCATGAAAATGACACTTTAGAATATATAAATCATAAGGATTGCTCTTTTAGAATAATGAAAGATAATACTTATTTCTAAATTTTTGAAATTTTTTGCCATAACCTCCTTTGTATGGCTGACCATTTTTTAATTTTAAGTCTCAAAAATTAATTAGAAATGCATCAAGAGGATTTAAATCATTCTAAAGTAACATTTTTCTACTTATTTAAGAGAAACATTATGAAAAACTTGATTTTATTCATTAATCATTCACCTAGGATAAAGACTGGTTGGATTTACTAGAGAAGAGAGGGGAATGCCTTTTGCAATGAGGCACAACATCATTTGCAATGTAGAGAAGACAAAAATCATAAAAAAAACCATAAAATGAATGAGAAAGAGAAGAAACTCCAACTTACATAGATAATTTGAGAGCTTTCCTTTGGCTTGATGGTTTGAGAGTTCAACTCTTGTTTGAGACAAGAGTGGCCACCAGTCTTTTGGAAGAGGGAAGGTCAAAAACTAATGAATTATGAGTAAAATTGACTGTTTTTGGCACTTGGGAGAGGCACGGTAACAGTGCAAAACACTATTGAGTTTCAACAAAGGGGAGGGCTTCTATTTATAGAAAAAAGTGAGTTTCTAACCAAGCCAACTGATTCTAGAATTTTTCAGATCAGTTTGGTCAATTTTTGACCATTTTTAGGTCAGTTTTGCTCACTTTTTGGATCTAGTTGAAACAGGAGAGAGGAGAGATAAAAATATCTCATTATTTGGGAGTTTAAAACTCATTCAAGCATGTGAAATAGGCGCCTCCTTCATGAGGGGAATTCCCCCATACTGAGGTGTCAAAAATGCATCATTTTACCTAAATATCTCTCTTTTTTAACTATTAACCTTGTCCTTAGTCAACTCTTCATCTTATGTGAGAATTTACTCATTTTTGGAAAATTTTTCTTTTATTCTTCTATTTATCTCCTCCCTACATTTGGATGAATCTTATTGGTCCATAGGACCTTAATTTAAAATTTTAAAAAAATCTTCACCCCCAGGATAATGCCTCTTGTACAGATTATACTTAATTTCTAATGCACCTTCTGAAAATCTTTTTGAACTTCTGTTTCAAGGGAACTTATTTTAATAAGATGAGATATTTTTCCATCCAAAAATATTTAAAAACTGAATTACCACTCTCTAGAAAATTTTCTCTCTCTAAGCCAAAACTGCTGGTAGAAACAAGATCTTTTATATTTCTGAAGAGGGATTTGATTACAGGGGAAGATGTCGGACACCTTGAGAGGCTAGGGAGGAATCTTACAGCTCGTATAAGGATGACCTATCACTTGCCCCAGTGAAGAACCTCTTATTGTCGATAGTGCTGCCACACATGCGTTGCCAATGCCTGGGCTGCTAGGGCGCTAGAGCCTAAGGTGGAGGATAGGATAGTACCATCCACATTGCTCGAGCATTCCACAGTCCACCACGCATGGATACCTACTCATCTGACGACATTGATAGACCTATGATTTTAATGCCCCAAGCTACTACACCCGCCGTGAGTCCCCTGGGTAACGTTGATGGGTTGCTTGCAGTATCTCACAACCGCTCTTACACCATCTCAACACTATAGAGATTTCCCGTCTGCCGTGCACACCTCCGCCCTTACTACCCCTTGCCATACATAGGCAACTCACTCAAGCACCTCACCTTCACATGGCTGGATCCCCTCCTCCACTTGGGGTATACCTGCACCCTGCAACTTGGTGACGTCCCACACTTGGCTCCAGAGGACAAAGCCGCATCTTTTTCTACAATGTCACCTCCGACTTCTGCTCCAAGTCCATCACCTCCTACTTCTCCTCCACCTTCGGCACTTGGGTCTAATTTAGTCCTCTAGCAGAGAAGAAAGTTCATCCCTATCCTTAGCCATGTCTCTCACAAGTAGTCCTATAGTAGCGAAGGGAATGGGACTTGTAGTTGAAGGAGTAGAATCAGATGCAATCAGAAAATACAAAGAAGGTTTCCCAAAAGTTGCTAGATTCTCAAAAGTATGTCAAGCCGGTTTCAAGTCACAATAACATTAACGTTGAGGAAATTAAAGGGGTCAAAAAACTAAGGAGAAAAACAAACACTATAGATGAAACCTGGCAACTTTTGGTCATGGGTGAGTTGTTATTTAAGATTTAGCTCTGCGAATAACCTGGCAGTGGCCACAGCTATAACCCCCTAAGAGAAGATGAATCTGTAGTGCTTTTTGTGCGACGGTGGCAGCTAGGAGGAGAGGTGTTGTGCAACGTGAGCAGCGATGGACTTGAGAAGGGAGAGACGGAACTGTCTCCCATGATCCACTCCAAGATGCCACCCACCACGTTCTCATTCTCCAAGATGTACTCGAAACTCTCTGGGGCATCTCCTGCATCTGAGACGTCTTTGCAGACACTAACCTACAAATAGAAGAAAGTTAGCTCTGCATTGGGCTTGTCCTTGTCTGCTTGCAGCTACTAAGGTGATCCTGGCGCTACAGAGAGTTGAGCTTGATGAAGTTGCTAAGAAAATAAAAAAAAACCCATGCTACTCAGTGTGCTAAGCTTGATAAAGCTTTTGTTCCATAAACAAATAAATAATAATCTTTAAAAAAAATCCTACACTGCTTTGTGTTGTGCTTGCTTCCTGTTACGCTGTTGTGTTGCACATGTTGTTGAGTGTTGTGCGATCTAGAGCAATTACCGTGAAGGTGGGGAGGTTTGCAATTGGCTAATGGCTCTTTGGTTTTCTAAGCCACACTGACGATTCCTTTACTACCCCTATGTGTTTTTCAAATTTTAAAGAAGAGGCACGTGGAATACCTTGAACACCACCTAGGCAGGCCTAAAAATGTTGCCACCTGGCATGGTAAGTGAAGCCCAATTATATATATATAAGATGAGCTCATTTTTGACGTCAAAAGTGTAAAATACTACACCTAAGAAAAGTTGGTAACATTATGATGAGGTTTATCTTGCACTCATCCACTACTAACAACTTACTTCTATTGTTAAAGACTTCTCAGGCTTTGTGAAGGATCATCTCTCTCATCACAAGTGACCTTTCTATCTTCTCTATATCTTGCACTCATCCACCATAGACAACTTACTTCTACTCAAACTCAAGGTCAAGAAGATGTCGAACATGAACAAGCTCAAGATACGGGTTGGATCATTTATACAAGTAGGACTAAAACAATCTCTCTAAATAAGTTTTAATTTTGTGATGAAATATTATTTTTCTTGATTATGATTGGCCCTTGTTACATTGTTTAATATGTGTTTCATTTTAATGTGTGAAAAAAAATCTTGCAAATTTGTGAGAATGCCGAAAAAGTTCACAAAAGAAATCACGCAGAAAACGTTCCCTCTAAAAGTAGAAATGGAAAGGGAATATTCAATGAATATTAATTAAAGACTCATTAAAGACTTAAAAATTTCTAGTTGGGGAGCATTTATAAATTGGATGGTTTTTTTTAACACATAATCATCAATTTTTTAAGGAAGTAAAAATCCCTTGAGACACACACACATCTATCTATTTACATACATACATACGTACACACACACACACACACACACACACATACATACATATATTATACAGACACATATACACACACACACACACACACACACACACACACACACACACACACACACACACACATATACACACATACACATAATAGGATTGTAGAATGGATCTAGGACCATTCTCTATCCTCTTGTGCTAAAAACTGGTGAATTTGAGAATGGGTCTATGATAATTCTTATTAGAATAATGTGGTTTAAAATGGACCTAGGGCCATTCTACCATCCATGATGTTCTTTAGAATGGCCCTAAGGCCACTCTACCATGCACAATGTCCATTCTTTCAAGCACGTTGTGCTTCCAAGAATGGCCCTTGGGAATTCTCTAGTCTCTTATGTCAACTGTTATTGAATTTTAGAATAGTCTTAGGGCCAATCTCTACATGTGCATGAATAAAACATCAACATTGTGAATGGTAGAATGGCATTAGGATCATTTCTATAAGCACAATGTGCTATAGAATGGCCATAGGGCCATTCTGCTTGCACAATGTGCTTGAAAGAATGGCGCTAGGGCCATTCTTACCACATTATACTTGCAAGAATGGCCCTATTTCCATTCAATCTTGATATTTTATACATGCACATGTAGAGAATGGCCCTAAGACCATTCTTGCAAGCACAATGTGTTTTAGAATGGCCCTAGGGCCATTCTCTACCCTCTTGTGCCAACCAATTGGTGAATTTTAGGATGATCATAGGGCCATTCTTGCAAGAACAATGTTCTTTAGAATGGTTCTAGGGCCATTCTACCATACACAATGTGCTTCCAAGAATGGCCCTAGGGCCATTCTCTAGTCTCTTGTGTCAACCATTGGTGAATTTTAGAATGGTCGGGCCAATCTCTACATGTGCACACATAACATCAATATTTTGAATAGTAGAATGATGTTAGGGCCATTCTTATAAGCACAATGTGCTATAGAATGATTGTTAACCTAAACATACTACCTTGCATAAGAGAGGGAAAGAAGAAGAAAAAGAAACCATGGAAGGGTCAATTCGGACAATAGCACTTAACCAACCCCCTAATGAGGGTTAACTCCCCTATGTGAGGCCACTAGGAGCTCACTCTACCACCATTTGTGTCACCCAAGTGGAGATTCACAAGCTCGGTGAAGAGCAAAGAAAAAGGGAGCTATGGAAAGCCCTACCTTCACTCAATGCCAAAATGCATGCAAGAGGGATCTTGATGGAAAGACAAGAGAAGGGAGAGGAGAAGAGAAGCTAGATTAACACCATCCCTACCATGCATACACAACAATCAAGCAAGCAAGCATATACAACACAAGCATGCAACCACAAGCTCAAGAGAGTGAGAAAAAGAGAGAGAGAGAGAGATCAAGACTCTATTGAGACAAATAGGATTGTCCCTTTTCATATTCCATAAAATGTCTTATATACATGAGCTCACTTTTTACAATTGCTAGCTGTCCATTTACAATTGGAGTCCCAAAACTGCCTTTCTAGCTCTATGTACATCTAGCTCATTCCTACAACAATATTACTTAAGCCATAAGCTCGTCATCCCATATCTCTTTTATCAATAAGCGCTTTGCACGGTTACAAAAGGATAAGTTACAAGAAGCGTGACTGTGTTGGCCCCTTGATGTGTCGAAGGCCAAGCCTTGAGTGCCTTTGTGGTGATGGATGGCTCCAATCTAGGAAGGTCTCCAATAGTGTGATGATCAAATCAGAGAATCTGATTATGGCAACCACAGCGGGATCTGGGCACTTGATTGTATCTGCCGTGATGAACTCATGTAGGTGCTTGAGCATGCTGGCTTCAATGCATGGGTTCTATGGCATCAGAGGGGCAAACGAGGGAAAATTATAGAGGAGTTTGGGGTTCTTGGCTTACTCCTCATGGAAAAGATTCCATGCCCATTGGCAAACAGATCGGTAGATTCTCGAGGTTGATTCAGAGTTTGGGTGTTGCCCTATAGTATTGGTTCCACATGTAAGGCTTGAGAATGAATGGTTGCCACCTGCGAGGCTAGCTACTCACCGATGAGATCAAACTTGATGGGACGAGCAGTGGCGGGTGGCCTGTGGTAGCCACCACCGCATTGTCGAGGTGGGTGCTTACGCTTCTAGCCGCCGTGATACTTGGCATTGAGGTAGGGTTGCCAGGACGTGGAGGTCCATGCGATTTGTGACTTTGGTGATGGACACCGCCTAGATTTGTTGACCATGTAGAATTCGGGTGGCTTGCTTGAACTTCGTGGGATTGAGTGGATCGTGCCAATTGAGGGGGTTTAGCAGAGGGTCGATCTCCTTCTGCTCTCACGGTGGTGGCGGTGGGATTTCTCCTTCTTCCAAGAATGGGGGGAGGGAATTTTGGGTGGCGGTGGTGATGAGGGTGGAGGAGTGGCTGATGTTGAGGCGATGGTGGCAAGGCTTGCTGTAAATAATGGGGGAGGCTTAGCCAATGTTGAGGGTAATTTGGTGAGGACGTTGGGTAGGCGTAAGTTGAGGGTTAAGGTGGGAGGTGAGAGAGGAGTTGGTGAGGGAGGTGGAGTGTGGAGATGGGTGGGTGTAGAGGATTGTGAGGGGAAGAGAGTTAGTGTTGTGGTGCTGGGTGGGGGTGGGGGTGGTTGGGTGCTAGTGTTGGGGTGAGAGGAGCTAGGAGGAAGAGCAACGTTGATGTGGGGGAGATGAGGGTGGTGGTTGTTGGGGGGTTGGGAGCTTGGTGCACCTTCTTTGCCATTGTCATTGGTGTTGTTGTTGTCGTTGTCGTTGTCATTATCGTTGTCGATATGGTTGTCATTATCGTTGTCATCGTCGTGGTCTTCCTCATCTTATTCAGGGCCGTGGGAGCAGAAGAATGCTTTGGCCTCCGCAGTTCTTCATGGGTGAACTCCATGGGGAATGTTACATGTGAGTCGTCAAATTGCATGATGTCTATGGCCTGTATGACCTCTATCTGGAGTTTGCATCATCGGTAAAATATGAGGAGGCCTGCTATGGAGTACGACAAGAGCTCATCATGTCGAAGGGATCTATAGGCAACATGTATAATCTCCCAACCTATGCGCTGGAGGTAGCAGAGGACATCGGCAATTCACTGGGGTAGGTGGGGGTAAGGGCATAGCCCATCCAAGATGGAGAGGTCGATGGTGTCATTTTGGTCAGTGGGCTGCCCAAAGCGGAGAAGATGGGACCAGTTTAGGAGGTTAGCTTTTGCAAGCAGGGGATGGGTAGGGAAGTCAAAGAAGATGGTGGGGTGGGTGAATGAAATCTAGCCCTAAAAGAAGAAGGATGCCAAGAGGGTGATGCTATGTAGTGGTAGCTTGGTGAGGATATATGAGTAGGTGGTGCGGGAGAGGGGTTCATCGAGGAATATATATTGTTCAAGTAGATTAAGGCAGACGTTTGATAATGGAACTCAAGGAGTTGGTATGGGATCTAGGGAGGTACGGCGACGAGAGGGAGCTCTATGGGCAGTGTCCACCATCAGTGCGTCATCAACCTTTTTCTCAATCGTGATGGAGACATGGCCAGATGGTGTGGGTGGTGGTTGGGCGGCTCGTGCTTGGCAACTTCCAACTACTTTGCTTTGCAAAATGAAGAGCCTCCTCTGCAACCTTGTGGTAGCGCTGGAATTCGAGGGTGGTTTGGTTGAGGTCCTCTTCAATTGTTGCAACTCTTTGCCCGCATTTTGCATCTCTTGTGCCTTTGCGAGCAACATCTATTGCTATGCATCTCTTGTGCCTTTGCGAGCAACATCTGTTGCTGTGCAGCTATAGCTATCTCTTGCTGCTACCTAAAGATGCAGTTCGTTATCTAAGTGATGAGCTCACGGGCCATGTGTGAGAACCCTTGGGCGAATATCACTTCCCCATGTGATGCACGTACTCTCTCAAAGTAGGCTTCCCGTTATCTCTGAAACTTCCAATGCATGCCCAGCAAAGGGTTTCCCAATATTTCTGTGTGAAGAGGCAGAAGATGAGGGACCAGCTTTTGAGTGATGAGGAGGGTATGGAGACAATCCCGTAAGTGGTGGGGTTTCATAGAGGTTCTGATCATAAAATGTTTCGCATTGCGCCTCCTCTTAGTGGCCTTGCGTTGGGCTTCAGCAACTTCTAGCTCCTCTATGGTTGGGTGCTGGCTAGATTTGGGTGGAAGTTGCTCCTACTGCTTGGGTTCTAGGTGATGGCACTTACGTGGTGGAGAGGTGGGAGAGGATTGGGGGGGAGGGAGAGATATAGGCACTATATTGGCCCATGTTAGCTCCTCCCACTACAGGTGGGAGAGGATTGGGAGGGAGACTGTTAAAACTTTGTTGTTGGAGGTATAACACAAATCCGTTTTTATAAGTAGAAAATGATATTTTTGATATACAAATATACTAACATGGAGTTTTTCATCAATAAATTACATTTATGAGAAAAAATAAAAAATAATAAATTTTGGAGTCCCACAATTTCGGGATCTCATGGATGTAGTGGTTCCTAACATTTAGTTATGTTTATGGGGTTGTGGGGACCTGACAGTTAGTTATGGATGTACTGGCTCTTGACAGGCTTCTGATGTGACCCTTGAATTACAAGCTTTTTGGAGAGAAAAAAGTATTTTCATCATACATATTGGTTGGGTGGTGTTTTTCCACCTCAAAATGTAAAAAATTTAAAAATTAAAAATTTTCACTTTTTGGGATCCACCTATGTTTTGCTGATGTGGAAGGGAGATATGGTGGGAGTTAATGAGGAAGGAGATTTCAAACTGACAAGAAAGATTCAATTTGTAGAGAGTGAAGATAAAAATTCAAAAAGTATGAGAAAAGTCAAAAAGTAAAATATTCCCTTTAAAAAGTGAAACTAGGGGGTATGGCTGATGTGGCAAGGTAAAAAATAGGGGTCATCATAGCCTTTGTCTCCCTTAAGCCTAGCCTTTTAAGCTCTAATCTCTTAAAATTAGGAATCCTTAGGAGGCCCTTCAAAAAATTCCTAATGCAAAGTTCTATGTGCCATTCTCGCCAAGACGGTTGAGGCCAGCTGCAACGATTGGAAACAAAAGTTACCGGTAGCACTCTGGGCTTATCGAACATCCTATCCTTAAGCCTAGCCTTTTAAGCTCTAATCTCTTAAAATTAGGAATCCTTAGGAGGCCCTTCAAAAAATTCCTAATGCAAAGTTCTATGTGCCATTCTCGCCAAGACGGTTGAGGCCAGCTGCAACGATTGGAAACAAAAGTTACCGGTAGCACTCTGGGCTTATCGAACATCCTATGAGGTGGCTACCAATGCGACACCCTTCAGTTTGACCTATGGTACTAAAGCGGTTATCCCAATGGAGTTCTTGGTCTTGAGTTTATAAATTGTTGTGTACAAGAAAAATTCATGGGGAATGTCCTAGGTTGTCACCTATTCAAGCTTGAAAAGCTTAACGAAACACGCCTCCTAGCTATATATAGCATTGATTGTAGAAAAACTAAGGCGTAAATAATGGTTCGATGACCAGTTGAAGGAAAAGAAAATGAATGAGGGCAACATGGTCCTCCTCTTTAGCACAAAAACCCATAAAAAGAAACTCAAGTGCAGAGGCTTAGGACCTTTCCTAGTCACTAAGATAACCCCGCAAGGCACAGTGCACATAGAGAAGAGACACTTGACGACGTCGAGATTGCAAGAATTTCAATGGTAGCAAATTAAAATGCTACTATAGCCACTAATTCAATTGAGGAATTGAGAAGGAATACGGAAATAGTTGTCAGAAAAAGAATCTTTAATTAGGCCAAGCAGTTGGTAGAAATTTAGAAAAAGTCCTATTGTCGGTATCAATCTAGAAAAAAGCTATTAAATGGTAATAGCATGTGAATGAGGATGTGGATGTGGATGTGGATGTATGGATGTGGATATAGATGTGGATGTATGAATGTGGATATGGATGTAGATGTATTAATGTAAATGTGGATATATAATTCCTCTTAGCCCTAGGTTTTTTTGGATGCTCTGAATATGTTGGTGATCTCAGATTTGAGAAATTCCTCAAGGAGAAGTGGCATCAAGCTCTGCATCAGATCTACAAGTGACTGGTAAAACAGAGATTAAGAATTCACTGTTTAGTAAAATCTTTTATTTCTTGGCTTGATCCTCTACTAGACTAATTGTTATTGATGCCTTTGAAAGGATCATAGCTCATTTGAACTCTAAGGCACTAGATCTAGCCTCCCTATACACTCTATTTTTTGCACACAAAACAGGGGATTATTTCACTAACCAATGATTAATTAGCACTAATTACTATATCTTGGTGCAATTGATGGTTCAAATTTACCACTGGGTATTTGATACAGATCTCTATCACTTTATATTAAAATTTGGAGATGGTTTGATATCCCAACCACTCAGTACAAATTAATTACCCTTGGCTTTATGTAAGTTTTGGTGAATTTATGCTGATAAACTTGTTGTAATCATAATTAAACATCATATCGGAGTTGTAAAAAGGTAGACGCTACCCTTGAATCTAGAATTGGATCAAGAGATAAGACCCCCTTCACGTCATCATGACTACTGCACAAGAAATACCTAAATTTAAATGGGAGCAATTCCATACATGGCAAACAAAGACCATGTATTTGCTCATGAGGAAAAATCTGTGGGGGCTAGTTGTGGGAAGAGATGAATGTCTAGAGGATCGTGGGAAGGATGAGTGGAAGAGCAGGAATGAGAAAGGATTAGGGCTCATTGCACTTAGCTTAAATGATGAAATCATTCACCACATTGCAAGGATACAATGAGCTAAAGATGCATGGGGTGAACTTAACAAATTATTTGGCACTTAAGCAAAAAATTCAAAGATAAATTTGCTAATACAATTCTAGAAACTTGACATGAAGGAAAGTGAACCTACAACCACACACTTGAACAAATACAAAAGCATTAAGTAACAATTGGAAGCCATTGGGAAGAAGGTCGAAGATGATGAGGCACAAGCAGTGCTTTTGAAGAGTGTGGACAAGGGAGAATATGAGAACATTGTGGCAACCTTAAAGAATGTACCAGATTTGAAGCTGCATGAGATAGAAGGAGCTCTACTAGAGCAAGAGAACAAAGTCAAAGAGAAGAAAGGTTTGGACCCAACAACTAGAGAGGAGAAAGCAATCTACACCCGAGGAGGCCTCACACACGAGGACGAGGATGAGGAAGAGGCAGGGGAGGAGGAAGGACCTTCACTTGCCACAACTGTGGGAATCCATGACACATGGCTAGAGATTGCTACAAAAAACCAAATGAAGAAGCATACTTCATGGAGACTCCTAAGGTAGAGAAGTCAGAACATCTTTTCTGAGAGAGAAAGAGAGAAACCCCACAACCCAATGTAACTTGCCCCAATAGAATAAAACTATCTCCGAGCCACCGATGATGTAGGCCATGTGGTAGATGTACATGTGAGCACTTAAGTCAAGGTCATGGGCACTTGTAGTAGCCTTGGACAGAGAGAGAGAGTGTCAAGGACTACGAGTTAGGGACTTGAGACACTGGTCACGGGCTACCAAGTAAGAGGGAAACTTGGTATAGGGTCCAGGTGTGCTAGAGTTATTCACTTGAGGGGAGGTGTTGAAATATGCATGTGAATGGGTGTGTGCGGGAACAAGCCCTTAGCAAGAGATTGTAAAAGGGAGTCTGTAATTGAATGGGTAGTAGCAATGAAAAGGTGAGAGGAATCTACTGTGATGAGAGAATCAAGGGTAGCATGAGTGAATATAGGAGTGTGGAAAGATTCTAGGAAAAGGTGCCCCTAGATGTAAGGGAGGTGGCACAAATCAAGGAGAAATCAATGAGATTAGATACTTGGCATCTTGTGGATATAAAACCTATAAATTGAGGCATTGGCCTAATGAGAATTTGCTGTTTTTTAAGTATCCATGCCTGCATTATCCTATTAGATTAATTGCTCACTAATCTCATCTTAATCATCATCTAATCACTTGCTAATTATGTTGATTCTTGCATTTGATCTACCATAGCTCATCACATTGCTACAAATTCAACACATTTCATATATGGAGGCATGTTTGTATGTGTGTGTGTGTGTGTGTGTGTGTGTGTGTGCACTTTTGAAAACAAACTAGCATGCACTTATACACCCGCCAGCAAGTATCATACTTATGCCCACACACACTAAAATACTTCTATCTATGTATGGTCACTCATAAATATATATTGTACATAGATACGTAATAGATATGCATGTATGTAAGATAGAAAGTGTATGTGTGTGTGTGTGTGTTGGTATATATGCATGTATCCATATGTCTAAATTTGGACATACACATGTAGATAGCTTTATATGCGCATACATATGTGTACGTGATTGTGTTAATGGGTGTACGAGTGTATGCATGTGTGTACACACACACACACACACACACACACACACATCATCGTATGAAATACTATGGATGCAATGTTAGGGCCTCTCCCAAAACACGGTCCTCTTCTTGCATCTTGAGGCCGTGTGGTAGCATCATAAAAGAACTCGCCCCAATGACCATGTAGTTACAAAAGCATAGTAAGTTGACAAACTTTTTGCAATGCGCAAGGTTTCTTAATCTACACTAATTGCAGGATATGCACAAGGACAATGTTTGATGTGTGGAATGATGGGATAATGATGGGTGCCATGTAATAGTGTGGTAGATAGATACTCTTCAAGGTTGCATTGGGTATGCATCGGTCAAGAGCTGGGTTATTTTCTTTTGGCAAAAGAGAGAGAGAGAGAGAGAGAGAGAGAGAGAGAGAGAGAGAGAGAGAGAGATTACTTCCAAACATCCCCAATATGCGAGAGTGAAAGAGACACCCAAGTCTAACCTATAACCTGCATAAACAAAAGTGTGCACATCTTTTACCCGTCAGAGAGAGGTGAGCACTCTAGTACTATATATAAAAGGAGAAGATTCTACTCATGCCACGTGTTGAGTTTTTTTGGCATCCCTTGGGCCCTCACCTGCAACGCCACCTTAACTCTAAACCTACGTAGAGCCGAAGCACCACCGTCTCCATGCACACTTGTAGATGCAAAGCCGCTCTCCCTGCATGCAAATTCAAATTTCATTGTAACAAGCGCCTTCTTCACGTCTCGTACTCCCTTCTTTTTTTTCATTTCGGTGTTGTTGCGGCTACTGTTTGCCATAGGCTGTCTGTGGGTGTGCCTCTCCCCCTCCCTCCCTCCTCGCGCTCTTTCTCTCTTCCTCCCCCTCTCTCTCGCTTGCTGTTCTGATATTGTTTGTGTTTGTGCAAGTTCTTTGAGATTTTGCGCGCATATGCAGGTTGTCTGTGGGTGTGCCTCTCCCCCTCCCTCCCTCCCCCCTCTCTTTCTCTCTTCCTCCCCCTCTCTCTCACTTGCTATTCTAATATTGTTTGTGTTTGTGCCGGTTCTTTGAGATTTTGTGCGCATATGCTAGGTGAGCCCTCTCTCTCCATCTATCCCTTACATTGCAAGGGGAGTCGCCTTTTGCTTGCTAGGTGATCCCTCTCTCTCCATCTCTCCCTTACATTGCAAGGGGAGTCGACTTTTGCTTGCTAGGTGAACCCCCCCCCCTCTCTCTCTCTCTCTCTCTCTCTCTCTCTCTCTCTCTCTCTCTCTCTCTCTCTCTCTCTCTCCGCTTAATCTCTCTTACTGTTCTGATTGTTTTTTTTTTGTTTCTGCAAGTTGATTGCAAGGCAACGATACTCCAAGTACGCTCCTATATTGGAAGCTAATTCTATTCCAAGTATTCTCTCTCTCTCTCTCTCTCTCTCTCTCTCTCTCTCTCTCTCTCTCTCTCTCTCTCTCTCTCTCTCTCTCTCTCTCTCTCTCTCTCACTATACGATGATGAGTCTTTGAGCATGTGTGTGCGTGTGCCCCCTCCCCCAATGTGAAAGTTTCCTTATCACTCTCTTGTTTGAAAGTTCCAGCACCACCTTGCTCTATGTTTTTATCAAATATAAATGGTTTTCTTTCTTTTGTCTTACGCAAAAGTTCCAGCACTACCTTCCTCTTCTACCATGTGGAAATTAATAGGGGAGATAAAACAAACACTAATTATAATGGCTTAATCATAATTAATAGTAGATTATCATCAAGCAATTAACACGATTTAACATCACTCAGCTTATGGGTGAGGTCGCCATGGCTGCACAGAGGAGGCGGTGTAGTACAGTACATGTTCATTGCATTTTAATTATCAAGGGATTGCATATATATATATAAAGTGATATTGTGCCCATTCATGCATGTCACTCTGGTGTTGGCCATTGATCACACCAAGTGGACATGATGATTATGAATTCCAACAATCTCGGTGGAGGGAGGAAGAGAGGTGGGAAGGAAGGGGCTAACGTGGATGGTAGAGGGAGGAGGAGAGGCGGGAAGTAAGGGGAGTAGGAAGGTAGAGAGAGGAGGAGCGATGCAAGGTGTGTATGTGAGGTAACGTGAAGGGCATAGGGAAGAGGAGAGGTGGGAAGGAATGTCTTATGGTAGCACCGGCTTAGTGGCCTTTTCCAAACTTGCAGGTGCAATAGATTTTCCTCAATCATGTTACGTGATTGTTTGATAAGGAAGCCCATCTTGCATCTTAAAGGACAGTAAGTGGTACAAACAGTTATCATGCAGCATATACTCAATTGCGTATGGGGCTAGGAGAGTGGTCTTCTTTCAAAATTGCTAATGTATCAAGAAACAATATATCAAAGTGGCCATCAATCAATCCAGCACTACATTCACCTACAATTTGATTAGCTTCAGCATATTATGTACACCACCCATCTATCTACATACTTATATAAAAAGCTTCTCACACAATGGCCCCCGCTAATAAGATCACCACCACCAGTTCAAAGTGAACATTCGTATATGTCTATGAAAGCACCCACATTATGGGCTAGCTAGCTATGCTCATGGGGAAGGAGGTCTTTATTTTTGCAAGAACAATGCTTCTATAAAGGGCCCAAAGTAGGAAGAATTGATATTTCTTCTGGCATAAAAGATCATTCTAATCGGAGGGATGGTTTTCACAAGGAAGTATAAAAATAAATCACACATTGTCCCCACCAGCTCACACCGTGCAAAGTGAGTGAAAAAAATGATGAGGCAAAGACAAGGGTCATAGTGCCCCTTGCTTGTCCAAACACTGCGCGAGTAGGCCTCTGTCCAAGGAGGCTCTCTTTGCTGTGTTGTATATAGCAGCAGCACAAACACAGACAACAGCAGCAGAGACTGGTAGCAGGCAGGACCAGACTGCATATTCTCAGTAGTACAAGCAGCAACATAGGGCCTGGATTCCACTAGCCCTCTACATGAAGAATCCCATGCTTCTCAATAGCATCACTTGCAGTGGGGAGTCCCCTCAAAGTTATCCTCACTCGATCTCTGATTGCGGGAACCGCATATGTTTCCTATGGACGAGATTCGGAGTCTCATGTAGGAACTAGATTCGGAGTCTCAATATGAATATTTTGCAAGGCTCAAGAGGGATAAGGTGGTAATTGTGCAATTAATCGAAAGACAGCTAGGTGTCAGGACATAGCAGCCAACACATCTACAGATAGTCATGTCGACTGTACACAAAGAAACATAGCCATAAGCGCAACAAGAGTGTCCACTTGGTGGTGGCCACTTTGTGTTGAACAAGCACAGCAAGTTTCTAGAGGCTAAGGGCAATCTCATTATCCTTCTCAATCACACCATCTTAGGTTGCAAGTTTGTATGCTCTTCTCAGCACACCCCTTGTTCATGTGTTACTCTTCCATGGCAAAGGTATATCTGAGTAAAGCAGATGTTCATACTTTTATTTTAAAAAAATGAGGCGCTACAAGCACGTTTCTCAAGAATGGTTCTTGGGCATCCTCATGGTTACCATTGGAGTTGTCGTTGTTGCATAATAAGAACAGCTGCAGTTGCCTTGGTGGGGAATTGTTGTGGCGTGCATACTAGCATTTGTCTTCACTCTATCCATTCGGATAATAAGGGCAATGACAAATTAGTAAACACTTTGCCAATTGATTGCATGCCATCTCCCATTGCCAGTGTATCATGGGAGACCAAGTAAGCAAAGATTTCATGGGTCAAGAAGGCCTAGGATTCATGAGATTCTCCATGAAGCTACATCTTCTTCTAATAACAAGGATACTCATTTGTGTGAGGTGGTGCAAGAGGGCGGTGCCATTGCAAAGGCAAGAATGGGATGTCTTTATGAGGTCCTTATAAGAGAAGGGGTCTATAGATGATAACCTCAAGCTTCATGTGCATCATAACAACACAAAAATGCAATTTAGAGATGCGCATGCAAGTGTAGATGAAACTTGAGGGATCAGGAATTCTATGCATATTGAGCTTGATGGAGGAATGATTTTGAGAATATAAAGGATCTTATGATGAGGAATGATTTTGAGAACAAAAAGTATTAGGATTTCTATTGATATTGAGCTTGATGGAGGAATGATTTTAGATATTGAGCCCGACAGAGGAACGATTTTAGATATTAAGCCCGACAGAGGAACAATTTTAGATATTGAGCTCAATGGATGAATGATTTAAAAATCACTCCCTTGAGCCGGCATGATAGCTACTACCTCACTTCCTATAGAAACTAAGTATTACCTTGAAGTGGATCGCGATTTAGTGATGACCATTCTCAGATCTGCATGTGGACTTGATTGCAACATTTCTCTCATTGTACGAAGAGCATAGGCATATGGATTATATCCATACATCATTGTTTGCAACCTCTCAAGTAATTTATGATTTAAAGAAGGCATCCCATGAAGTCTATTCTCTAATTCATGCTCTATATCAAACACATATAGTTGGGCAAATCGAGGAGCTGCATCTCGTGTGTCATCAGGTACTATAGAACCAACACAATGATAGATAGTACCATGGATTCAAAAATTAAATACTCCTCCCCCCCTCGTGAACTGATTATCCAAGTGAGCACCAAGTGAAACAAATGCTAAGGCATTATTGTAAGAGCAGATATTCTTTCTATATTTCTTACTTGTATTATCATTACCAAAAACAGCAACTCAGCCAATGTAGGAGGTGGGTTTTTCATAGGTAGCAAAGAGACATTCCCATTTCCACAGCAATGTTTGCCAACATATTGTCTTAGCTTTCTTGATGCGTCACATTTCCAAATTAGGGCATTACAAAAATGGCACTTATAAAGTAAGGGTCTTAATGAGTGGAGTGTAATCTCCGGAATACACCACCATAGTTGCTGGGTGCTTAACATTCCGAGGAATTAAAACGCACGCCTTATAGAGTGACATTCGGATTTAATATCTTTCACATCAACAACGACACAACAAATAGAATGGAAATTATCATCCACAGGCGGCTCATTTAAATCAAATGAAAAAGAGCCTTGCTCTATATCTCTATGTGGCTGCGCATTTCGACCATGGATTGGCAATTGCACAACCACTTGAAGTACGATAGCATTGCAAATTGCTCTGTTTCTTGTGAGTAAGTGGATTCCACCATGGATTCCTCTATGTTCCTCTCTATTTTCAACCCTTCCAAATGTTCCAACTTCATTTTCATTAACGTAATTCATTAAATTAGCAACATTTTGTCTTCGAATGCAAGCCCTTGTCCTTGAATGGTTAGGAGAGACGCACGTGTTGCATCCAGAACTTGAAGCTTACGAACTTGGTTTAAACTCAAGTATAAACAGCTTCTAACCATCTTCAAACTCCTTCAAAACACAAAATAGGGAATACTACCTTCCTTTTAAAACATTATCAACTTCAAACACCGACATAATATTCTACTTCAATAGCCATTATCACAATGTAACCCTGCTCCAAATAGACTCAGCTCAATAAGAATGTAATTCTTAGAGAAGTTTTTAATACATACATGAGTATAACGTATACAAACAATTTCCTCGATGAATAAGTGAGCATAACATATACAATCCATCTCTTACAAAGATAAAGGGTAATAACATATACAATCACAGAGGTAGATAGATACAAAGAGAGACAGAGAGAGGAAATAGAAGACACAATAAAAAAGTTCGAGAAGTATTAAATTTGAGAAAATGGAAAATTCATACATGTATCCAAAAGAGAGAGCCAATTCTGCAAGTCACAATACAATTTGTGCCTTGAGAAAGAACATCATCGATTAATACATATTTTAAGACTCAATGCCTCCAAGCCGAAAGTATGTACTTGATCTTTTAGAGAATCCACTTGTTCTTTGCATTGTCCATTACATCCGCCTTGATGTTCCCCAATTTACACATGCATATTCTCCATGAAAGAAATCATGTCTAGTTGGTTAGCCTCCATCTGACCATTACTGTCAAGGATGCGGTGAAGATAATGAGACAACTCGCGTCTTAGCATATCTCCCCTTTGGCTGCCACTTCCACGGATCTCATCCCAAAGGGTTTCTAAGTACTCTTTGCAAGCAACCTGATTTTTCTCAGACCGCTTGTATATGTCCATAATATTTTGTAGACATTTAGGTTTTGGTTGTCCGGATGGAGACCTTGACCTCGCAAGGTGTTTTGTAGCTCGAACATTCATCAACTCTGGTGGAGTAGACAAAGCTATTTCTTCATTGGAAGAATCCTTCACAGCCAATACATCTCTTGAGTGGTTGTTATCATTCCGAATCTCCATTTATTGAAATTCAAAATTAATATCTTAAGGCTCAACAAATCTCTCTTCATATCTTTGCCAATATATAACCAACCCTAGAAATCTACCTATACAAATGTAGATTCCTCCTAGTAAACTATCATAGAGATACATATAAGTGTCTCTCTATATTCTATGTATAGGCAACATCGTAAAATTTTTAAAATTTTGTAATAACATTCTGACATTAAAACAACTATTCGCTAGAACTCTCTCTACAATCTCAAAGCCAATAGTCTAATAAATGGAATGTCTATAGCTTATGTAACTAAGCACACCAATATTGTAAATTATTTAAACGTGGTAACACACTCAATGAGATTAAAAGAGAAATTTTAGAGAATGTTTTAATGTGCTCTCTCTCTCTCTCTCTCTCTCTCTCTATATATATATATATATATATATATATATATATATAGAGAGAGAGAGAGAGAGAGAGAGAGAGAGAGAGAGTATATATATGTAGAGAGAGAGAGAGAGAGAGAGAGAGTATATATATATATATATATATATATATATATATATATATATATATATATATATATATAGAGAGAGAGAGAGAGAGAGAGAGAGAGCACATTAAAACTCTCTCTCTCTCTCTCTCTCTCTCTCTCTCTCTCTCTCTCTCTCTCTATATATATATATATATATATATATATATATATATATATATATATATACACACACACACACACACACACACACACACACAAAGCTCTCGCTCTCTATCTAGCCAACCATACAACAGACACACAAATAGATAAAGACAAAATGCCAACAAAGAAACCAACCTCAAGTGTTGAATAGAGAATTGGATTCGAATCACTAGCTTTGATGCTATCGTCCTTATGCTTCCTTCTACACAATCACACGAAAAAACCAAAAAAATAATAAAGTTATGTCTATTTTTCTAATCCAAATACACAATAAAATGTAACAATAACTATTTGTGTATTACATGATTGTATGGGACAAAGAGAGAGAGGCAAACAAATAGAGAGGAAGAGAGATAGAGAGTGAGAAAGCTTATTACATTATCTTTACCAACTTCCTTAATGTAATGCACTTCAGAATTTCACTAAAAATGAAACGCTTTTCCTCGGAGCTCCTACATCTATTACCCACAATGTAAAAGCCATCTAGTAATCCCAACGCCTCTTTGATTAAGAGGAGCTTGAGATTGTCATCTAGCCTCTATAAAGGTCCAAGACTATATAAATATACCAAGGATTAACATTATCCCACCCATCAAATCCAATTACTTCCCATTTTGGGCTAGACTGGGATCCAAGAAAGCCCAATTGTGGCAAACATAATCAAACTATACATTAATAACAATCATAAACTTTTTTATATTGTAAACTATTGTTTCTCACAATTAGTATACTCAACTTCATTATAAATGCATCAGAAATGATCCTAAGTGGCTAGGGGAGAATTGCCAGAACAGTGTGAATTTTTAGCTTACATCGCTGTTGGAGAGGCCGAATTTGCACTGCGAGACATTGTAAGAGAAACTTAAAATTTAAATTATCAGAAAGTTACAAATGAAAGCTAGATAGGCTTGTTACAAAGGGGGGTTTGAAACAAAAGAGTTGCTTCAAAAAGCAGCTTAACATCTACGATCTCTAGATTGTCTTGCTTGCCTCGAATACACCGAGCTAGTTGCATGTCCTTGGTAGAAATGGTAATCCTCTTTGCATGTATTGCAAGGAGGTTGGTGTCTTCAAAAAGCCCAACAAGGTAAGCCTCGACGGCTTCTTGTAATGCTTCAAGGGGAATCCTTGCACACGGAACTCTGTTCTATATCATTGGAGAATCTCCTCACTATGCAAGCGAAAGGGGCTCATCATCAGCCTCTCTGTCTTGAGCTCTGGAGAGCTTGCATTGTGGGGTCTTCTTTATGCACTTGTTCCCACTAGAAGGGCATGCATGTGTGTGCGTTGATGTTGCTGTGGGAGGAGGGTTGGACTCTGGTGATCCCATTGGGCGTGTCCTAGAATCCAAGGTTTCACTCTCTTCTGTGGTGTCGTCAATATGTGGTCATTGGGTGCCTTCTTGCATTGTGTTTTGTGAAGGCATGGTAACACGTGCAGTGTTCTTGGTGCGTGCCATATCTATGTACGACTATGCCTATTGTGCTAACGTGGTGATGTGCTGGTGTCCTTACGTGGGTGCCTAGGTAGATCTTGAGCTCAAGCTCTCTAAAAAAGTGAAATGAAAATGAAGTGAGAGACGGAACTATTAATAGTTTTTTTAAGGGCAAAAAAAACTAACTAAACTTATTTTTTTTAGCCTTATTACATCTAGATTTGTGCTGGTGCATGCACAACCCAACACCTCCCTTGTCTCCTCATTCGTGCATGCCAAGCACCATGCCTATGGGGAGCATTGGTCTCTGCAACCATTCAAGCTGAGCATGACTTTTTGCAGCCTTGCGTGCCTCTTGCACAAGCTTTGATTGTTGGACCCTTCCAAAGGTTGTGCGATAAAACCAATTGACCATCTCTTGTAGATAGTTTGTACGTGTTCCTCGTGCAAAAGCTCCACCTCCATGTCTTGTATATTTGAAATAAACCCCTCTTGCTTTATAATGTGATTTCTCCATCCCTTGGGTACTCCACATGTCAAGCAATCCATACTTGTTCATGAAATACGGACCTATGTGTTGTACACATGACAATAGAATTTAATTAGAAAAAGTCCAAGTTAAAACACTAGTTTATTTCTTTATTGTACAACTTACCATATAGTGTGTTACTTTACTCTCTCCCCAAGCATCTAGCGGCAGTGAATTCTACGATATGTTGTTGGAATGATGCTCGTTCTTGGGCAGTTGTGCTACCAAAATTTGATTCATAATGCGAACCATGTTATTGAAATTTATCCAAAGCTGTTTGCGCATATTTACAAGAGCTGGCATTGGACAATCTACATTTGTGGCGATTGCACACAAGTCTCTCCAAAGTCCCCGTCTTCTTTGAATTCTCTATGGTTGCTAGCTTCTCCAAAAATCTCCTTGCCTTTGCTTTAGTCATGGAGACCTTTTGAGCAACCTCGTATGACATACCAGAGGCCTGCTTATTCACTTCAATTTTCACGTTTCTTCCATGGCAGCCTAGAGAATTCAAAAGATGCTCTAATTTACCAAGGACTGCAACTTTTCTTTCTTGTGTAGGCATTGTGAATGCATAATCGATATGGCACTTAAGCAATCGATCGAAGATTCTCATGAATGCATGAAGTGTGCAAAAGTGAATATTATTTAGTGAAAAATTAATGATGGGGCTCCGATTTGAATTCTTGTTTGGTTCTCCTATCATATCACGAGACATAACACCTTCCACCCATCTTGCATTTGGTTGTTCCTCATCTTCATCCGTCAGTTGACTCGGTTGAATCTACTGCATCTTGATGTTTCTTCTTCCCTTTCTTGAGACCTTTACAGGCATCCTTCCCAACAGAACCAACCTTCTGCATACCTTTTCCATTTGTCTTTTTTTGCCTAGGAATATCCCCAAAAGGAGGGTTTGCTCTTAATGGAGGGTCAATTGGATAGAGACGCCCATCAACCCAAACATCTACATTTTTCTCCTTAGCTATCCTATGAGCTTGGACAGATCGTGCATCAGTAGGATGGGTTTTTTTAGAGCTGCCATACTCTTCAGGAATACGAATGTGTAAATCAACCTTCTGTTTTCTAGCTTCAGAAGGGGCTACACACATAGCTTGCAAAGGCTCCATAGCTAAGCAGAGGAAGAAGCTAAAGTAGAGAGATCCTAAGAGAGAGAGAGAGAGAGAGAGAGAGAGAGAGAGAGAGAGAGAGAGAGAGAGAGAGAGAGAGAGAGACTGTTAAAACTTTGTTATTGGAGGTATAACACAAATCCGTTTTTCTAAGTAAAAAATGATATTTTTGATATACAAATATACTAACATAAAGTTTTTCATCAATAAATTACATTTATGAGAAAAAAAATTTAAAAAATTGGGGTCCCACAATTTCAGGATCTCATGGATGTAGTGGTTCCTAACAGTAGTTATGTTTATGGGGTTGTGGTGGGGACTTGACAGTTAGTTATGGATGTACTGGCTCGTGAGATAGGCTACTGACGTGACCCTTGAATTACAAGATTTTTGGAGGGAAAAAAGTATTTTCATCATACATATTTTCCACCTCAAAATGTAAAAAATTTAAAAATTAAAAATTTTCACTTTTTGGAACCCACCTATGTTTTGCTAATGTGGAAGGGAGATATGGTGGGAGTTAATGAGGAAGGAGATTTTAAGCTGACAAGAAAGATTCAATTTGTAGAGAGTGGATAAAAATTCAAAAAGTATACGAAAAGTCAAAAAGTAAGAGAGAGAGTATGAGAATATTCCCTTTAAAAAGTGAAACTAGGGGTTATTGCTGATGTGGCAAGGTAAAAGATAGGGAACATCATAGCCTTTGTCTCCCTTAAGTCTAGCTTTTTAACCTCTGATCCCTTAAAATTAGGAATCCTTAGGAGGCCCTTTTTGGGTCCAAAAAATTCCTAATGCAAAGTTCTATGTGCCATTCTCCCCAAGATGGTTGAGGCCAACTGCAATGATTGGAACCAAAAGTTACCGATAGCACTCTGGGCCTATCAAACATCCTACGAGGCGGCTACCAATGCGACACCCTTCAGTTTGACCTCTGGTGGTTATGCCAATGGAGTTCTTGGTCCCGAGGTTATGAATTGTTGTGTACAAGAAAAACTCACGGGGAATGTCCTAGGTTGTCGCCTGTTCAAGCTTGAAAAGCTTAACGAAACATGTCTCCTAGCTGTATATAGCATGATTGTAGAAAAATTGAGGCGTAAATAATGGTTCGATGACCAGTTGAAGGACAAGAAAATGAATGAGGGCGACATGGTCCTCCTCTTTAGCACAAAAACCCATAAAAAGAAACTCAAGTGCAGAGGCTTAGGACCTTTCCTAATCACTGAGATAACCCCGCAAGGCGCAGTGCACATAGAGAAGAGACACTCAACGATGTCGAGATGGCGAGAATTTCAATGGTAGCAAATTAAAACGCTACTATGGCCACTAACCAAAACCACCCTTAGGGCCATTCACAACAAAATACAAAGAAAAAATGACCGAGAAGAAATAAAACAAGTAGGCCAAGAAGAGGCTAAAGAGAGGCAAACCAACTAGTCCTAATGACGGACGAAGAACCTTTTGTGCTTGCTGCTCCCTCATGCCAAGATGATACTCCTCCCCTCACCACCATCATTCCACCCTCCAATCCACACAGATCCATACCGCTCAAAAAGAGGCCGCTCCCTACTCTAGAAACACCACTGCCTCGCATATCCTCTCAACTCTCCCACTTGGCCAGCCCAAACTGAACTCTCAAAAAGTCACCACTGCTATTGACTTCCCTCCCCCCCCCAAAACTAATATTACTAACCCTCCTAACAAATCTAACCCCCGCACACAGGGCAAGCACTCTCGATAAATGGGTACCTAAAAGGCTTCTCACAGTGCAAGGGTATTATGAAGGTACTTCCACTCTATGGATCCCCCAACGATCCACTTCCCATACTCATATACCGACAACACAAGCTCCTTGTCCCTCTTGCAGCTAACCAATTCAACAACCCCAAGCCCAAAGGCTATAGTACGATTGCCGGCCCAACGCTCACCCAAGACAAACTATCCTCGCTCACACATTAAGCCTTACCCAACAACAAATTCCCGGTGGATCCCAAAACCTCTGCTTTAGGCTCAACTTTACTATGAGGGAAATGGCCAAATTTGGGTCCCCAAATCTCCAAGGTACAAACTCCCTACTCTTGTCACTCCATAGTTACCAACCCTCTAATGGAAGTCCAAAGCAACCTCGGCCACTAATACTGCACAGGAGAAAGGGAAGCAAAAAAAAAAAATTCTATTTGCTATCTACGGCCATACCAAAAGAATCCACAATCGTACCATTCTCCTCCAATGTTGCCAGGATCGTACCAATGTTGCCAGGATCGTACCAAAAGAATCCACAATCGTACCATTCTCCTCCAATGTTGCCACGATCATACCAATTAAAGCGTATGCCCATACTTTGGAATTTCCACGACCATACTAGCCTCAACTCCAAATGCCATGGCGGCTATACCAACCCCAACTCCAAATGCCACAACTGTACCACCGTCAACTCTAAATGCCACGGCCGTACCAACCTCAACTCCAAATGCCACGGCTACCAACCTCAACTTCAAATGCCACGGCCATACCAAATAAAAGACATGCTCGTACTAAAGGAAGTAACGACCATTCCAACCTCTACCACTAATGGCATGCCCGTACCATTTAACTTATATGCCCATACCAACCAGAAGCGTACGCCTGTACCCTGGAAACGTGACACCCATACTAACAACTGCCACCACGGCTGTGTCCTTTTGAAAGCTATAAATATGGATTCACCACTCCCATTTCATCACTTTTTGCTTTCAGTCTACCCAAACTCCTGCAAAAAAAATTTCTTGAGCTTTCACTTCATGTCCCTCACCCAGGGCCGAGACTTCTGACTTCTCCTTGGAACCCCACCCTAAGAAAGAAGCACCCAGCAGGGGGACACTTTCGAGGAGTATGGCCGCCATCCCACCTAGTTGTCACATCTTGGAGCGCCCCTCATGAAGCAGGTCTACGATCACATGGTCCACTCCCTTATATTAAGAAAAATCATAAGGTGAAGCATAAGCTCTTATACTACACCGGACCCTGCTACCAAGCTGTCGTCGCTGCCAATCCAGCCATTGCAACCCACCGCCTGGAGTAGCTTGGGCTCGGCGGGCTGCCACCCTTGGAACCTTGGGGCCTAAACCTGTACAACTGCCTCTACTTTACAGAAACATATGATGCTAATGAGGCCACAAGTCAAGTGTTGGATAATGATGACTAGGTCCACACTGTCCATCTGAGTGTCGGCATGGTTCGGGAAGCCCTCCAGCTCACCAAAATGGACCAACCTTATGTGCACCTTACCAACACTCCACATTTAACTCACAACACCTTGCAGGGTAGCACCACCAAGGATGAGTAGAGTGGGCCGACATGATCCAAGAGGAGCTTGTGATGTCAGCCAAGGCCCTCTCATTTTTACTCACAACTAGGTGGACAGATTGGTTTAACAAGTGCAGCCTCTCAACATTAGCCAGGGTCCACCAGGGCATGCCCATCAACTGGGCTAAGTACCTACATAAGGAGCTGCACTCAGTATGTGCCAATCCCCAAGGAAATCTCATAGCAGCATCCCTCCTCTCACCAAGGTAATCTACCACACGCGGCTGGATGGGAGGAGCTAATATGGGCCGATGTAGTGCCTATATCTCTCCCTCCCCCCCAATCCTCTCCCACCTCTCCACTGCGCAAGTGCCATCACCTAGAACCCAAGCAGTAGGAGCAACGTCCACCCAAATCTAGCCAACGCCCAACCACAGAGGAGCTAGAAGCTGCTGAAGCCCAACGCAAGGCCGCTGAGAGGAGGTGCAATGCCAAACATTTTATGATCAGAACCTCTATGAAACCCCACCACTTGCAGGATCGTCTCCATACCCTCCTCATCACTCAGAAGTTGGCCCCTCATCTCCTGCCTCTTCACACAGAAATATTGGGAAACCCTTCAGTGGGCACGCATTGGAAGTTTCAGAGATAACGGGAAGCCTACTTTGAGAGAGTACACGCATCACATGGGGAAGTGATAGACTTCGCCCAAGGGTTCTCACACATGGCCCGTGAGCTCATCATTCAGATGATGAACTGCATCTTTAGGCCAACAGCAGGAGATAGCTATAGCTGCATAGCAACAGATGTTGCTCGCAAAGGCATAAGAGATGCAAAATGCAGACAAAGAGTTGTAACAATTGAAGAGGCCCTCAACCAAACCACCCTCGACTTCTAGCGCTACCACAAGGTTGCAGAGGAGGCTCTTCATTGCAAAGCAACGTAGTTGGAAGTTGTTGAAGCATGAGCCAACCACCACCCACACCATCTAGCCCTATCTCCATCACGATTGAGAAAAAGGTTGATGACGCACTGATGGACACTGCCCACAGAGCTCCCTCTCCTCACCATACCTCCCTAGATCCCATACCAACTCCTTCAGTTCCATTATCAAACCGTCCGCCTTAATCTACTCGAACAATATATATTCCTCGATGAACCCCTCTCCTGCACCACCTACTCATATATCCTTACAAAGATACCACTACATAGCATCACCCTCTTGGCATCCTTCTTCTTTTAGGGGCTAGATTTCATTCACCCACCTCACCATCTTCTTTAACTTCCCTACCCATCCCCTACCTGCAAAAGCTAACCTCCCTAAACTGGTCCCATCTCCTCCGCTTTGGGCAGCCCACTGACCAAAATGACACCATCGACCTCTCCGTCTTGGATGGGCTATGCCCTTACCCCTACCCACCCCAATGAGCAGCCGACGCCCTCCACTACCTCCACCGCATAGGCTGGGAGATTATACATGTTGCCTACAGATCCCTTCAACACGATGAGCTCTTGCCGTACTCCACACTCCTCATATTTTACCGATGATGCAAACTCCAGATAGAGGTCATACATGCCACAGGCATCATGCAATTGGACGATTCACATGTGGCATTCGCCATGGAGTTCACCCATGAAGAACTGCGGAGGCTAAAGCATTCTTCTGCTCCCACGGCCCTGACTACTCAAATGAGGAAGACCACAACGACGACAACGACAATGATAATGACAACGACAATGACAACAACAACACCAATGACAATGGTGGAGGAGGTGCACCAGGTTCCCAACCCCCCCAACAACCACCACCCTCATCTTCCTCCCAGCTCCTCTCACCCCAACACTAGCACCCAACCACCCCCACCCCCACCCAGCACCACAACACTAACTCTCTTCCCCTCACAATCCTCTACACCCACCCATCTCCACACTCCACCTCCCTCACCAACTCCTCCCTCACCTCCCACCTTAACCCTCAACTTACGCCTACCCAATGCCCTCACCGAATTACCCTCAACATCGGCTAAGCCTCTCCCATTATTTACAGCAAGCCTTGCCACCATCGCCTCAACATCAGCCACTCCTCCACCCTCATCACCAGCGCCACCCAAAATTCCCTGCCCCCCACCCTTGGAAGAAGGAGAAATCGACCCTCCACTAAACCCCCTCAATTGGCATGATTCACTCAATCCCACAAAGTTCAAGCAAGCCACCCGAATTCTACTCGGTCAACAAATCTAGGCGGTGCCCATCACCAAAGTCACGAATCGCATGGACCTCCACGTGTCCTGGCAACCCTACCTCAATGCCAAGTATCATGGGCTAGAAGCATAAGCACCCACCTCAACAATGCGGTGGTGGTTACCATAGGCCACCCACCATTGCTCGTCCCATCACGTTTGATCTCATGGGTGAGCAGTCAGCCTGGCGGGCGGCAACCATTCCTTCTCAAGTCTTACATCTGGGACCAATACTATAGGGCAACACGCCAACTCTGAATCAACCCCGAGAATCTACCGATCTGTTTGCCAATGGGCATGGAATCTTTTCCATCAGGAGTAAGCTAAGAACCCCAAACTCCTCTATAATTTTCCCTGGTTTCCCCCTCTGATGCCATAGTACCCATGCGCTGAAGCCAGCATGCTCAAGCACCTACATGAGTTCATCACGACAGATACAATCAAGTGCCAGATCCCACTGTGGTTGCCATAATCAGATTCTTTGATTTGATCATCACACTATTGGAGACCTTCCTAGATTGGAGCCATCCATTACCACAAAGGCATTCAAGGCTTGGCCTTCGACATCAACAAGGGGCCAACACAGTCACGCTTCTTGTAACTTATCCTCTTGTAATCGTGCAAAGTGCTTATTGATAAGCTAGAAAGCTAGTTTTGGGCCTCAAATTGTAAATGGGCATTCGGCCATTGTAAAAAGTGAGCTCATGTATATAAGACATTTTATGGAATATGAAAAGGGACAATCCTATTTGTCTCAATTGAGTCTTGATGTCTCTCTCTCTCTTTCTCACTCTCTTGAGCTTGTGGTTGCATGCTTGTGTTGTATATGCTTGCTTGCTTGATTGTTGTGTATGCATGGTAGGGATGGTGTTAATCTAGCTTCTCTTCTCCTCTCCCTTCTCTTGTCTTTCCATCAAAATCCCTCTTGCATGCATTTTGGCATTGAGTGAAGGTAGAGCTTTCTATAGCTCCCTTATTCTTTGCTCTTCACCTAGCTTGTGAATCTCCACTTGGGTGACACAAGTGGTGGTAGAGTGAGCCCCAAGTGGCCTCACATAGGGGAGTTAACCCTCATTAGGGTTGGTTAAGTGCTATTGTCCGAATTGACCCTTCCATGGTTTCTTTCTCTTCTTCTTTCCCTCTCTTATGCAAGGTAGTATGTTTAGGTTAACAGTCATTCTATAGCACATTGTGCTTATAGAATGACCCTTCCATGGTTTCTTTCTCTTCTTCTTTCCCTCTCTTATGCAAGGTAGTATGTTTAGGTTAACAATCATTCTATAGCACATTGTGCTTATAAGAATGGCCCTCCGTCATTCTACTATTTAAAATATTGATGTTATGTGTGCATATGTAGAGATTGGCCCTAAGACCATTCTAAAGTTCACCAACGGTGGTTGTGACACAAGAGACTAGAGCCCTAGGGCCATTCTTGGAAGCACAATGTGCTTAATGGCCCTAAGGCCACTGTGCCATGCACAATGTGCTTGAAAGAATAGACCTAGGGCCATTCTATGGCTTTAGGGCCAATCTTTTAAGCACATTGTGTATGGTAGAATGGCCCTAGAACCATTCTAAAGTACATTGTTCTTGCAAGAATGGCCCTATGATCATTCTAAAATTCACCAATTGGTTGGCACAAGCGGGTAGAGAATGGCCCTAGGGCCATTCTAAAACACATTGTGCTTGCAAGAATGGACTTAGGGCCATTCTCTACATGTGCATGTATAAAATATCAAGATTGAATGAAAATAGGGCCATTCTTGCAAGTATAATGTGGTAAGAATGGCCCTAGTGCCATTCTTTCAAGCACAGTAGAATGGCCCTAGGGCCA
Source organism: Cibotium barometz (assembly GCF_041138505.1). Taxonomy (NCBI): domain Eukaryota; kingdom Viridiplantae; phylum Streptophyta; class Polypodiopsida; order Cyatheales; family Cibotiaceae; genus Cibotium; species Cibotium barometz. Next base: position 34,720,315 of record NC_141101.1, on the reverse strand, counting down.
TTCTATAGCACATTGTGATTATAGAAATGATTCTAACGCCATTCTACCATTCACAATGTTGATGTTTTATTCATGCACATGTAGAGATTGGCCCTAAGACTATTCTAAAATTCACTAACAGTTGACATAAGAGACTAGAGAATTCCCAAGGGCCATTCTTGGAAGCACAACGTGCTTGAAAGAATGGACATTGTGCATGGTAGAGTGGCCTTAGGGCCATTCTAAAGAACATCATGGATGGTAGAATTGCCCTAGGTCCATTTTAAAGCACATTGTGTATGGTAGAAAAGCATATTGTGTATGGCAGAATTTTTAAAGCACATTGTTCTAATAAGATTGATCATAAACCCATTCTCAAATTCACTAGTTGTTAGCACAAGAGGGTAGAGAATGGCCCTAGATCCATTCTACAATCCTATTATGTGTATGCGTCTATATGTGTGTGTGTGTGTGTGTGTGTGTGTGTGTGTGTAAATAGATAGATGTGTGTGTGTGTCCCAAGGGATTTTTACCTCCTTAAAAAATTGATGATTGTGTGTTAAAAAAAAACCATCCAAATTTATAAATGCTCCCCAACTAGAAATTTTTAAGTCTTTAATGAGTCTTTAATTAATATTCATTGAATATTCCCTTTCCATTTCTACTTTTTGAGGGAAAGTTTTCTGCGTGATTTCTTTTGTGAACTTTTTCGGCATTCTCACAAATTTGCAAGATTTTTTTTCACACATTAAAATGAAACACATATTTAAAAAAACAATGTAACAAGGGCCAATCATAATTAAGAAAAATAATATTTTATCACAAAATTAAAACTTATTTAGAGAGATCGTTTTAGTCTTACTTGTATAAATGATCCAAACCGTATCTTGAGCTTGTTCATGTTCGACATCTTCTTGACCTTGAGTTTGAGTAGAAGTAAGTTAACTGTCTATGGTGGATGAGTGCAAGATATAGAGAAGATAGAAAGGTCACTTGTGATGATAAGAGAGAGATGATCCTTCACAAAGCCTGAGAAGTCTTTAACAATAGAAGTAAGTTGTTAGTAGTGGATGAGTGCAAGATAAATCTCATCATAATGTTACCAACTTTTCTTAGGTGTAGAATTTTACACTTTTGACGTCAGAAATGAGCTCATCTTCTATATATATATAATTGGGCTTCACTTACCATGCTAGGTGGCAATATTTTTAGGCCTGTCTAGGTGGTGTTCAAGGTATTCCACATGCCTCTCCTTTAAAATTTGAAAAACACACAGGGGTAGTAAAGGAATCGTCAGTGTGGCTGAGAAAACCAAAGAGCCGTTAGCCAATTGAAAACCTCCCCACCTTCACACATAGCTCCAGTGCCATAGCTTCCCCCCGCAATGCTATATGCTTTTATGCCTAAATGCTTGTCACTTTGCTTAGCTTTTGATGTAGAGAAATCTAGATACTCTGGCAACAAAACTCGATCTGGAAGTGGTGAAAGGGCAGCATTAGGCAGCATGAGAGGGCCATGGCAATTGCTATAGACAGCACAACACTCAACACGACAATTTCTATAGATAGCACAACACTCAACAACGTGTGCAACACACAACAGTGTAACAGGAAGCAAGCACAACACAAAGCAGTGTAGATTTTTTAAAAAATATTATTTATTTGTTTATGGGACAAAAGCTTTATCAAGCTTAGCACACTAAGTAGCGTGGGTTTTTTTTTTGTTTTTTTAGCAGCTTCATCGAGCTCAACTCTCTGTAGCGCCAAGATCACCTTAGTAGTTGCAAGCAGACAAGGACAAGCCCAGTGCAGAGCTAACTCCCTTCTATTTGCAGGTTAGTGTCTACAAAGACGTATCAGATACAGGACATGCCCCAGAGAGTTTTGAGTACAGCTTGGAGAATGAGAACGTGGTGGGTGGCATCCTGGAGTGGATTGTAGGAGACAGTTCCGTCTCTCCCTTCTCAAGTCCATCGCTGCTCACGTTGCACAACACCTCTCCTCCTAGCTGCCACTGCCGCACAAAAAGCACTACAGATTCATCTTCTCATAGGGGGTTATAGCTGTGGCCACTGCTAGGTTATCCGTAGAGCTAAATCTTAAATAACAACACTCACCCATGACCAAAAGTTGCCAGGTTTCATCTACAATTTATGTTTTTCTCCTTAGTTTTTTGACCCCTTTAATTTCCTCAACGTCAATGTTATTGTGACTTGACACCGGCTTGACATACTTTTGGGAATCTAGCAACTTTTGGGAAACCTTCTTTGTATTTTATGATTGCATCTGATTCTACTCCTTCAACTGCACATCCCATTCCCTTTGCTACTAGAGGACTTTTTGTGAGAGACATGGCTAAGGATAGGGATGAACTTTCTTCTCTGTGCTAAAGGACTAAATTAGACCCAAGTGCTGGAGGTGGAGGAGAAGTCAGAGGTAGAAAAAGATGCGGCTTTGTTCTTCGGAGCTAAGTGTGGGACATCACCAAGTTGCAGGGTGTGGGTGTAAGGTCCCTCCCAAGCCATGTATGTATGTGTCTCAGATGCAGGAGATGCCCCAGAGAGTTTTGAGTATAGCTTGGAGTGTAAGATCCCTGTTCCCACTGAGCAACGGATTCAGGATATTGGCAGCGGAAGTAACATATCATGCGCGCGGGTAGGGGTCTCACACTCGGGGCCTCGCCCACGAATATACGGACAAGAGACTAATCCGTCGGTTTGTCCAAAACCGAAACCGAAAAAAACTTCCTTTATCCGGAAAGCATGGGCGATTCCACCAGGATAACTCTTTACTCTAACGTAGTCAAGATCATTACGGGTCAACTGATCTGGCTGCACCTTTAACGGTACTTGGTCAAATCAAGGAAGAAACTTGCACTTGGATCATTGAGATCAACGCTTTTTTCCCCATCAAGAGGCACAGCCGTTGATTCCTATCCATAGAACAATTTCTATCCGGGATTTACTTCATCTATCGTAATAATAGAAATTAAATCTCGATTTACGGATCCATCAGTCCAGCCTAACCCCATCCGATCCCATGGGTTAGCCAACCGCCCAACCACTGTAGTGATGGGATCCACTTTGGAATTTGGTTAGGTTTTGTCCCGGGTACCAAGGAAAAGAGTTCCAAGGCCCCCTAGCCGGAAGTTCATGCAAACATAAAACTAGCCACACCACTTACACACCCAATATGAAATTGCCTTTTTCTTAGCATCAGCTAACTTTAAAACAATCCTTTAATGAAACCATAGTACCACTGATCACAATCTTCTAATTTATCCGGTTGATTCATAATTTCCCATCATTCCTTCATCAGAGTATCTATGGCATCATTGGCAACTAGAACGCTCACCACCTGTCCACACAGGGGCCTTTTCAATAGTTCCTAGCCCATAATACTCGGCAATATAATCACTTATAAAAATCAAGATGGACTCTCGTTGAAGATCAGCAAGATCAACCAACAGATCCATATAAAGAGCCATGGACTCATCCATTGAAGACCAGCAAGGTCAATCAACCAGATCCATGCCCGGTTTCACAAAACAACTCTTACTCCTTGTTCCAATATCTTCCTCGACGCACGCGTGGGTATCCTAGGCGACCCAGAGCCCGAGCACCGTATGGTCAGCACCCTCTAGGATCCTTCGCAGGTGACCTAGCGCTTCACTCATAGGCCGCTTCCTTGGTCCCTCATCCACCGTACCGGAAGCTCACCATTTTAATCGAACCGAGGCTGGTCAAGACCTCGGCCGACCTTGCTACGTGAGACGTCCTCCGTTGACTCTCCGTCAGCAGTTGCAACTTTATCAGTTAGGTCTCCACGACCTTAATCACAAGACGGTCAAAATGCTTTCCCAGCATTCTTGACATAAAACAGCCATTTGCAGACAGTATTTACAAACAGTTTACAAATACAATTTCTATGTTAACTCTCATTTTTCCACATTATCCCTCATACAATCCACATTACTTATTCCACATTTCATTTATATGTGTACTCATCCAATCACATCATTTTCCATCTCTTCACTTCAGATTCCTTCACATCACATATCATATATTCACATCCATATCCACATCCATACATCCACATCCACATCCACATTCACATCCATACATCCACATCTACATGCTTATCTCCATTTTCACATCCTCATTTATACATCCACATCCCATATCCACATTCATACATACACATCCATATCCACATCCATATCCGCATTCATACATACACATCTATATCCACATCCACATGCATACATTCATTATCACGTCCTCATTCATACATCCACATCCACATACATACATACATCCACATCCACATTTCCATTCACATCTATACATCCATATCTACATGCACATTCACATCCATACATCCACATCTATATCCTCATTCACATCCATACATCCACATTCATGTATCCACATCTACATGCATACATCCATACATACACATCCACATTTACATCCATGCATCCACATCCACATCCTCATTCACATCCATACATCCAAATTCATACATCCACATCCACATCCACATTCACATCCATACATCCACATCTACATGCTTATCTCCATTTTCACATCCTCATTTATACATCCACATCCCATATCCACATACATACATACACATCCATATCCACATCCACATGCATACATACATCCACATCCACATTCCCATTCACATATATACATCCATATCTACATGCACATTCACATCCATACATCCACATCTATATGCTCATTCACATCCATACATCCACATTCATGCATCCACATCTACATGCATACATCCATACATCCACATCCACATTTACATCCATGCATCCACATCTACATCCTCATTCACATCCATGCATCCACATTCATACATCCATACATCCACATTCATACATCCACATCCACATCCACATTCACATCCATACATCCACATCTACATGCTTATCTCCATTTTCACATCCTCATTTATACATCCACATCCCATATCCACATTCATACATACACATCCATATCCACATCCACATGCATCTTATCATATCTTATCACTTCCCATATCTTTTATGCATACCTCTATGCATGAAATTCAATTATGCTAAAAGTAACACTTTTATAATAAAATATTCAACTTTTATGCATACCTCTATGCATGAAATCCAATATGATAAAAGTAACACTTTTGATATAAAAAAATTATCCTTTATGCATACTTCTATGCATGAAAATTAAAAATGATAAAAGTAACACTTTTGATATAAAAATTTTTCTTTATGCATACTTCTATGCATGAAAATTAAAAATGATAAAAGTAACACTTTTAATATAAAAAAAATTATCCTTTATGCATACTTCTATGCATGAAAATTAAAAATGATAAAAGTAACACTTTTGATATAAAATTTTTTCTTTTATGCATACTTCTATGCATGAAAATTAAAAATGATAAAAGTAACACTTTTAATATAAAAAAATTATCCTTTATGCATACTTCTATGCATGAAAATTAAAAATGATAAAAGTAACACTTTTGATATAAAAATTTTTCTTTTATGCATACTTCTATGCATGAAAATTAAAAATGATAAAAGTAACACTTTTGATATAAAAATTATCCTTTATGCATACTTCTATGCATGAAAATTAAAAATGATAAAAGTAACACTTTTGATATAATTTTTTTTTTCCTTCATGCATACTTCTATGCATGAAAATTAAAAATGATAAAAGTAACACTTTTGATATAAAAGAATTATCCTTTATGCATGATATTAAAATTTAATTTCTCCATGATTATAATAAAATTCTTTCAATTAATCTAGGATGATAATTCCTAGAATATGGTAGGAAGTCCTCTTTTTATGCTTTGAATGAAATTATTTTATGCATATTTTTTATAAAAATTTTGCCATAGCTCGCTGCTATGACTGATAAATCTCAATTTTTTCTAAGGGATAAAGCTTATCATTAAGGAAATAATTAAAATGATCTCTAATTGGATCATTAATCTATAATGGATTGAATCATCAATATGCATAAACTAAAAACATATGAAAAAGCCATTAATTTGGCCTCAAGCATAGCTTAATCTTGGATTAAGGAAAAGCTTTATGAAAAGCCTCATGTGGATTGAGAATGGGTCATGAGTATGACCATTTCTTGAGTGAGAGAGAGAAATTACATAAAAACCATTAGAGTTTAAACATAAATAAAAATTAACTTCAATAGCATTTATTAAATTATGTAACTCTTCACTACTATTCACCAATTAACTTTAATAGTATTTAAAAAAACCATACCAATTAAGCTTCTCAAGCTTGAGAGGGGTTGAGAAGAGAGAAACATTGAGAAATTATAGAAAAGAGCAATATTCACTAATTACCTTACAAATTGCTTGATTCTTTGTTCACGATAGAGGCCCCCAACCAATCAATTGGTTAAGTATGTTGATGGAGCCACTAATGGGGATTGAAGAAAGAGGGAAGCTCCAAAAACTAGTGAATTATTAAATGAATTCACAGTTCTTGGCTTAGGTGGAGTAGAGTAACGATGCATAAACACTATATATTTTTCAACAAGGGGGAGGCTTCTATTTATAGGAAAATTTGAGCTCCTAACCAAACAAATTGATTCTAGAATTTTCCAAATCAGTTTGGTCAATTTTTGACCATTTTTAGGTCAGTTAAGCTAATTTTTTGGAACTAGACTTGAATGAGGAGAGAGGAGAGATGAAATATCTCAATTTTTATGAGTTTAAAACTCATTCAAGCATGTGAAATATGCACCTCCTTTAAAGAACTCCCCTTCCTTACATATGTCATACTTTTAATATTGCTCATAAGTTTTTACTAATAAACCTTGTACATTTTCAACTCTTCATCTTATGTGAAATATGCACCTCCTTTAAAGAACTCCCCTTCCTTACATATGTCATACTTTTAATATTGCTCATAATTTTTTACTAATAAACCTTGTACATTTTCAACTCTTGATCTTATGTGAAATATGCACCTCCTTTAAAGAACTCCCCTTCCTTACATATGTCATACTTTTAATATTGCTCATAATTTTTTACTAATAAACCTTGTACATTTTCAACTCTTCATCTTATGTGAGCATTTACTCATTTTTGGGTATCTTCTTTTACAAATAGGATTTATCTCCTCCCTACACATGGATTGATGCTATTGGCCCATAGGAAGCTTAATTGGACCATAATCCAAAAATTTCTGAAAATCTAGACCCTTAGGCTAAGGTCCTTTATACCCATTTCTAATTAATTCCAATTGCACATTGGAAAGTTCTTTTTGAATTTCTGTTTCAGGGGAACTTATTTTAATAAGATGAGATAATTTTCTATCCAAAAATATTTAAAATCTGAATATTCTCTCTCTAGAATATTTTCTCTCTCTAGGTTAAAACAGTTAGAAACAAGTCTTTTATATTTCTGAAGAGGGATTGATTATAGGAGAAGATGCTGGACATTTTGAGAGGCTGGGGAGGAATCTTACATTCTCTCCCACTTGAAAAATGCGAGATGCCCTCATCTCGCAAACTGGGGGTAATTTCGCAAGATGCACAAGGATGAGACTGAGAGAAATTTTTTTAATTAAGATTAACCACCAATTTTAAAAAAAAGTCTCAAGAGAGCAAGATTCAAGATAAGAACAAGATTTAAACTTTATTCATTCTCGGAACTTATACAGTAAAGATAGAAGAACTCTTTACACTTCCATAAGTCCGTCCATCATATGGTCACAAAAGCAGTCCTCACAAGCTGCACAAGTATAGGGTAACTCATCTATGGGAATGATTCTGCTGGTTATTGCCGCACCTATCTCAGTGGTATGAGGTGATCTAACAAAAGGACCTCTAAGAGGCAAGCCAAAAACGGGGTAAAGGCATATCTTCTCATGAGGAAGAAAACACGCCAGTAAGAAGACCCGCTCAAAAAACCCAAGATGCCTTGATCTCATGACGCAGTAGTATCGGGGACCCAATCCCAAAGCTTCAATAGCCATGGCCAAGCGGACATTATTACGAAAATGTTGCTGACCCCAGGGTGTTACCCTAGTTATGTCTTGATAGGTCCGCCATTTGGTTTGCGCTACAGAAGTTCCCAAGTGAGGGAAAAGTGAGCGCTCATACTGCTCTATAAAATCCTTCTTCACAGACTCACTTGCGTCTTGAAGGTGAGGAATCATTATGGATAAAACTAGTTCTTGTTGCCAAGCCATGAAGGAGATTAAGAAGAAAGGAGATCGATGGAAGTAAGATTACTGTGAGCGACAAGTAAAAGTTACAACTTATATAAAGGAAGGAGCTAGCGTAACTTAGAAGCCAATGGTAACTTGCCACTAAAGTTTTACCGTCTTTCCCTGATTTGGGTTTGGCACATATTTCTATAGAAAGCATTAAGAACCTTGAGATGAGAAGATAAAAGAGGTTCGTAGGCTAAGTTACCTACCTTCTTTGGTCCACAATATCTGGGAATAACTTCTTATACTTCCTAAGAGATAAAGAACTTCTTTTAGGCCGTACTCGAATGAAGACCAAAACCTTGATATCCACCAAAACATCGATTCTCACTTCTGAACTCATTGTTCTGAATCCTTAAAACAGGTGGGACTCTTGAGAAGTATTCAGGGAAAAGGTTCTTCCTTTTTTTTAAACAAAATCTTTCTTTTATTTTAGAGAGAGAATAATTATAAGATCAAAAAGGGAGATTCTTACTCCTGTATACCTCGAAGACTGGGGGAGAATCTTACATTCTACCCCACTTGAAAAGAGCGAGATGTCCTCATCTCGCAAGGTAGAGGACAACTCTTTTTCTTAAGATCCAATTTTATTCTGGGTTCCTTATATTCTGGTCAACCCAACATAATACTGGGATAATTATCCCTTAAATAGAACTCATCATTAAATAACAATTCATTTAAATCATATCATTCATAACTTTAACACGATAATGGTCCATTAGACCGAAAAAAAATTCCTTCTGAACATTCCTCTACGGGAATTTCAGTTAAGCTAGATCTCAATTTGTCATCCCTTAACTTGATCTACCGGTCAAGTGTTAACAGTAGCAATCTGACAGCACAATCCACTAATCTCATAGTGATTTGCTGAAATCATTATCATCAGTCCAGTTATGAATATCATCACTGGGAGTCGTCCCATTAATCCTCATTGTGGTTTTGTTCGGATTTTTATATTTCAACTAATTTCAGAAATCATCATTTTTCAATCAGAATTTTCAATCAGAATCCAATTCAATTCATCAATTCTCAAACAGAATTAAAAATCATATCAACCACATTCGAATTCATCATCTGGATAGCATTAACGCTTATAATTTCAAGTCTTAGATTTACTCGTATATACTGTCAGTAAAGAGCTGCAGTATACTCTCGGTATATACGGGTAGTCACGGCCCTTGGAATTATAAGGTAAATACCATCATGTCTAGGCCTCAAGCAAGTCACGAATTCTATATAATTGCGGTACTATTTGAAGACCCAATTACCAAATTACGAATTTCAGTTTGAATATCAAATTGTATGAATTATATCACACAATTATAACCTTTTTGATTTCTTGAAATTTTTTTGATATATTTGGCTTCTCGGTTGATCCTCATTTAACCAAAATGCTCTGATACCAACTGTAAGATCCCTGTTCCCACTAAGCAACGGATTCAGGATATTGGCAGCGGAAGTAACATATCATGCGCGCGGGTAGGGGTCTCACACTCGGGGCCTCGCCCACGAATATCCGGACAAGAGACTAATCCGTCGGTTTGTCCAAAACCGAAACCGAAAAAAACTTCCTTTATTCGGAAAGCATGGGCGATTCCACCAGGATAACTCTTTACTCTAACGTAGTCAAGATCATTACGGGTCAACTGATCTGACTGCACCTTTAACGGTACTTGGTCAAATCAAGGAAGAAACTTGCACTTGGATCATTGAGATCAACGCTTTTTTCCCCATCAAGAGGCACAGCCGTTGATTCCTATCCATAGAACAATTTCTATCCGGGATTTACTTCATCTATCGTAATAATAGAAATTAAATCTCGATTTACGGATCCATCAGTCCAGCCTAACCCCATCCGATCCCATGGGTTAGCCAACCGCCCAACCACTGTAGTGATGGGATCCACTTTGGAATTTGGTTAGGTTTTGTCCCGGGTACCAAGGAAAAGAGTTCCAAGGCCCCCTAGCCGGAAGTTCATGCAAACATAAAACTAGCCACACCACTTACACACCCAATATGAAATTGCCTTTTTCTTAGCATCAGCTAACTTTAAAACAATCCTTTAATGAAACCATAGTACCACTGATCACAATCTTCTAATTTATCTGGTTGATTCATAATTTCCCATCATTCCTTCATCAGAGTATCTATGGCATCATTGGCAACTAGAACGCTCACCACCTGTCCACACAGGGGCCTTTTCAATAGTTCCTAGCCCATAATACTCGGCAATATAATCACTTATAAAAATCAAGATGGGCTCTCGTTGAAGATCAGCAAGATCAACCAACAGATCCATATAAAGAGCCATGGACTCATCCATTGAAGACCAGCAAGGTCAATCAACCAGATCCATGCCCGGTTTCACAAAACAACTCTTACTCCTTGTTCCAATATCTTCCTCGACGCACGCGTGGGTATCCTAGGCGACCCAGAGCCCGAGCACCGTATGGTCAGCACCCTCTAGGATCCTTCGCAGGTGACCTAGCGCTTCACTCATAGGCCGCTTCCTTGGTCCCTCATCCACCGTACCGGAAGCTCACCATTTTAATCGAACCGAGGCTGGTCAAGACCTCGGCCGACCTTGCTACGTGAGACGTCCTCCGTTGACTCTCCGTCAGCAGTTGCAACTTTATCAGTTAGGTCTCCACGACCTTAATCACAAGACGGTCAAAATGCTTTCCCAGCATTCTTGACATAAAACAGCCATTTGCAGACAGTATTTACAAACAGTTTACAAATACAATTTCTATGTTAACTCTCATTTTTCCACATTATCCCTCATACAATCCACATTACTTATTCCACATTTCATTTATATGTGTACTCATCCAATCACATCATTTTCCATCTCTTCACTTCAGATTCCTTCACATCACATATCATATATTCACATCCATATCCACATCCATACATCCACATCCACATCCACATTCACATCCATACATCCACATCTACATGCTTATCTCCATTTTCACATCCTCATTTATACATCCACATCCCATATCCACATTCATACATACACATCCATATCCACATCCATATCCGCATTCATACATACACATCTATATCCACATCCACATGCATACATTCATTATCACGTCCTCATTCATACATCCACATCCACATACATACATACATCCACATCCACATTTCCATTCACATCTATACATCCATATCTACATGCACATTCACATCCATACATCCACATCTATATCCTCATTCACATCCATACATCCACATTCATGTATCCACATCTACATGCATACATCCATACATACACATCCACATTTACATCCATGCATCCACATCCACATCCTCATTCACATCCATACATCCAAATTCATACATCCACATCCACATCCACATTCACATCCATACATCCACATCTACATGCTTATCTCCATTTTCACATCCTCATTTATACATCCACATCCCATATCCACATACATACATACACATCCATATCCACATCCACATGCATACATACATCCACATCCACATTCCCATTCACATATATACATCCATATCTACATGCACATTCACATCCATACATCCACATCTATATGCTCATTCACATCCATACATCCACATTCATGCATCCACATCTACATGCATACATCCATACATCCACATCCACATTTACATCCATGCATCCACATCTACATCCTCATTCACATCCATGCATCCACATTCATACATCCATACATCCACATTCATACATCCACATCCACATCCACATTCACATCCATACATCCACATCTACATGCTTATCTCCATTTTCACATCCTCATTTATACATCCACATCCCATATCCACATTCATACATACACATCCATATCCACATCCACATGCATCTTATCATATCTTATCACTTCCCATATCTTTTATGCATACCTCTATGCATGAAATTCAATTATGCTAAAAGTAACACTTTTATAATAAAATATTCAACTTTTATGCATACCTCTATGCATGAAATCCAATATGATAAAAGTACTTGCCTTTGCTTCAGTCATGGAGACCTTTTGAGCAACCTCGTATGACATACCAGAGGCCTGCTTATTCACTTCAATTTTCACGTTTCTGCCATGGCAGCCCAGAGAATTCAAAAGATGCTCTAATTTACCACAAGCACTGCAACTTTCCTCTCTTGTGTAGGCATTGTGAATGCATAATCGATATGGCACTTAAGCAATCGATCGAAGATTCTCATGAATCCATGAAGTGTGCAAAAGTGAATATTCTTTAGTGAAAAATTAATGATGGGGCTCCAATTTGAATTCCTGTTTTGTTCTCCTATCATATCAGGAGACATGACACCTTCCACCCATCTTGCATTTGGTTGTTCCTCATTTTCATCATCAGTTGACTCGGTTGGATCTACTGCATCTTCATGTTGCTTCTTCCCTTTCTTGAGACCTTTCAAGGCATCCTTCCCAACAGAATCAACCTTCTCCATACCTTTTCCATTTGTCTTTTTCTGCCTCTAGGAATATTAATCTGAGCATATTAGTATGGACAAGGCCATCTTGATGTAGCACCTTGAGCACAACCCATCATGCATTTAATTGTCTTCAAATCTCCCCCAAGATGCCAATCCACCTTGAACTTTTCTATATTTTCTACATCTAAAAGTTGACCATCAATTTGTTTTTTGATTACATCTGTTATCAAGGGAGTCCTTTCAAACATCCATGTCAATACCTCATGTGTCTCCTTCGGTACCTCGAATGCACCAAGCCACTAGACCTCTTTCTCAGATTGTACACTAAAACTTAGTTTGGTAGTCTTTTCCCATGCACACACATATCATGGCCTCATTCATGAGCGTAATGCTCATAGGTTCCAGCTTCCGACCTTTCACAATTTGGCACTCATCTAGCTTGAGCACAAATGAAAGTGTGCTCCCCAAAATTGTAAACATACGATAGTTTATAATATTCAAAACAAAATAATCATCTTCATTTTCTACTGAAAAACATGAATAGTAGTAATTGCAAGTTTCACCTTCTGGTAAAAGACCATAGAACTTTACTATAGCTTGTTGTAGTCTCTCAATATGAACAAAGATGTTATTGTAAACATCATAGTGAAATTCTATACTTGTTGTCTTGATTTTCTTTATGCTCAACCCTGTGTCTAATGTTAGTGTGTCCTCAACATGATAAAACTATCCTATAGCTCGCTGCACATCATCATTATTGATATGCTTGACATTGTGAATCACCTTTAGTGTAGGAAATAAAGTGCCAATGATTCCTAGTCTTAGAATTGCATCTTTTACAACTTGACGAATTGTTTGGTACCCTTTCATGCTGATTCCAACCGTATCACAAGCATGTTGAATTAATGAAGAATCAATGGAGGTGGTAATCTCGCTCACCACATTGCTGACAATAGCTTGGTGTATGAGGGTCAGTAATAATTGAGAGAATATCCTTGGTATTAAGAATGGCTTTGACCAAATCCTTCCATCCCTCTTCGTTTATTAGAACCACACACCTCTTGTTACAGAAAATTCCTGGTAGAACACAAATAATGAATGTTTTGTTTAAATCACTGAGTGCATAATGAAAGTTTATGTTACTTACTTTGTTGTACGAATCCTTTTCTTCCATGCTCCACCTTTTAAATGCAAGAGATTCTATACCAGCCAATGTCTTTTTGTGTTCATGAGCACCATTTAGCGTTGCTTTGAGTCGTTTGATAAGTTCCTCTAGCCATTGAATCTTTGCATCCTTCTCCACATTCTCTGCTAGGATCTCTTTCATTTTATCTAATGATGTTTTAAGTCTTTCTTGACATTGTAAAAGGGTGAATTGTGATGCTTGCAATTGAGATTGGAGAATTTGGGTTTGCCAAGCTCCACTCTTGTAGTCAATCTTCTGCAGTATCCTAACAAGCCAAGCTCTCCTTCACCAACAAATTGCATAAAAGATCATAAATCCCAAAAAGGAGGGTTTGCTCTTAATGGAGGGTCAATTGGATAGAGACGCCCATCAACCCAAAGATCTACATTTTTCTCCTTAGCTATTCTATGAGCTTGGACAGATTGTGCATCAATAGGATGGTTTTTTTAGACCTGCCATACTCTTCAAGAATACGAATGTGTAAATTAGCCTTCTGTTTTCTAGCTTCACACAAGGGGCTACACACACAGCTTACAAAGGCTCCATAGCTAAGTAGAGGAAGAAGCTAAAGTAGAGAGATCTAGAGAGAGAGAGAGAGAGAGAGAGAGAGAGAGAGAGAGAGAGAGAGAGAGAGAGAGAGAGAGAGAGAGAGAGAGACTGTTAAAACTTTGCTGTTAGAGGTTTGTTGTTGTTGGAGGTATAACACAAATCCGTTTTTATAAGTAGAAAATGATACTTTTGATATACAAATATACCAACATGGAGTTTTTCATCAATAAATTACATTTATGAGAAAAATTTAAAAATAATAAATTTTGAGATCCCACAATTTTGAGATCTCATGGATGTAGTGGTTCCTAACATTTAGTTATGTTTATGGGGTTGTGGGGACCTGACAGTTAGTTATGGATGTACTGGCTCTTGACAGGCTTCTGATGTGACCCTTGAATTACAAGCTTTTTGGAGGGAAAAAAGTATTTTCATCATACATATTGGTTGGGTGGTGTTTTTTCCACCTCAAAATGTAAAAAATTTAAAAATTAAAAATTTTCACTTTTTGGGACCCACCTATGTTTTGCTGATGTGGAAGGGAGATATGGTGGGAGTTAATGAGGAAGGAGATTTCAAACTGACAAGAAAGATTCAATTTGTAGAGAGTGAAGATAAAAATTCAAAAAGTATGAGAAAAGTCAAAAAGTAGAATATTCCCTTTAAAAAGTGAAACTAGGGGGTATGGCTGATGTGGCAAGGTAAAAAATAGGGGTCGTCATAGCCTTTGTCTCCCTTAAGCCTAGCTTTTTAAGCTCTAATCTCTTAAAATTAGGAATCCTTAGGAGGCCCTTCAAAAAATTCCTAATGCAAAGTTCTATGTGCCATTCTTGCCAAGACGGTTGAGGCCAGCTGCAACGATTGGAAACAAAAGTTACCGGTAGCACTCTGGGCTTATCGAACATCCTATGAGGTGGCTACCAATGCGACACCCTTCAGTTTGACCTATGGTACTAAAGCGGTTATGCCAATGGAGTTCTTGGTCCTGAGTTTATGAATTGTTGTGTACAAGAAAAACTCACGGGGAATGTCCTAGGTTGTCACCTGTTCAAGCTTGAAAAGCTTAACGAAACACGCCTCCTAGCTATATATAGCATGATTGTAGAAAAACTGAGGCGTAAATAATGGTCAGTTGAAGGACAAGAAAATGAATGAGGGCAACATGGTCCTCCTCTTTAGCACAAAAACCCATAAAAAGAAACTCAAGTGCAGAGGCTTAGGACCTTTCCTAGTCACTGAGATAACCCCGCAAGGCATAGTGCACATAGAGAAGAGACACTTGATGACGTCGAGATGGTAGGAATTTCAATGGTAGCAAATTAAAATGCTACTATGACCACTAATTCAATTGAGGAATTGAGAAGGAATACGGAAATAGTTGTCAGAAAAAGAATCTTTAATTAGGCCAAGCAATTGGCAGAAATTTAGAAAAAGTCCTATTGTTGGTATCAATCTAGAAGAAAGCTATAAAATGGTAATAGCATGTGAATGAGGATGTGGATGTGGATGTATGAATGTGGATGTGGATGTGGATATGGATGTGGATGTATGGATGTGGATATGGATGTGGATGTATGAATGTGGATACGGATGTAGATGTATGAATGTAAATGTGGATATGGATATGGATGTATGGATGTAGATGTGGATATGGATATGGATGTATGGATGTAGATGTGGATGTGGATATGGATATGGATGAATGGATGTAAATGTGGATGTGGATGTATGAATGAGGATGTGGATGTGGATGTATGAATGAGAATGTGGATGTACGAATGTGGATGTGAAAATGGATGTATGAATGTGAATGTGGATGTGGATGTATGGATGTGGATGTACGAATGTGGATGTGGAACTGGATGTATGAATGTGGATGTGGATGTATGGATGTGCATGTGGATGTGGATGTATGAATGAGGATGTGGATGTGGATGTATGAATGAGAATGTGGATGTGGATGTACGAATGTGGATGTGGAAATGGATGTATGAATGTGGATGTGGATGTGGATGTATGGATATGGATATGGATGTGGATGTATGGATGTGGATATGGATGTGGATGTATGAATGTGAATGTGGATATGGATATGGATGTATGGATGTAGATGTGGATGTGGATGTATGAATGTGGATATGGATATGGATGTATGGATGTGGATGTATGGATGTGGATGTATGAATGTGGATGTGGAAATGGATGTATGGATGTGGATGTGGATGTGGATGTGTGGATGTGGATGTATGAATGTGGATGTATGGATGTAGATATGGAATGTGGATGTAGATATGGATATATGGATGTAGATGTGGATGTGGGATGTGGAAATGGATGTATGGATGTGGATGTGGATGGATGTACGAATGTGGATGCAGAAATGGATGTATGAATGTGGATGTGGATGTGGATGTATGGATGTATGGATGTGGATGTACGAATGTGGATGTGAAAATGGATGTATGAATGTGGATGTGGATGTACGAATGTGGATGTGGAAATGGATGTATGAATGTGGATGTGGAAATGGATGTATGAATGTGGATGTGGATGTATGGATGTGGATGTGGATGTGGATGTGGATGTATGAATGTGGATGTGGATGTGGATGTACGAATGTGGATGTGGAAATGGATGTATGAATGTGGATGTGGATGTGGATGTGGATGTGGATGTATGGATGTATGGATGTAGATGTGGATGTGGATGTATGAATGTGGATATGGATATGGATGTATGGATGTAGATGTGGATGTGGATGTGGATGTATGAATGTGGATGTAGAAATGGATGTATGCATGTGGATGTGGATGTGGATGTATGAATGTGGATGTGGATGTGGATATGGATGTATGGATGTAGATATGGAATGTGGATGTGGATATGGATGTATGGATGTAGATGTGGATGTGGATGTATGAACGTGGATGTGGAAATGGATGTATGGATGTGGATGTGGATGTATGAATGTAGATGTAGATGTGGATGTCTGAATGCCGATATGGATGTGGATGTACGAATGTAGATGTAGATGTGGATGTCTGAATGCGGATATGGATGTGGATGTGGATGTATGGATGTGGATATGGATGTGGATGTACGAATGTGGATGTGTATGTGGAATAATGAATGCGAATGTGTATGTGAAAGGATGTGACGTCGATATGAGTGAATGGATGAGATGTGATGACATGTGAATCAAGACGTGAATGAATGATATGGGATGCGAATGAATGATAAGTAATGTGGACTGATGAGGGATAAATGTGGAAAGATGAGAGTTCATTATAGAAATTGTAATTGTGACCTGTTTGTAAATGACTGTTTTATGTCAAGGATGTTGGGGAAGCATTTTGATCATCTTGTGAATAAGGTCATTGGAGACCTAACTGATAAAGTTGCAACAGCTAACGGAGAGTCAACGGAGGACATCTCGCGTAGCAAGGTTGGCCGAGGTCTTGACCAGCCTCGGTTCGATTTAAATGGTGAACTTCTGGTACGGTGGATGAGGGACGAAGGAAGTGGCCTATGAGTGAAGCGCTAGGTGACCTGCGAAGGATCCTAGAGGGTGCTGATCATACGGTGCTCGGGCTTTGGGTCGCCGAAGAGACCCACACGTGCAAAGGATGCATGGAATACATTGAATCTCGTGTTTGGAGCTAAGGCAAACTGAAGGGTGTCGCATTGGTAGCCACCTCATAGGATGTTCGATAAGCCCAGTGCTACCGGTAACTTTTGTTTCCAATCGTTGCAGCTGGCCTCAACCGTCTTGTGGTGAGAATGGCACATAGAACTTTGCATTATGAATTTTTTGAAGGGCCTCCTAAGGATTCCTAATTTTAAGAGATTAGAGCTTAAAAAGCTAGGCTTAAGGGAGACAAAGGCTATGACGACCCCTATTTTTTACCTTGCCACATCAGCCATACCCCCTAGTTTCACTTTTTAAAGGGAATATTCTACTTTTTGACTTTTCTTATACTTTTTGAATTTTTATCTTCACTCTCTACAAATTGAATCTTTCTTGTCAGTTTGAAATCTCCTTCCTCATTAACTCCCACCATATCTCCCTTCCACATCAGTAAAACATAGGTGGGTCCCAAAAAGTGAAAATTTTTAATTTTTTAAATTTTTACATTTTGAGGTGGAAAAAACACCACCCAACCAATACGTATGATGAAAATACTTTTTTTCCTCCAAAAAGCTTGTAATTCAAGGGTTACATCAGAAGCCTGTCAAGAGCAAGTACATCCATAACTAACTGTCAGGTCTCCACAACCCCATAAACATAACTAAATGTTAGGAACCACTACATCCATGAGATCCCGAAATTGTGGGATCCCAAAATTTATTATTTTTTAATTTTTCTCATAAATGTAATTTATTGATGAAAAACTCCATGTTAGTATATTTGTATATCAAAAATATCATTTTCTACTTATAAAAACGGATTTGTGTTATACCTCCAACAACAACAAACCTCCAACAACAAAGTTTTAACACTCTCTCTCTCTCTCTCTCTCTCTCTCTCTCTCTCTCTCTCTCTCTGTGTGGATCTCTCTAATTTAGCTTCTTCCTCTACTTAGCTATGGAGCCTTTGTAAGCTGTATGTGTAGCCCCTTGTGTGAAGCTAGAAAACAGAAGGCTGATTTACACATTCGTATTCCTGAAGAGTATGGCAGGTCTAAAAAAACCCATCCTACTGATGCACAATCTGTCCAAGCTCATAGAATAGCTAAGGAGAAAAATGTAGATCTTTGGGTTGATGGGCGTCTCTATCCAATTGACCCTCCATTAAGAGCAAACCCTCCTTTTTGGGATTTATGATCTTTTATGCAATTTGTTGGTGAAGGAGAGCTTGGCTTGTTAGGATACTGCAAGGTGACCTGCGAAGGATCCTAGAGGGTGTTGACCATACGGTGCTCAGGCTTTGGGTCGCCGAAGATACCCACACGTGCATCGTGGAAGATATTGGAACAAGGAGTAAGAGTTGTTTTCTGAAACCGGGCATGGATCTGATTGATTGACCTTGTTGGTCCTCAACGGATGAGTCCATGGCTCTTTTATATGGATCTGTTGTGGTTGATCTTGCTGATCTTCAACAGAGATTCCATCTTGAATTTTTTTTATATAAGTGAATATATTGCCGGGTACTATGAGCTAGGAACTATCAAATAGACCCCTGAGTGGACAGGTGGTGAGCGTTCTGGTTGCCAATGATGCCATAGATACTCCGATGAAGGAATGATTGGAAATTAAGATTCAACCGGATATTTTAGAGGATTGTGATTAGTGATACTATGGCTTCATTAAATGATTGTTTTAAAGACAGCTGAATCTCTGAAGAAAGCAATTTTATATTGGGTGTGTAACTGGTGTGACTAGCTTTAAGTTTGCATGAACATCCAGCTAGGGAGCCTGGGAACTCTTTTCCCTGGTACCCGAGACAAAACCTAACCAAATTCTTAATTAGATCCCATCACTACAGTGGATGGGGTTAGGCTGGACTGATGGATCCGTAAAATGAGACTCAATTCTATTGTAGTACGCTAGATGAAGTAAATCCCAGATAGTAATTGTTCTATGGAAAGAAAAGGAATCAACGGCTATGCCTCTCGATGGGGAAAAAAGCGTTGATCTCTATGATCCAAGTGTAAGTTCTTCTTTGATCCGACCAAGTGACTTTAGGTTTGGTCGAAACAGTTTGGTCGGTAATGACCTTGACTACGTTAGAGTAAACTTATCCTGGAGGAATCGCCCGTGCTTTTCGGGCAAGGGAAGTTTTTCTGGGTTCGGTTTTTGGAAGAACCGAGGGATTAGTCTCCTTTCTAGATATTCGTGGGCGAGGCCCCGAGTGAGAGGACCTGCACCGTGCAAGGAGTGCTTCTTCCGCTGCTAGCACCCCCAAATCCGTTGCGCAGAGGGGGCAGGGATCTTTCAGGTAGAATGGCCCTAGAACCATTCTAAAGTACATTGTTCTTGCAAGAATGGCCCTACGATCATTCTAAAATTCACCAATTGGTTGGCACAAGAGGGTAGAGAATGGCCCTAGGGCCATTCTAAAACACATTGTGCTTGCAAGAATGGACTTAGGGCCAATCTCCACTCTCTCATACCAAATGTTGGTGTATAATAGAATGGTTTTAGGGCCATTCTCTACATGTGCATGTATAAAATATCAAGATTGAATGGAAATAGGGCCATTCTTGCAAGTATAATGTGGTAAGAATGGCCCTAGCGCCATTCTTTCAAGCACATTGTGCAGGTAGAATGGCCCTAGGGCCATTCTATAGCACATTGTGATTATAGAAATGATTCTAACGCCATTCTACCATTCACAATGTTTTATTCATGCACATGTAGAGATTGGCCCTAAGACTATTCTAAAATTCACTAATAGTTGACATAAGAGCCTAGAAAATTCCCAAGGGCCATTCTTGGAAGCACAATGTGCTTGAAAGAATGGACATTGTGCATGGTAGAGTGGCCTTAGGGCCATTCTAAAGAACGTCATGGATGGTAGAATGGCCCTAGGTCCATTTTAAAGCACATTGTATATGGTAGAAAAGCATATTGTGTATGGCAGAATGGCCCTAGGTCCATTTTAAAGCACATTGTTCTAATAAGAATGATCGTAGACCCATTCTCAAATTCACCAGTTGTTAGCACAAGAGGGTAGAGAATGGCCCTAGATCCATTCTGCAATCCTATTATGTGTATGTGTGTATAATATATGTATGTATGTGTGTGTGTGTGTGTGTGTGTGTGTGTGTATGTGTATGTATATATGTATGTGTGTGTATGTATGTATGTAAATAGATAGATGTGTGTGTCCCAAGGGATTTTTATTGTAAGATTCCTCCCCAGCCTCTCAAGATATCCAGCATCTTCCCCTGTAATCAATCCCCTCTTCAGAAATATAAAAGATCTCGTCTCTGCCTATTTTGACATAGAGAGAGAAAATATTCTAGAGAGAGAATAGTCAAATTTTGAATATTTTTAGATAGAAAAATTTCTCATATTATTAAAATGAATTCCCCTGAAACAGAAATTCAAAAAGAACTTTCCAATGTGCAATTGGAATTAATTGGAAATGGGTATAAAGGAGGACCTTAGCCTAAGGGTCTAGATTTTCAAAAAATTTTGGATTATGGTCCAATTAAGGTTCCTGTGGGCCAATAGGATCACACATGTGTGGGGAGGAGATAAATCCAATTTGTAAAAGAAGATACCCAAAAATGAGTAAATGCTCACATAAGATGAAGAGTTGACTATGTACAAGGTTTATTAGTAAGAAACTATGAGTAATATCAAAAATATGAGATATTTTGGGTATAATGATTCCATTTTGACACATATGTAAGGAAGGGGAGTCCCTTCAATGAGGTGCCTACTTCACATGCTTGAATGAGTTTTAAACTCAAAAATAATGTGATATTTTTATCTCTCCTCTCTCTTGAACCAAACCAAATCAAAATGGAACCAAACTAGGTCCAAATCTGGTCCAAATTCAACCAAATTGAAATCTGGAAAATTCTAGAAATCAGTTAGCTTTACTTAGAGTCTCCCTCTCCTATAAATAGAACATGAGTCCTTTGAAAAAAATAGGAGAATTTTACTATACTAGAATTATGCTGAAATAATGCTAATTTTTACTATTCTCTAAAATTCTCTCCAAATTGAAGAAATTGGAGCTTCCCTCTTTCTTCAATCCCCATTGGTGGCTCCATCAACATACTAAACCAATTGATTGGTTGAGGGCCTCTACCGTGAACAAAGAATCAAGCAATTTGTAAGGTAAATGGTGAATTTTGATCTTTTCAATGTTTCTCTCTTCTCAACCCCTCTGAAGCTTGAGAAGCTTAATTGGAATGGTTTTTGAATGCTATTGAAGTTAATTGATGAATGGTAGTAAAAGAATTACATAAATTGATGAATGCTATTGAGGTTAATTGATGAATGATAGTAAAGAATTACATAAATTTCCATTTAAGCTTAATTCTAATGGTTTTTATGTAATTTCTCTCTCTCACTCAAGAAATGGTCATACTCATGACCTATTCTCAATCCAAATGAAGCTTTTCATAAAGCTTTTTCTTAATCCAAGATTAATCTATGCTTGAGGCCAAATTAATGGCTTTTTTCTATGCTTTTAGTTTATGTATTTCAATATTGATGATTCAATCCATTATGGATTAATGATCCAATTAGGGTTCATTCTAATCATTCCCTTAATGATAAGCTTTATCCTTTAAAATAATTCAGATTTATCAGTCATAGCAGCGGAGCTATGGCAAAATTTTTGTAAAAATTACACATAGTATAATTTCATTCAAAGCATGAAAAGAGGACTTCCTACCATATTCTAGGAATTATCATCCTAGATTAATTGAAAGAATTTATTGTAATCATGGAGAAATTGATTTTTATGTTATACATAATTGATGAATTAAGAAAAAGAGGATTCCTAGTAATTAAATTTTATGGTAAAAGAGTAATTCCTATCAATTCTATACTCTAAAAGTATCTTTTTTATGCATAGAAGATGCATATTGATTATTATATTTGATTTTCATGCATAGAGGTATGCATTAAAGATTATTATTTTAATATAAAAGTGTTACTTTTATCATATTTGATTTTCATGCATAGAGGTGTGCATAAAAGATTATTATTTTAATATAAAAGTGTTACTTTTATCATATTTGATTTTCATGCATAGAGGTATGCATAAAAGATTATTATTTTAATATAAAAGTGTTACTTTTATCATATTTGATTTTCATGCATAGAGGTATGCATAAAAGATTATTATTTTAATGTGAAAGTGTTACTTTTATCATAATTGAATTTCATGCATAGAGGTATGCATAAAAGATTATTTTTTTAATAATAAAAGTGTTACTTTTATCATATTTGACTTTTATGTATAAATAAAATGCAGAAGAGAAATTCTTTTATTCTAAAAGTGTAATTCCTACTAAATTGGATTTATGCATGGATAGATGCATAAAGAATTTAAATTAATCCAAAAAGTGTCATTCTCATTTAAAATGAATTTATGCATAGGAAGATGTATAAAAGATTGATTTTTAATTCAAAAGTGTCATTCTCATTTAAAATGAATTTATGCATAGGAAGATGCATAAAAGATTGATTTTTAATTCAAAAGTGTCATTCTCATTTAAAATGAATTTATGCATAGGAAGATGCATAAAAGATTGATTTTTAATTCAAAAGTGTCACTCTCATTTAAAATGAATTTATGCATAGGAAGATGCATAAAAGATTGATTTTTATTTCGAAAAGTGTTATTCTCCTTAAAATGGAATTTATGCATGAATAGATGCATAAAGAAATCTTATATCAAATATAAGAACTCTCTTGTATTCTATAAATAGATATTAGGATGTGATAAGATGCGTATGGGAAGTGATAGGATGTGATAAGAGGTGTATGAGATGTGATAGGATGTGTATGAGATGTGATAGGATGTGATAAGAGGTGTATGAGAGGTGATAGGATGTGCTAAGATGAGTTAGGATGTGATAAGATGTGTATGGGATGAGGTAAGAAGTGTATCTGATGGAATAAGAAGTATATGGGTTGTGATAGGGCGAGAATGGATGTGATGTGGATGTATGAATGTAGATGTGGATGTGGATGTATGAATGTGGATGTGTATGTATGAATGTGAATGTGGATGTGGATGTGGATGTGGATGTATGTATGTGGATGTGGATGTATGAATGTGGATGTGTATGTATGAATGTGAGTGTGGATGTGGATGTGGATGTATGTATGTGGATGTGGATGTATGAATGTGGATGTGTATGTATGAATGTGAGTGTGGATGTGGATGTGGATGTATGTATGTGGATGTGGATGTATGAATGAGCATGTAAAAATGGATATATGCATGTAGATATGGATGTGGATGTATGCATGTAGATGTGGATGTATGAATGTGGATGTGTATGTATGGATGTGGATGTGGATGTATGGATGTGTATGTATGAATGCGGATATGGGATTGGATGTATGATGTGGATGTACGAACATGGATGTGTATGTATGAATGCGGATATGGGATTGGATGTATGATGTGGATGTACGAACATGGATGTGTATGTAGAATAATGAATGTGAATGTGTATGTGAAATAATGTGTCGTCGATATGAGTGAATGGATGAGAATGAGTACACATATGAATGGAATGTGGAATAAATAATGTGGACTGAGGGATAATGTGGAAAGACGAGAGTTCGATATAGAAACTGTATTTTGTGACCTGTTTGTAAATGACTGTTTTATGTCAAGAATGCTGGGGAAGCATTTTGACCGTCTTGTGGATTAAGGTCATGGAGACCTAACTGATAAAGTTGCAACTGCTGATGGAGAGTCAATGGAGGACGTCTCGTGTAGCAAGGTCGACCAAGGTCTTGACCAGCCTTGGTTCGATTTAAATGGTGAGCTTCCGGTACGGTGGCCAAGGAAGCGGCCTATGAGTGAAGCGCTAGGTCACCTGCGAAGGATCCTAGAGGGTGCTGACCATACGGTGCTCTGGGTTGCCGAAGATACCCACACGTGCGTCGTGGAAGATATTGGAACAAGGAGTAAGAGTTGTTTTCTGAAACCGGGCATGGATCTGGTTGATTGACCTTGCTGGTCCTCAACGGATGAGTCCATGGCTCTCTTATATGGATATGTTGATTGATCTTGCTGATCTTCAACAAGGATTCCATCTTGATTTTTATATGTGAAAATATTACCGGGTACTATGAGCTAGGAACTATTGAAAAGGCCCCTGAGTGAACAGGTGGTGAGCGTTCTGGTTGCCAATGATGCCATAAGTACACCGATGATAAATGAATGATTGGAAATATGGATTCAACCAGAGATTTTGAGGATTGTCATCAGTGACATAATGGTTTCATTAAAAGATTGTTTTAAAGTTAGTTGATGCTGAGAAAAAGGCAATTTCATATTGGGTGTGTAAGTGGTGTGACTAGTTCTATGTTTACATGAACTTCCGGCTAGGGGGCCTGGGAACTCTTTTCCCTGGTACGCGGGACAAAACCTAACCAAATTCCTAATTGGATCCCATCACTACAGTGGTTGGGTGGTTGGCTAACCCATGGGACTAGATGGGGTTAGGCTGGACGGATGGATCCGTAAATCGAGACTCAATTTCTGTTATTACGATAGATAAAGTAAATCCTGATCGCAATTGTTCTATGGATAGGAATCAACGGCCGTGCCTCTTGATGGTGGGGAAAAAAGTGTTGATCTCAATGATCCAAGTGCAAGTTTCTTCCTTTCTCTGACCGAGTATCTTTATAGGTGCATTCGGATCAGCTTGATCAGTAATGGTCTTGACTACATTAGAGTAAAAAGTTATCCTGGTGGAATCGCCCGTGCTTTCATGGTAAAGGAAGTTTTTCCGGGTTCGGTTTTGGAAAAACCAATGGATTAGTCTCTTGTCCGGATATCCATGGGCGAGGCCCCGTGTGTGGGACCCTGTCCTGTGCAAGATGTGCTACTTCCACTACTAGTACCCGAATTCGTTGCGCGGTGGGGACAAGGATCCTACAGTTGGTATCAGAGCAAATTGGCTAATAAAGATCAACCGAGAAGCCAAATATGTCAAAAATTTATCAAGAAGCACAAAAAGGTTGTAATTGTGTGATATAATTCATACAATTTGATATTCAAACTCAAAATTCGTAAATTAGTAATTGGGTCTTCAGATGGAAGTACCGCAATTCTATGGAACCCTGACTTGCTTGAGGCCTAGACATGATGGTATTTACCTTATAGTTCCAAGTATCATGACTACTTGATATATCGAGGATATAACTGCAGCTCTTTACCGACAGTATATACGAGTAAATCTAAGACTTGAAATTATAAGCATTAATGCTATCCAGATAATGATTTCGAATGTGGTTGATATGATTTTTAATTCTGTTTGAGAACTGATGAGTTGATTTGGATTCTGAATTGAAAAATGATGATCCCTGAAAATTGGTTGAAATGTAATAAGCTGAGCGAGACCACAATGAGGATGAATGGGACGAGTCCCTGTGATGATATTCATAACTAGAATGATGATAATGATTTCAGCAAATCACTATGAGATTAATGGATTGTGCTGTCAAATTGCTACTGTTAACACTTGACATGATAGATCAAGTTAAGGGATGACAAATTGAGAACTTGCTTGACTGAAATTCCCGTGGAGGAATGTTCAGAAAGAAATTTTTCGATCTAATGGACCATTATCATGTTAAAGATATGAATGATATGATCTGAATGAATTGTTATTTAATGATGAGTTCTATATAAGGGATATTTATTCCCGTATTCTGTTGGGTTGACCAGAATATAAGGAACCCCAAAATAAATTGGATCTTAAGAAAAAGAGTTGTCCTCTACTTTGCGAGATGAGGACATCTCGCATTTTTTTAAAAAAGTGGGGTAGAATGTAAGATTCCTCCCCGAGCCTTCGAGGTATACAGGAGTAAGAACCTCCCTTTCTGATCTTATAATTATTCCCTCTCTAAAATAAAAGAAAGATTCTGTTTAAAAAAGGAAGACCCTTTCCCCAGAATACTTTCTCAGGAACCCCACCTGTTTTTAGGATTCAGAACGATGAGTTCAGAAGTGAGAACCGGTGTTTTGGATGCCAAGGTTTTGGTCATCAGTTAAAAGACTACCCGACTCCTGCCATGACAAGGGCACAAGGAAGTCAAGTACCCCAAATTCAGAGACCAATCCCTTCATACCAGTCTAATCAGGGTCCATCTCGCCCAAGCCAGGGTAACCCCAAAAGAACTCCAGCTCATCCATCTGCCTCTGTCCAGAATAACCTTAGAATTCCTTTCCAGAAATGGGGCAACCAAAGAGAAAGAATTCCGCCTCAGACTGCAGTAGCCAGAGCAGTCACAATTTCAAATGTAGTAGAAGAGGAAAAAGGACAGATCTATACTACAATTAAAAACCAAGGGCCTAACCGACAATTCTCAGTCATCCATACTCCAGCAGAGTATCAGGGTAAACCAAGTAATCGAAGATATACTTCGATCAAGGTAAACCAAGTAATCGAAGATATACTTCGGTCATGCTGTGGCAGGGAACCCAAGAAGTGGCTAAGCTATCTGCACCTAGTCGAGTTCACCTACAATGCTTCTTATCACAGAAGTATTAGGATGAGCCCTTTTAAAGCTCTGTATGGACAAGATTGCTTAACTCCATTAACTAGGTCTGACCCATTGATTAGGGTCGAGATGTCCAGACAAATACTTGACGACATGGAGCAGCAGATGCAGGCAATTCATAAAGATATAAAAGCTGCCCAAGATCAACAGAAATAGTATACAGATAAGAAGAGGACAGTCAGAGAATTCAAAGAAGCAGATATGGTCTTCATTCGAGTACGGCCCAAAAGAAGTTCTTTATCTCTTTTGGGAAGTATAAGAAGTTATCCTCCAGATATTGTGGGCCTTATCTGATTTTAAAGAAAGTAGGTGACGTAGCCTACAAGCTTCTTTTACCTCCTCATCTCAAAGTTCATAATGTATTTCATGTAAGCCTTCTAAAGAAATATGTGCCAAACCCAAATCATGGAAAGACGGTAAAACTTCAGTGGTAAGATACACCGTCAGCTTCTAGGTTACGCTAGTTCCTTCTTTTATATAAGTCGTAACTCTTACTTGTCGCTCGCAGTAATCTTACTTCCATCTATCTCCTTTCTTTCTTAATCTCTTTTATGGCTTGGCAGCAGGACTTGGTTTTATCCATGATGATTTCTCACCTTCAAGACGCAAGCGAGTCTGTAAAGAAGGATTTTATAGAACTGTATGAGCGCTTACTTTTCCCTCACTTGAGAACTTCTGTAGCTCAGACCAAATGGCGGACCTATCGAGACATAACTAGGGTAACACCGTGGGGTTAGCATCACTTTCGTAACAATGTCCGCTTGGCTATGGTTATTGAAGCTTTGGGTTTGGGTCCCCGATACTATTACGTGATGAGATCAAGGCATGGTGGGTTTTTTGAGCGGGTCTTCTTACTTGCGTGTTTTCTTCCTCACCAGAAGATATGCCTTTATCTCATTTTTGGCTTGCCTCTTAGAGGTCCTTTTATTAGGTCACCTCATACCAATGAGGTAGGTGCTGCAATAACCAGCCGAATTATTCCCATAGATGAGTTACCTTATATGTGTGCTGCTTGTGAGTGCTGCTTTTGTGACCATATGATGGACGGGCTTATGGAATTGTAAAAAGTTCTTCTATCTTGCTGTATATATTCCAAGAGTGATTAAAGTTGAAATCTTTGTTCTTGTCTTGAGTCTTGCTCTCTTTGAGACTTTTCTTGGTGGTTACTCTTAATTAAATTTTCTCTTAGTCTCATATTCGTGCATCTTACGGAATTACCCCCAAATTGCGAGATGAGAGCATCTCGCGTTTTTCAAGTGGGAGAGAATATAAGATTCCTTCCCAGCCTCTCAAGATATCCAGCATCTTCCCTTGTAATCATTTCCCTCTTCAGAAATATAAAAGATCTTATCTCTGCCTGTTTTGACATAGAGAGAGAAAATATTCTAGAGAGAGAATATTCAGATTTTGAATATTTTTAGATAGAAAAATTTCTCATATTATTAAAATGAATTCCCTTGAAATAGAAATTCAAAAAGAACTTTCCAATGCGCAATTGGAATTAATTGGAAATGGGTATAAAGGACCTTAGCCTAAGGGTCTAGATTTTCAGAAATTTTTGGATTATGGTCCAATTAAGGTTCCTGTGGGCCAATAGGATCAATCCATGTGTGGGGAGGAGATAAATCCAATTTGTAAAAGAAGATACCCAAAAATGAGTAAATGCTCACATAAGATGAAGAGTTGACTATGTACAAGGTTTATTAGTAAGAAACTATGAGTAATATAAAAAATATGAGATATTTTGGGTATAATGATTCCATTTTGACACATATATAAGGAAGGGAAGTCCCTTCAATGAGGCTCCTACTTCACATGTGCAATTGAGTTTTAAATCTTCAAAAATTGTGATATTTTTATCTCTCCTCTCTCTTGAACCAAACCAAATCAAAATGGAACCAAACCGAATCAAAAAGGAACCAAACTAGGTCCAAATCTGGTCCAAATTCAACCAAACTGAAATCTAGAAAATTCTAGAAATCAGTTAGCTTTGGTTAGAGCCTCCCTCTCCTATAAATAGAACATGAGTCCTTTGAAAAAAATAGGAGAATTTTACTATACTAGAATTATGCTGAAATAATGCTAATTTTTACTATTCTCTAAAATTCTCTCCAAATTGAAGAAATTGGAGCTTCCCTCTTTCTTCAATCCCCATTGGTGGCTCCATCAACATACTAAACCAATTGATTGGTTGGGGGCCTCTACCGTGAACAAAGAATCAAGCAATTTGTAAGGTAAATGGTGAATTTTGATCTTTTCTATAATTTCTCAATGTTTCTCTCTTCTCAACCCCTCTCAAGCTTGAGAAGCTTAATTGGAATGGTTTTTGAATGCTATTGAAGTTAATTGATGAATGGTAGTAAAGAATTACATAAATTGATGAATGCTATTGAGGTTAATTGATGAATGATAGTAAAGAATTACATAAATTTCCATTTATGCTTAATTCTAATGGTTTTTATGTAATTTCTCTCTCACTCAAGAAATGGTCGTACTCATGACCTATTCTCAATCCAAATGAAGCTTTTCATAAAGCTTTTCCTTAATCCAAGATTAATATGCTTGAGGCCAAATTAATAGCTTTTTTCTATGCTTTTAGTTTATGTATTTTATGAATATTGATGATTCAATCCATTATGGATTATTAATCCAATTAGGGATCATTCTAATCATTCCCTTAATGATAAGCTTTATCCTTTAAAATAATTCAGATTTATCAGTCATAGCAGCGGAGCTATGGCAAAAATTTTGTAAAAATTACACATAGTATAATTTCATTCAAAGCATGAAAAGAGGACTTCCTACCATATTCTAGGAATTATCATCCTAGATTAATTGAAAAATTTATTGTAATCATGGAGAAATTGATTTTTATGTTATGCATAATTGATGAATTAAGAAAAAGAGAATTTTTAGTAATTAAATTTTATGCTAAAAGAGTAATTCCTATCAATTCTATACTCTGAAAGTATCTTTTTTATGCATAGAAGATGCATATTGATTATTATATTTGATTTTCATGCATAGAGGTATGCATAAAAGATTATTATTTCAATATAAAAGTGTTACTTTTATCATATTTGATTTTCATGCAGAGGTATGCATAAAAGATTATTATTTCAATATAAAAGTGTTACTTTTATCATATTTGATTTTCATGCATAGAGGTATGCATAAAAGATTATTATTTTAATATAAAAGTGTTACTTTTATCATATTTGATTTTCATGCATAGAGGTATGCATAAAAGATTATTATTTTAATATAAAAGTGTTACTTTTATCATATTTGATTTTC
Source organism: Cibotium barometz (assembly GCF_041138505.1). Classification (NCBI taxonomy): domain Eukaryota; kingdom Viridiplantae; phylum Streptophyta; class Polypodiopsida; order Cyatheales; family Cibotiaceae; genus Cibotium; species Cibotium barometz. The sequence goes on along the minus strand of NC_141101.1, from coordinate 34,689,383 downwards.
ACACATAGAGGTATGCATAAAAGATTATTATTTTAATGTAAAAATGTTACTTTTATCATAATTGAATTTCATGCATAGAGGTATGCATAAAAGATTATTATTTTTATTATTAAAGTGTTACTTTTATCATATTTGATTTTTATGCATAAATAAAATGCATAAGAGAAATTCTTTTATTCTAAAAGTGTAATTCCTACTAAATTAGATTTATGCATGGATAATCCAAAAAGTGTCATTCTCAATTAAAATGAATTTATGCATAGGAAGATTCATAAAAGATTGATTTTTAATTCAAAAGTGTCATTCTCATTTAAAATGAATTTATGCATAGGAAGATGCATAAAAGATTGATTTTTAATCCAAAAAGTGTCATTCTCATTTAAAATGAATTTATGCATAGGAAGATGCATAAAAGATTGATTTTTAATTCAAAAGTGTCACTCTCATTTAAAATGAATTTATGCATAGGAAGATGCATAAAAGATTGATTTTTATTTCAAAAAGTGTTATTCTCCTTAAAATAGAATTTATGCATAAATAGATGCATAAAGAAATCTTATATCAAATATAAGAACTCTCTTGTATTTTATAAATAGATATTAGGATGTGATAAGATGCGTATGGGAAGTGATAGGATGTGATAAGAGGTGTATGAGAGGTGATAGGATGTGATAAGATGTGTATGAGATGTGATAGGATGTGATAAGAGGTTTATGAGAGGTGATAGGATGTGCTAAGATGAGTTAGGATGTGATAAGATGTGTATGGGATGAGGTAAGAAGTGTATCTGATAGGATAAGAAGTATATGGGTTGTGATAGAGCGAGAATGGATGTGATGTGGATGTATGAATGTAGATGTGGATGTGGATGTATGAATGTGGATGTGTATGTATGGATGTATGAATGTGGATGTGTATGTATGAATGTGAATGTGGATGTGGATGTGGATGTGGATGTATGTATGTGGATATGGATGTATGAATGTGGATGTGTATGTATGAATGTGAATGTGGATGTGGATGTGGATGTATGTATGTGGATGTAGATGTATGAATGAGCATGTGAAAATGGATGTATGCATGTAGATGTGGATGTGTATGTATGGATGTGAATGTGGATGTGGATGTGGATGTGGATGTATGGATGTGTATGTATGAATGCGGATATGGGATTGGATGTATGATGTGGATGTACAAACATGGATGTGTATGTATGAATGCGGATATGGGATTGGATGTATGATGTGGATGTATGAACATGGATGTGTATGTAGAATAATGAATGTGAATGTGTATGTGAAATAATGTGTCGTCGATATGAGTGAATGGATGAGAATGAGTACATATATGAATGGAATGTGGAATAAGTAATGTGGACTTAGGAGGGATAATGTGGAAAGACGAGAGTTCGATATAGAAACTGTATTTTGTGACCTGTTTGTAAATGACTGTTTTATGTCAAGAATGCTGGGGAAGCATTTTGACCGCCGTCTTGTGGATTAAGGTCATGGAGACCTAACTGATAAAGTTGCAACTGCTGAGGACAGAGAGTCAATGGAGGACCTCTCGCGTAGCAAGGTCGACCGAGGTCTTGACCAGCCTCGGTTCGTTTTAAATGGTGAGCTTCCGGTACGGTGGATGAGGGACCAAGGAAGCGGGCTATGAGTGAAGCGCTAGGTCACCTGCGAAGGATCCTAGAGGGTGCTGACCATACGGTGCTCGGGCTTTGGGTCGTCGAAGATACCCACACGTGCATCGTGGAAGATATTAGAACAAGGAGTAAGAGTTGTTTTTTTGAAACCGGGCATGGATCTAGTTGATTGACCTTGCTGGTCCTCAACGGATGAGTCCAAGGCTCTCTTATATGGATCTGTTGATTGATCTTGCTGATCTTCAACGAGGATTCCATCTTGAGTTTTATATGTGAAAATATTGTCGGGTACTATGAGCTAGGAACTATTGAAAAGGCCCCTGAGTGAACAGGTGGTGAGCGTTCTGGTTGCCAATGATGCCATAAGTACACCGATGAATGAACGATTGGAAATATGGATTCAACCAGAGATTTTGAGGATCATCATCAGTGACATAATGGTTTCATTAAAGGATTGTTTTAAAGTTAGTTGATGCTGAGAAAAAGGCAATTTCATATTGGGTGTGTAAGTGGTGTGACTAATTTTATGTTTGCATAAACTTCCGGCTAGGGGGCCTAGGAACTCTTTTCCCTGGTACCCGGTACCCGGGACAAAACCTAACCAAATTCCTAATTGGATCCCATCACTACAGTGGTTGGGTGGTTGGCTAACCCATGGGACTGGATGGGGTTAGGCTGGACTGATGGATCTGTAAATTGAGACTCAATTTCTAATATTACGATAGATGAAGCAAATCTCGGATAGTAATTGTTCTATGGATAGGAATCAACGGCTGTGCCTCTTGATGGGGAAAAAGGCGTTGATCCCAATGATCCAAGTGCAAGTTTCTTCCTTGATCTGACCGAGTATCTTTATAGGTGCAGTCGGATCAGTTTGATCAATAATGGTCTTGACTACGTAAGAGTAAAAAGTTATTTTGGTGGAATCGCCCGTGCTTTCCGGATAAAGGAAGTTTTTCCGGGTTTGGTTTTGGAAAAACCGACGGATTAGTCTCTTGTCCGGATATCCGTGGATGAGGCTCTGAGTGTGGGACTCTGCCCCGTGCAAGAAGTGCTACTTCCGCTGCTAGTACCCCGAATCCGTTGCGCGGTGGGAACAGGGATCTCATAGTTGGTATCAGAGCCTGACTTGAAGCGCTAGGTCACCTGTGAAGGAACCCTAGAGGGTGCTGACCATACGGTGCTCGGGCTCTGGGTCGCCGAAGATACCCACACGTGCGTTGTGGAAGATATTGGAACAAGGAGTAAGGATCCTAGAGGGCGCTAACTGTAAGATTCCTCCCCCAACCCCTTTTTGATGTCTAGTATATTCTCCTGTAATCAATTCCTTTTCTGAAATATAAGAGATCTTGTTTGTGACTGTTTTAACCTAGAGAGAGAAAATATTCTAGAGAGAGAATATTCAGATTCTGAATAATTCTGGATAGAAAAATATCTCTTATAATTCAGATGAGCTCCCCTGAAACAGAAATTTAGAAAGAATTTTCCAATGTGCAATTGGAATTAATTGGAAATAGGTATAAAGAACCTTAGCCTAAGGGTCTAGATTTTCATAAATCTTTAGACTATGGTCCAATTAAGGTTCCTATGGGCCAATAGCATCAATCCATGTGTAGGGAGGAGATAAATCCAATTTGTAAAAGAAGATACCCAAAAATTGAGTAAATGCTCACATAAGATGAAGAGTTGAAAATGTACAAGGTTTATTAGTAAATAAACACATATGTAAGGAAGGGGAGTTCTTTAAAGGAGGTGCATATTTCACATAAGATGAAGAGTTGAAAATGTACAAGGCTTATTAGTAAAAAAACTATGACACATATGTAAGGAAGAGGAGTTCTTTAAAGGAGGTGCATATTTCACATAAGATGAAGAGTTGAAAATGTACAAGGTTTATTAGTAAAAAACTATGAGCAATACAATTTTGACACATATGTAAGGAAGGGAAATTCTTTAAAAGAGGTGCATATTTCACATGCTTGAATGAGTTTTAAACTCATAAAAATTGAGATATTTCATCTCTCCTCTCTCCTAATTCAAGTCTAATCCAAAAAGTTAGCTTAAGTGACCTAAAAATGGTCAAAAAGTGACCAAACTGACTTGGAAAATTCTAGAATCAGTTTGTTTGGTTAGGAGCTCAAATTTTCCTATAAATAGAAGCCTCCCCTTGTTGAAAATAGATAGTCTCTTATGCTTTGTTACTCTACTCCACCTAAGCCAAAATAGATAGTCTCTTATGCTTTGTTACTCTACTCCACCTAAGCCAAAATATATAATGTCTTATGCATTGTTACTCTACTCCACCTAAGCCAAAATATAGAGTCTTATGCTTGTTACTCTACTCCACCTAAGCCAAAATATAGAGTGTCTTATGCTATGTTACTCCACCTAAGCCAAGAACTGTGAATTCTTTAATAATTCACTAGTTTTTGACACTTCTCTCTTTCTTCAATCCCCATTGGTGGCTCCATCAACATACTAAACCAATTGATTGGTTGGGGGCCTCTACCGTGAATAAAGAATCAAGCAAATCATAAGGTAAGTATATTGAATTTTGATCTTTCTATGATTTCTCAATGATTCTCTCTTCTCAACCCCTCTCAAGCTTGAGAAGTTTAATTGGTATGGTTTTTTTTAAATGCTATTGAAGTTAATTGGTGAATAGTAGTGAAGAGTTACATACTTTAATAAATGCTATAGAAGTTAATTTCCACTTATATTTAAATTCTAATGGTTTTTATAATTTCTCTCTCTCACTCAAGAAATGGTCATCCTCATGACCCATTCTCAATCCAAATGAAGCTTTTCATAAAGCTTTTTCTTAATCCAAGATTAAGCTATGCTTGAGGCCAAATTAATGGCTTTTGCTATGCTTTTAGGTTATGCACATTGATGATTCAATCCATTATGGATTGATGACCCAATTAGAGACCATTCTAATTGTTTTCTTAATGATCCAATTAGAGACCATTATGGATTGATGATCCAATTAGAGACCATTCTAATTGTTTTCTTAATGATCCAATTAGAGACCATTATGGATTGATGATCCAATTAGAGACCATTCTAATTATTTTCTTAATGATCCAATTAGAGACCATTATGGATTGATGAGACCATTCTAATTATTTCTTTAATAATGAGCTTTATCCCTTAGAAAAAAATTGAGATTTATCAGTCATAGTAGCGGAGCTATGGCAAAATTTTTATAGAAATTACGCATAAAATAAATTCATTCAAAGTATAAAAAGAGGAATTCCTACCATATTCTAGGAACTATCATCCTAGATTAATTAAAAGAATTTTATTATGCATGGAGATGTGGATGTTGCATGTAGATGTAGATGTATGGATGTGAGTGTGAATGTGGAGGTGGATGTATGCATGGGACGTGGATGTATGCATGTAGAAATAGATGTGTAGATGAGGATGTAAATGGAGATGTGGATGGATGCATGTAGATGTAGAGGTATAGATGTAGATGTGAATGGAGATGTGGATGTATACATGTAGATGTAGATGTATAGATGTAGATGTGGATGTGGAGGTGGATGGATGCATGTAGATGTAGATGTATAGATGTAGATGGGAATGGAGATATGGATGTATGCATGTAGATGTAGTTGTTAATGGAGATGTATATGTATACATGTAGATGTAGATGTATAGATGTAGAGGTGGATGTGGATGGGGATGTATGCATGTAGATGTAGGTGTATAGACGTAGATGTGGATGTAGAGGTGGATGTATGCATGTAGATGTAGGTGTATAGACGTAGATGTGGATGTAGAGGTGGATGTATGCATGTAGATGTAGGTGTATAGATGTGGATGTGAATGTGGAGTGGATGTATACATGTAGATGTAGGTGTATGGAGGTGAATGTGAATGTGGATGTGAATGTATGCATAGGGATGTAGATGTATGCATGTAGATGTGAATGTACACATATAGTTGTGGATGTATGGATGTGAATATACGATTGTGATGTGAGGGAATCTGAAGTGATGAGATGGAAATGATGTGATGGGATGAGTATACATATAAATGGAATATGGAATAAGTAATGTAGATTGAGGAGGGATAATGTGGAAAAATGAAAGTTAAAATAGAAATTGTATTGTAAACTGTTTGTAAATGCTGTTTGTAAATGCTGTCTGTAAATGATTGTTTTATGTCAAGAATGCTGGGGGGAGCATTTTGACCGTCTTGTGATTAAGGTCGTGATGAGGAAGTTGCAACTGCTGACAGGGAGTCAATGAAGGACGTCTCGCGTAGCAAGGTCGGCCGAGGTCTTGACCAGCCTCGGTGCGATTAAAATGGTGAGCTTCCGGTACGGTGGATGAGGGGCCAAGGAAGCGGCCTATGCGTGAAGCGCTAGGTTACCTGCGAAGGATCCTAGAGGGTGCTGACCATACGGTGCTCGGGCTCTGGGTTGCCTAGGATACCCACGCGTGCGTCGAGGAAGATATTGGAACAGAGTTGGAGTTGTTTTCTGAAATCGAGCATGGATCTGGTTGATTGACCTTGCTGGTCTTCAATGGATGAGTCCATGGCTCCTTATATGGATCTGTTGGTTGATCTTGCTGATCTTCAACGAGAGTCCATCTTGTTAAGTGATTATATTGCCAAGTATTATGGGCTAGGAACTATCGAAACGGCTCCTGAGCGTTCTAGTTGCCAATGATGCCATAGATACTCTGATGAAGGAATGATGGGAAATTAAGAATCAATTGGATAAATAGGAAGATGGTGATCAATGATACTATGGTTTTATTAAAGGATTGTTTTAAACTGGTTGAATCTGGTTGAAAAAGGGCAATTTCATATTGGGTGTGTGAGTGGTGTGACTAGTTTTATTTTGCATGAACATCCGGCTAGGGGGCCTTGGAACTCTTTTCCTTGGTACCCGGGACAAAACCTAACCAAATTTTTAATTGGATCCCATCACTACAGTGGTTGGGCGGTTGGCTAACCCATGGGATTGGATGGGGTTAGGCTGGACTGATGGATCCGTAACTCGAGACTCAAACTTTTGATTTTACGATAGAAAAAAAAAATATAAATCCCGGACAGAAACTGTTCTATGGATAGGAATCAACGGCTGTGCCTCTTGAATGGGGAAAAAAGCGTTGATCCCAATGATCCAAGTGCAAGTTTCTTCCTTGAACTGACTAAGTATCTTATAGATGCAATCGGATCATCTCGATCAGAAATGACCTTGGCTACGTTAGAGTAAAAAGTTATCCTGGTGGAATCGCCCGTGCTTTTCGGTAAAGGAAGTTTTTTCCGGGTTCGGTTTTGGAACGACCGACGGATTAGTCTCTTATCCGGATATCCGTGGGCGAGGCCCCGAGTGTGGGACCCCTGTCCCGCGCGAGAAGCGCTACTTCCGCTGCCAGTACCCCGAATCCGTTGCTCGGTGGGAACAGGGATCTTACAGTTGGTATCAGAGCCTTTGGTTAATAAAGATCACCTGAGAAGACAAATATGTCAAAAATTTATCAAGAAACACAAAAAGGTTATAATTGTGTGATATAATTCATACAATTTGATATTCAAACTGAAACTCGTAATTTGGTAATTGGGTCTTCAGATGGAAGTACCGCAATTATATAGAATCCCCGACTTGCTTGAGGCCTAGACATGATAGTATTTACCTTATAATTCCAAGGACCGTGACTACCCGTATATACCGAGAGTATACTGCAGCTCTTTACTGACAGTATATACGAGTAAATCTAAGACTTGAAATTATAAGCGTTAATGCTATCCAGATGATGATTTTGCATGTGATTGATATGATTTTTAATTCTGTTTGAGAATGGATGAATTGATTTGGATTCTGATTGAAAATGCTGATTGAAAAATGTTGATTTTTAAAAAATTAGTTGAAATATAATGAAACCACAATGAGGGGGAATGGGACGAATCCCTGTAATGATATTCATAACTAGAATGATGATAATGAATTCAGCAAATCACTATGAGGTTAATGGGTGTGCTGTTAGATTGCTACTGTTAATATTTGACCGGTAGATCAAGTTAAGGGATGTCAAATTGAGAACTTGCTTGACTGAAATTTCCGTGGAGGAATGTTTCGAAGGAAACTTTTCGGTCTAATGGACCATTATCATGTTAAAGATATGAATGATATGATCTGAATGAATTGTTATTTAATAATGAGTTCTATATAAGGGATATTTATCCCAGTGTTCTGTTGGGTTGACCAGAATATAAGGAACCCCAGAATAAATTGGATCTTAAGAAAAAGAGTTGTCCTCTACTTGGCGAGATGAGGACATCTCGCATTTTTTAAGTGGGGTAGAATGTAAGATTCCTCCCCAGCCTTCGAGGTATACTGGAGTAAGAATCTTCCCTTCTGATCTTATAATTATTCCCTCTCTAAAATTAAAAAAAAAATTCTGTTTAAAAAAGGAAGACCCTTTTCCTAGAATACTTCTCAGGAGTCACGCCTGTTTTAAGGATTTAGAACAATGAGTTTAGAAGTGAGAATCGGTGTTTTGGATACCAAGGTTTTGGTTTTCATTCGAGTACGGCCCAAAAGAAGTTCTTTATCTCTTGGGGAGTATAAGAAGTTATCCCCCAGATATTGTGATCCTTGTATCTGAATTCAATGAAAGTAGGTGACTTAGCCTACAAGTTTCTTTTATCTCCTCATCTCAAAATTCTCAATGCCTTCTATAGAAAAATGTGTCAAACACAAATCATGGAAAGACGGTAAAACTTCAGTGGCAAGTTACCGTTGGCTTCTAGGTTACGCTAGCTCCTTCCTTTATATAAGTCGTAACTTTTACTTGTCGCTCACAGTAATCTTACTCCCATCAATCTCCTTTCTTTCTTAATCTCCTTCATGGCTTGGCAACAGGAATTAGTTTTATCCCTGATGATTTCTCACCTTCAAGACGCAAGAGAGTCTGTGAAGAAAGACTTTATAGAACAGTATGAGCGCTCACTTTTTCCTCACCTAGGAACTTCTGTAGCGCAGACCAAATGGCGGACCTATCAAAACATAACTAGGGTAACACCCTGGGGACAGCAGCACTTTCGTAACAATGTCCGCTTGGCCATGGTTATCGAAGCCTTGGGTTTGGGTCCCCGATACTACTGCGTCATGAGATCAAGGCATCTTGGGTTTTCTGAGCGGGTCTTCTTACTGGCGTGTTTTCTTCCTCATGAGAAGATATGCCTTTACCCCGTTTTTGGCTTGCCTCTCAGAGGTCCTTTTGTTAGATCACCTCATACCACTGAGATAGGTGCGGCAATAACCAGCAGAATCATTCCCATAGATGAGTTACCCTATACTTGTGCAGCTTGTGAGGACTGCTTTTGTGACCATATGATGGACGGGCTTATGGAAGTGTAAAGAGTTTCTCTATCTTTACTGTATAAGTTCCGAGAATGAATAAAGTTTAAATCTTGTTATTATTTTGAATCTTGCTCTCTTTAAGACTTTTCTTTGTGGTTAATCGTGATTAAAATTTTTCTCTAAGTCTCATATTCGTGCATCTTGCGAAATTATTCCAAGTTGCGAGATGAGGACATCTCGCGTTTTTTAAGTGGGGTAGAATGTAAGATTCCTCCCCCAACCCCTTTTTGATGTCTAGTATATTCTCCTGTAATCAATTCCTTTTCTGAAATATAAGAGATCTTGTTTGTGACTGTTTTAACCTAGAGAGAGAAAATATTCTAGAGAGAGAATATTCAGATTCTGAATAATTCTGGATAGAAAAATATCTCTTATAATTCAGATGAGCTCCCCTGAAACAGAAATTTAGAAAGAATTTTCCAATGTGCAATTGGAATTAATTGGAAATAGGTATAAAGAACCTTAGCCTAAGGGTCTAGATTTTCATAAATCTTTAGACTATGGTCCAATTAAGGTTCCTATGGGCCAATAGCATCAATCCATGTGTAGGGAGGAGATAAATCCAATTTGTAAAAGAAGATACCCAAAAATTGAGTAAATGCTCACATAAGATGAAGAGTTGAAAATGTACAAGGTTTATTAGTAAATAAACACATATGTAAGGAAGGGGAGTTCTTTAAAGGAGGTGCATATTTCACATAAGATGAAGAGTTGAAAATGTACAAGGCTTATTAGTAAAAAAACTATGACACATATGTAAGGAAGAGGAGTTCTTTAAAGGAGGTGCATATTTCACATAAGATGAAGAGTTGAAAATGTACAAGGTTTATTAGTAAAAAACTATGAGCAATACAATTTTGACACATATGTAAGGAAGGGAAATTCTTTAAAAGAGGTGCATATTTCACATGCTTGAATGAGTTTTAAACTCATAAAAATTGAGATATTTCATCTCTCCTCTCTCCTAATTCAAGTCTAATCCAAAAAGTTAGCTTAAGTGACCTAAAAATGGTCAAAAAGTGACCAAACTGACTTGGAAAATTCTAGAATCAGTTTGTTTGGTTAGGAGCTCAAATTTTCCTATAAATAGAAGCCTCCCCTTGTTGAAAATAGATAGTCTCTTATGCTTTGTTACTCTACTCCACCTAAGCCAAAATAGATAGTCTCTTATGCTTTGTTACTCTACTCCACCTAAGCCAAAATATATAATGTCTTATGCATTGTTACTCTACTCCACCTAAGCCAAAATATAGAGTCTTATGCTTGTTACTCTACTCCACCTAAGCCAAAATATAGAGTGTCTTATGCTATGTTACTCCACCTAAGCCAAGAACTGTGAATTCTTTAATAATTCACTAGTTTTTGACACTTCTCTCTTTCTTCAATCCCCATTGGTGGCTCCATCAACATACTAAACCAATTGATTGGTTGGGGGCCTCTACCGTGAATAAAGAATCAAGCAAATCATAAGGTAAGTATATTGAATTTTGATCTTTCTATGATTTCTCAATGATTCTCTCTTCTCAACCCCTCTCAAGCTTGAGAAGTTTAATTGGTATGGTTTTTTTTAAATGCTATTGAAGTTAATTGGTGAATAGTAGTGAAGAGTTACATACTTTAATAAATGCTATAGAAGTTAATTTCCACTTATATTTAAATTCTAATGGTTTTTATAATTTCTCTCTCTCACTCAAGAAATGGTCATACTCATGACCCATTCTCAATCCAAATGAAGCTTTTCATAAAGCTTTTTCTTAATCCAAGATTAAGCTATGCTTGAGGCCAAATTAATGGCTTTTGCTATGCTTTTAGGTTATGCACATTGATGATTCAATCCATTATGGATTGATGACCCAATTAGAGACCATTCTAATTGTTTTCTTAATGATCCAATTAGAGACCATTATGGATTGATGATCCAATTAGAGACCATTCTAATTGTTTTCTTAATGATCCAATTAGAGACCATTATGGATTGATGATCCAATTAGAGACCATTCTAATTATTTTCTTAATGATCCAATTAGAGACCATTATGGATTGATGAGACCATTCTAATTATTTCTTTAATAATGAGCTTTATCCCTTAGAAAAAAATTGAGATTTATCAGTCATAGTAGCGGAGCTATGGCAAAATTTTTATAGAAATTACGCATAAAATAAATTCATTCAAAGTATAAAAAGAGGAATTCCTACCATATTCTAGGAACTATCATCCTAGATTAATTAAAAGAATTTTATTATGCATGGAGATGTGGATGTTGCATGTAGATGTAGATGTATGGATGTGAGTGTGAATGTGGAGGTGGATGTATGCATGGGACGTGGATGTATGCATGTAGAAATAGATGTGTAGATGAGGATGTAAATGGAGATGTGGATGGATGCATGTAGATGTAGAGGTATAGATGTAGATGTGAATGGAGATGTGGATGTATACATGTAGATGTAGATGTATAGATGTAGATGTGGATGTGGAGGTGGATGGATGCATGTAGATGTAGATGTATAGATGTAGATGGGAATGGAGATATGGATGTATGCATGTAGATGTAGTTGTTAATGGAGATGTATATGTATACATGTAGATGTAGATGTATAGATGTAGAGGTGGATGTGGATGGGGATGTATGCATGTAGATGTAGGTGTATAGACGTAGATGTGGATGTAGAGGTGGATGTATGCATGTAGATGTAGGTGTATAGACGTAGATGTGGATGTAGAGGTGGATGTATGCATGTAGATGTAGGTGTATAGACGTAGATGTGGATGTAGAGGTGGATGTATGCATGTAGATGTAGATGTATAGATGTGGATGTGAATGTGGAGTGGATGTATACATGTAGATGTAGGTGTATGGAGGTGAATGTGAATGTGGATGTGAATGTATGCATAGGGATGTAGATGTATGCATGTAGATGTGAATGTACACATATAGTTGTGGATGTATGGATGTGAATATACGATTGTGATGTGAGGGAATCTGAAGTGATGAGATGGAAATGATGTGATGGGATGAGTATACATATAAATGGAATATGGAATAAGTAATGTAGATTGAGGAGGGATAATGTGGAAAAATGAAAGTTAAAATAGAAATTGTATTGTAAACTGTTTGTAAATGCTGTTTGTAAATGCTGTCTGTAAATGATTGTTTTATGTCAAGAATGCTGGGGGGAGCATTTTGACCGTCTTGTGATTAAGGTCGTGATGAGGAAGTTGCAACTGCTGACGGGGAGTCAATGAAGGACGTCTCGCGTAGCAAGGTCGGCCGAGGTCTTGACCAGCCTCGGTGCGATTAAAATGGTGAGCTTCCGGTACGGTGGATGAGGGGCCAAGGAAGCGGCCTATGCGTGAAGCGCTAGGTTACCTGCGAAGGATCCTAGAGGGTGCTGACCATACGGTGCTCGGGCTCTGGGTTGCCTAGGATACCCACGCGTGCGTCGAGGAAGATATTGGAACAGAGTTGGAGTTGTTTTCTGAAATCGAGCATGGATCTGGTTGATTGACCTTGCTGGTCTTCAATGGATGAGTCCATGGCTCCTTATATGGATCTGTTGGTTGATCTTGCTGATCTTCAACGAGAGTCCATCTTGTTAAGTGATTATATTGCCAAGTATTATGGGCTAGGAACTATCGAAACGGCTCCTGAGCGTTCTAGTTGCCAATGATGCCATAGATACTCTGATGAAGGAATGATGGGAAATTAAGAATCAATTGGATAAATAGGAAGATGGTGATCAATGATACTATGGTTTTATTAAAGGATTGTTTTAAACTGGTTGAATCTGGTTGAAAAAGGGCAATTTCATATTGGGTGTGTGAGTGGTGTGACTAGTTTTATTTTGCATGAACATCCGGCTAGGGGGCCTTGGAACTCTTTTCCTTGGTACCCGGGACAAAACCTAACCAAATTTTTAATTGGATCCCATCACTACAGTGGTTGGGCGGTTGGCTAACCCATGGGATTGGATGGGGTTAGGCTGGACTGATGGATCCGTAACTCGAGACTCAAACTTTTGTTTTTACGATAGAAAAAAAAAAATATAAATCCCGGACAGAAACTGTTCTATGGATAGGAATCAACGGCTGTGCCTCTTGAATGGGGAAAAAAGCGTTGATCCCAATGATCCAAGTGCAAGTTTCTTCCTTGAACTGACTAAGTATCTTATAGATGCAATCGGATCATCTCGATCAGAAATGACCTTGGCTACGTTAGAGTAAAAAGTTATCCTGGTGGAATCGCCCGTGCTTTTCGGTAAAGGAAGTTTTTTCCGGGTTCGGTTTTGGAACGACCGACGGATTAGTCTCTTATCCGGATATCCGTGGGCGAGGCCCCGAGTGTGGGACCCCTGTCCCGCGCGAGAAGCGCTACTTCCGCTGCCAGTACCCCGAATCCGTTGCTCGGTGGGAACAGGGATCTTACACTAACCATACGGTGCTCGGGCTTTGGGTCGTCGAAGATACCCACACGTGCGTCGTGGAAGATATTGGAACAAGGAGTAAGAGTTGTTTTCTGAAACCGGGCATGGATCTGGTTGATTGACCTTGCTGGTCCTCAACGGATGAGTCCATGGCTCTCTTATATGGATCTGTTGATTGATCTTGCTGATCTTCGACAAGGATTCCATCTTGATTTTTATATGTGAAAATATTGTCGGGTACTATGAGCTAGGAACTATTGAAAAGGTCCCTGAGTGAACAGGTGGTGAGCGTTTTGGTTGCCAATAATGCCATAAGTACACCGATGAATGAATGATTGGAAATATGGATTCAACCAGAGATTTTGAGGGTTGTCATCAGTGATATAATGGTTTCATTAAAGGATTGTTTTAAAGTTAGTTGATGCTGAGAAAAAGGCAATTTCATATTGGGTGAGTAAGTGGTGTGACTAATTTTATGTTTGCATGAACTTCCGGCTAGGGGGCCTAGGAACTCTTTTCCCTGGTACTCGGGACAAAACCTAACCAAATTCCTAATTGGATCCCATCACTACAGTGGTTGGGCGGTTGGCTAACCCATGGGACTGGATGGGGTTAGGCTGGACTGATGGATCCATAAATCGAGACTCAATTTCTATTATTACGATAGATGAAGTAAATCCTGGATAGTAATTGTGCTATGGATAGGAATCAACGGCTGTGCCTCTTGATGGGGAAAAGGGCGTTGATCCGAATGATCCAAGTGCAAGTTTCTTCCTTGATCTGACCAAGTATCTTTATAGGTGCAGTCGGATCAGTTTGATCAGTAATGGTCTTGACTACGTTAGAGTAAAAAGTTATCCTGGTGGAATGGCCCGTGCTTTCCAGATAAAGGAAGTTTTTTCGGGTTCCGTTTTGGAAAAACCGACGGATTAGTCTCTTGTCTGGATATCCGTGGTGGACGAGGCCCCGAGTGTGGGACTCTGCCCCACGCAAGAAGTGCTACTTCCGCTACTAGTACCCCGAATCCGTTGCGCGGTGGAAACAGGGATCTCACATTTACTTCCTTAAAAAATTGATGATTGTGTGTAAAAAAACCATCCAAATTTTTAAATGCTCCCCAACTAGAAATTTTTAAGTCTTTAATGAGTTTTTAATTAATATTCATTGAATATTCCCTTTCCATTTCTACTTTTAGAGGGAAATTTTTTTGCATGATTTCTTTTGTGAACTTTTTCGGCATTCTCACAAATTTGCAAGATTTTTTTTCGCACATTAAAATGAAACACATATTTAAAAAAAAATGTAACAAGGGCCAATCATAATTAAGAAAACTAATATTTCATCACAAAATCAAAACTTATTTAGAGAGATCGTTTTAGTCTTACTTGTATAAATGATCCAACCCTTATCTTGAGCTTGTTCATGTTCGACATCTTCTGTTTGAGTAGAAGTAAGTTGTCTATGGTGGATGAGTGCAAGATATAGAGAAGATAGAAAGGTCGCTTGTGATGATAAGAGAGAGAGATGATCCTTCACAAAGCCTGAGAAGTCTTTAACAATAGAAGTAAGGTCTTAGTAGTGGATGAGTGCAAGATAAATCTCATCATAATGCTACCAACATTTCTTAGGTGTAGAATTTTACACTTTTGATGTCAGAAGTGAGCTCATCTTCTATATATATATAATTGGGCTTCACTTACCGTGCTAGGTGGAACCATTTTTAGGCCTGTCTAGGTGATGTTCAAGGTATTCCACATGCCTCTCCTTTAAAATTTGAAAAACACATAGGGGTAGTAAAGGAATTGTCAGTGTGGCTCAGAAAACCAAAGAGCCATTAGCCAATTGCAAACCTCCCCACCTTCACACACATAGCTCCAGTCTTTGCCCTCATTCTCAGTCGA
This sequence comes from Cibotium barometz, assembly GCF_041138505.1. NCBI lineage: Eukaryota > Viridiplantae > Streptophyta > Polypodiopsida > Cyatheales > Cibotiaceae > Cibotium > Cibotium barometz. The sequence goes on along the minus strand of NC_141101.1, from coordinate 34,674,016 downwards.
GTGCCATAGCTTCCCCCCGCAATGCTATATGCTTATATGCCTAAATGCTTCTCACTTTGCTTAGCTTTTGATGCAGAGAAATCTGGATACTCTGGCAACAAAGCTCGATCTGGAAGTGGTGAAGGGCAGCGGCATTAGGCAGCATGAGAGGGGAACGACAATTGCTATAGACAGCACAACACTCAACACGGCAATTGCTATAGATAGCACAACACTCAACAACGTGCGCAACACATAACAGTGTAACAGAAAGCAAGCACAACACAAAGCAGTGTAGAATTTTTTTAAAAAGATTATTAATTATTTGTTTATGGGACAAAAGCTTTGTCAATCTTAGCACACTGAGTAGCATGGGATTTTTTTTATTTTTTTAGTAGCTTCATCGAGCTCAACTCTCTGTAGCGCCAAGATCACCTTAGTAGCTACAAACAGACAAGGACAAGCCCAGTGCAGAGCTAACTCCCTTCTATTTGTAGGTTTGTGTCTGCAAAGACATCTCAGATGCATGAGATGCCCGAGAGAGTTTCGAGTATAGCTTGGAGAATGAGAACGTGGTGGGTGGCATCCTAGAGTGGATCGTGGGAGACAGTTCCGTCTCTCCCTTCTCAAGTCCATCACTGCTTACGTTGCACAACACCTCTCCTCCTAGCTGCCCCACCGCTGCACAAAAAGCACTATAGATTCATCTTCTCATAGGGGGTTATAGCTATGGCCACTGCCAGGTTATCCGTATATCTAAACCTTAAATAACAACACTCACCCATGACCAAAAGTTGCCAAGTTTCATCTACAGTGTCTATTTTTCTCCTTAGTTTTTTGACCCCTTTAAATTCCTCAACATTAATGTTATTGTGACTTGACACCGGCTTGACATACTTTTGAGAATCTAGCAACTTTTGGGAAACCTTCTTTGTATTTTCTGATTGCATATGATTCTACTCCTTCAACTGCACGTCCCATTCCCTTCGCTACTAGAGGACTACTTGTGAGAGACATGGCTAAGGATAGGGATGAACTTTCTTCTCTGCTAGAGGACTAAATTAGACCCAAGTGTTGGAGATGGAGGAGAAGTTGGAGGTGATGGAATTGGAGTAGAATTCGGAGGTGATGTCGTAGAAAAAGATGCGGCTTTGTCCTCTGGAGCTAAGTGTGGGACGTCACCAAGCTGCAGGGTACGGGTATACCCCAAGTGGGGGAGGGGATTCAGCCATGTGAAGGTGAGGTGCTTGAGTGAGTTGCCTATATATAGCAAGGGGTAGTAAGGGCGGAGGTGTGCACGATAGGGAAAGCTTTGTAGTGTTAAGATGGTGTAAGAGCGATTGTGAGAGACTGCAAGCAACCGTTAACGTTACCCAGGGGACTCATGGGGGTTGTAGTAGCTTGGGGCATTAAAATCATAGGTCTATCAATGTCATCAGATGAGTAGGTATCCATGCGTGGTGGACCCTGGAATGCTTGAGCAGTGTGGATGGTACTATCCTATCCTCCACTCTAGGCTCTAGCGGCCTAACCCAGGCATTGGCAATGCATGTGTGGTAGCACTATCGACAATAAGAGGTTCTTCACTGGACAGGCAGCAGCAATGGGTGGGCAAGTGACAGGTCATCCTTATATGGGCTCTCAATAGTTTATCGACCATTCAACATGCAAGTGTCTACTAAGAACCAATCCCCTTTGTTTCTAAATTATTTCTTGCTTCATTTTCACTGACCTTGGGAGAAGATGCAAGCATGGCAAAAACAGGCACATGTTCTAGCATCCCGATGTTGGAGGGGTTGGTTCGATCAGTAGTGGGGAGCTAGCTGATGAGGCCATCATGCTTGACCGCATAGCAGCAGATGTAGAGTAGGCGACCCATCTCATCAGTAGTGGGGAGCTAGCTGATGAGGCCATCATGCTTGATCGCATAGCAGTAGATGTAGAGTAAGCGACCCCAACAACTATCCCAAGAGCAGTCACCTCCGCAGGTCTCCCACTGGTTCATAGGATTCCTATCTCTTTTCTATGTAGGGTCTCTATGTAGGGTATGCGTTTCTACTTTAACAAGTTGCTTAATTGCTAGCTCATGCTTTTAACAGAAATGAGCTTTCTAGTGAAACGAGCCTTTTTTAAGTACAAAAACCTTACCAAATAGGTTGATAATTAATTGTTGAATAATTGCAACGGACTCTATTTTGGTGGACATGTATGATTTATTTAGTACTCTTTCAAAATCACACATGATATGTGTGCCAAATGTGATTCTCTTGCAAAAGAGTATGAGGGAAGGGGTGCATGATGAATTGTTTGACAAGAGTCATTGTTGGGAAGCTTGGCATTGCTTTGGTGGATATGTATGCCATATGTAGTGCTATAGGGGAAGCACATGAAAAGAGTGCTTGAGGAGCTTCCCTATTGGGGATGTTCTCTTGGACAAGACTAATCATAGGATGTGAGATGACAAAGCTGTGAATTATTTGGTAGTCTGTAGTAGAATAGTGGAAACCACGGAAGGCATGCAACTCAAGGGCCCCTTTCCAAATGTAAAAACCAATGCTTGCATTTTGAAAGCCTATGGTGGCAACATGACACTGGGAAAAAATTCATGACGACATTTCTAAACAGAGGTTTAGTCTTGGTTACAAACCTTGTGCTGTATTGAATGGATAACTTTTCCTCCCAAACGCAACGATCTTGCTTGCATTTTGATGTTTCGTGTGGTGGCATAGGAGAAGCTGGCAACATGGAACAAATCCATGTTAAGTTTGCCATATGAGTAAGCATTGACATGTTTTGAATGGATATAACACATGAGGCCTCTCCTATGAGTAAGCACTGACATGTTTAAAATGGATCCAACATCATGTTTTAGATGTTGTAACTGTAGGATATTCCCAATAGGACCACACACGAGGCCTCTCCTATGAGTAAGCATTAACCTATTTCAAATGGATCCAACATCATGTCTTAAATGTTGTAATTGTAGGATATTCCCAATACAACCACAACAAGCAATTGCCAACAACCACTAGAAGAGACTCAATAGTGCACTCTTTAAGGAGTCTGTTCTTCCATGAACTCTTTCTTGGTCCAGATATATATTGATATAATAAACATGTACTTGGATAATAAATATATATTTATTATCCAAGAGCATAATGTATTCATATTATAATAAATTCAATATGTGGAAAAGGCATTTTTGTTTGTTATGAAGGGATACATGTGCATACATCATTGTGTGTGTGTGCTTTTGAAAACGCACACTCATTTCATGCAAGTGTACACACACACACACACACACACACACAAACACATATGAACACATGTATGTAAATATGATTGTACTCGCATACACATTTATGTTAGTATGTATGCATGCATCAACGTTCCTATAAATGTATGCACATACGATTGTATGTGAATACGTGTGTGTGTGTGTGTGTGTGTGTGTGTGTGTGTGTGTGTGTGTTAGAATGAATGCTTGCATCATATACTCCTATATATATGTAGACATGTGTAGATGTGGGTGTGTGTGTGTGCATGTGTGTGTCATATAGGGGTACATCTATGTATATTATTGTTGTGTGTGAACTGGTGCATGTGAATGCACACTCACACCTACATTTAACCATGTGTTTACACACACCACACGCACACACACACACACACACACACTTAAAAATACATGTCTGAATAGACTAATGCACTTAATATGCATGTGCATAAGCACATGCATACGTGTGTGTGTGTGTGTGTGTGCATATATTGTGAGTGTGGGTGTGTGCATGTGCATTTTGTTGAAATATGCAAGTGAATGGGTGTGTGCGGGAACAAGCCTTTAGTAAGAGACTGTAAAAGGGAGTCTGTAATTGAATGGGTAGCAGTGAAAAGGTGAGAGGAATCTACTGATGAGAGAATCAAGGGTAGCATGAGTGAATATAGGGGTGTGGAAAGATTCTAGGAAACGGGACCCCCAAATGTAGGGGAGGAGGCACAAATCAAGGAGAAATCAGTGGGATTAGATGCTTAGTATCTTGTGGATGTAAAACCTATAAATTGAGGCATTGACCTAATAAGAATTTTTTGGTTTTTGAGTATCCATGCCTACATTATCCTATTAGATTAATTGCTCACTAATCTCATCTTAATCATCATCTAATCACTTACTGATTATGTTGATTCTTGCATTTGATCACCATAGCTCATCACATGCTGCAAATTCAACATGGTATCAGAGCCAAGCTTAGGGTTCATCTGATTTTTGAGCCTAATAACCTTGCTAACTACTCTACCAATCATAATTAGGAGTTAATCCATTTTTAAAGCTCTTTTCAACTGTCCTCTACACCCCCAACTAGTGGAGGAGCTCTCTCTCCCTTTAGCCTTAAAAATAGGCTAAAAGCTCTTAGCCTCATCTAGCTACAATCCCTACACTTCAGACTAGTGCATCAATTTGTAAAATTGCCGCTAGGAGCAGCCGAGAATCGTCAATTTGCAGGTGCCTTTTTATGGAAGAAAAACCTAGATCTACACTCCCACAAGGTGAATCAATATAATTCCTCTTAGCCCTAGGGGTTTTTGGATGCTCTAAACATGTTGGTGATCTCAGATTTTAGAAATTCCTCAAGGAGAAGTGGCATCAAGCTCTGCATCAAATCTACAAGTGACTTTGGTAAAACAGAGATTAAAAATTCACTGTTTAGTGAAATCTTTTATTTCTTGGCTTGATCCTCTACTAGAATAAGTTCTATTGATGCCCTTGAAAGGATCATAGCTCATTTGAACTCTAAGGCACTAGATCTGGCCTCCCCATACACTCTATTTTTTGCACACAAAATAGGAGATTATTTCACTAATCAATGATTAATTAGTACTAATCACTATATTTTGGTGTAATTGATGGTTTAAATTTACCATTGGGTATGTGATATAGATCTCTATCACTTTAGATTGAAATTCGAAGATGGTTTGATATCCCAACCATTCAGTACAAATCAATTTATGTAAGTTTTGGTGAATTTATGCTGATAAACTTATTGTAATCATCATTAAACATCATATTGGAGTTGTTAAAGGGTAGACACTACCCTTGAATCTTGAATTGGATCAAGAGATAAGATCCCCTTCACATCATCATGACTACTGCACAAGAAATACCTAAATTTAACGGGGAGCAATTCCATACATAGCAAACAAAGACCATGTATTTGCTCATGAGGAAGAATCTGTGGGGGCTAGTTGTGGGAAGAGATGAATGTCTAGAGGATTGTGGGAAGGATGAGTGGAAGAGCAGGAATGAGAAAGCATTAGGGCTCATTACACTTAGCTTAAATGATGAAATCATTCACCACATTGCAAGGATACAACGAGCTAAAGATGCATGGGATGAACCTAACAAACTTTTTGGCACTCAAGCAAAAAATTCAAAGATAAATTTGCTAATGCAATTTTACAAACTTGACATGAAGGAACGTGTGAGACCCCTGTCCCCACCGCGCAATGGATTCGGGGTGCTAGCAACGGAAGTAACACATCTTGCGCGAGGCAGGGGTCCCACATTCGGGGCCTCGCCCACGGATATCCGGACAAGAGACTAATCCGTCGGTTTATCCAAAACCGAACCCGGAAAAACTTCCTTTACCCGGAAAGCACGGGCGATTCCACCAAGATAACTCTTTACTCTAATGTAGTTAAGACCATTACTGATCAAGCTGATCCGACTGCACCTATAAAGATACTCGGTCAGATCAAGGAAGAAACTTGCACTTGGATCATTGGGATCAACGCTTTTTTCCCCATCAAGAGGCACAGCCGTTGATTCCTATCCATAGAACAATTACTATCCGGGATTTACTTTATCTATCGTAATAACAGAAATTGAGTCTCGATTTGGTTAGGTTTTGTCCCGGGTACCAGGGAAAAGAGTTCCCAGGCCCCCTAGTCGGAAGTTCATGCAACATAAAACTAGTCACACCACTTACACACCCAATATGAAATTGCCTTTTTCTCAGCATCAACTAACTTTAAAACAATCCTTTAATGAAACCATTATGTCACTGATGACATAATGGTTTTGTCCCGGGTACCAGGGAAAAGAGTTCCCAGGTCCCCTAGTCGGAAGTCCATGCAACATAAAACTAGTCACACCACTTACACACCCAATATGAAATTGCCTTTTTCTCAGCATCAACTAACTTTAAAACAATCCTTTAATGAAACCATTATGTCACTGATGACAATCGTCAAATTCTCTGGTTGAATCCATATTTCCAATCGTTCATTCAACGATGTACTTATGGCATCATTGGCAACCAGAACGCTCACCACCTGTTCACTCAGGGGCCTTTTCAATAGTTCCTAGCTCATAGTACCCGACAATATTTTCACATATATAAATCAAATGGAATCCTCGTTGAAGATCAGCAAGATCAATCAACAGATTCATATAAGAGAGCCATGGACTCATCTGTTTGAGGACCAGCAAGGTCAATCAACAACCAGATCCATGCCCGGTTTCAGAAAACAACTCTTACTCCTTGTTCCAATATCTTCCATGACACACGTGTGGGTATCTCCGGTGACCCAGGGCCCGAGCACCGTATGGTCAGCACCCTCTAGGATCCTTCGTCGCAAGTGACCTAGCACTTCACTCATAGGCCGCTTCCTTGGTCCCTCATCCACCGTACCGGAAGCTCACCATTTAAATCGAACCGAGGCTGTCAAGACCTCAGTCAACCTTGCTACGCGAGACGTCCTCCATTGACTCTCCGTCAGCCGTTGCAACTTTATCAGTTAGGTCTCCATGACCTTAATCCATAAGATGGTCAAAATGCTTCCCCAGCATTCTTGACATAAAACAGTCATTTACAAACAGTCACAAAATACAATTTCTATATCGAACTCTCGTCTTTCCACATTATCCCTCCTCAATCCACATTACTTATTCCACATTCCATTCAATGTGTACTCATTCTCATCCATTTACTCATATCGACGACACATTATTTCACATTCACATTCACATTCATTATTCTATATACATATCCATGTTCGTACATCCACATCATACATCCAATCCCATATCCGCATTCATACATACACATCCATATCCATATCCATACATCCACATCCATATCCACATTCACATCCATACATCCACATCTACATTCATATATCCATTTTCACATCCTCGTTCATACATCCACATTCACATACATACATCCACATCCGTATCTACATCCATACATCCACATCCATATCCACATTCACATCCATACATCCACATCTACATGCATATATCCATTTTCACATCCTCGTTCATACATCCAAATTCACATACATACATCCACGTCCGTATCTACATCCATACATCCACATCCATATCCACATTCACATTCATATCCATATATCCACATCTACATGCATACATGCATTTTCACGTCCTCATTCATACATCCACATCCACATACATACATCCACCTCCGTATCTACATCCATACTTCCACATCCACATCCACATCCACATTCACATCCATACATCCACATCTACATGCATACATCCATTTTCACATCCTCATTCATACATCCACATCCACATACATACATCCACCTTCGTATCCACATCCATACATCCACATCCACAGCCACATCCACATTCACATCCATACATCCACATCTACATGCATACATCCATTTTCACATCCTCATTCATACATCCACATCCACATACATACATACATCTACATCCACATCCATACATCCATACATACACATCCACATTCACATTCACATCCATATCTACATTCATACATCCACATCACATCCATTCTCGCCCTATCACAACCCATATACATCTTATCCCATCAGATACACTTTTTACCTCATCCCATACACATCTTATCACATCCTAACTCATCTTAGCATGTCCTATCACATCTCATACACCTCTTATCATATCCTATCATATCTCATACACATCTTATCACATCCTATCACATCTCATACACCTCTTATCACATCCTATCACTTCCCATACGTATCATATCACATCTTATCACATCTCATACACCTCTTATCACATCCTATCACTTCCCATACGCATCTTATCACATCTTAATATCTATTTATAGAATACAAGAGAATTCTTATATTTGATATAAGATTTCTTTACGTATCTATTTATGCATAAATTCCATTTTAAAGAGAATAACACTTTTGAAATAAAAATCAATCTTTTATGCATCTTCCTATGCATAAATTCATTTTAAATGAGAATGACACTTTTGAATCAATCTTTTATGCATCTTCCTATGCATAAATTCAATTTAGTAGGAATTACACTTTTAGAATAAAAGAATTTCTGTTATGCATCTAATATATGCATAAAATCCATTTAGGATGAAAATCACACTTTTAGTATAAAAATATCTTTTATGCATACCTCTATGCATGAAATCCAAATATGATAAAAGTAATATTTTTACAATAAAATAATCATCTTTTATGCATACCCCTATGCATGAATTTTAAAAATGATAAAAGTAACACTTTTACAATAAAATAATCATCTTTATGCATACCTCTATGCATGAATTTCAATTATGATAAAAGTAACACTTTTATAATAAAATAATCATCTTTTATGCATTCCCCTATGCATGAATTTCAAATATGATAAAAGTAACACTTTTACAATAAAATAATCATCTTCATGCATACCTCTATGCATGAATTTCAATTATGCTAAAAGTAACACTTTTATAATAAAATAATCAGCTTTATGCATACCTCTATGCATGAATTTCAAATATGATAAAAGTAACACTTTTACAATAAAATAATCATCTTTATGCATACCTCTATGCATGAATTTCAATTATGATAAAAGTAACACTTGTATAATAAAATAATCATCTTTATGCATACCTCTATGCATGAATTTTAAATATGATAAAAGTAACACTTTTGATATAAAAATTTATCCGTTATGCATACTTCTATGCATGAAAATAATACTTTAGAATATAGAAACCATAAGGATTACTTTTTTAGAATAATAAAAGATGAATTTTATTTCACTAATTTCTAAAAATTTTGCCATAACCTCCTTTGTATGGCTGACCATTTTTCAAATTTCTAAGTCTTTAAAACTAATTAAAAGTGCACCAAAAGTATTGAATTTATCCTAAAGTAAACATTTTTCCACTTAATTGAGATAAACATTATAAAAACTTGACATTAATCAATTAACCATTCACCTAGAATAGAGAATGGTTGGTTTTGTTAGAAAAGAGAGGGAAATGCCTTTTTGTAATGAGGTATAACATTTTTAGAGAAGACATGAAACATAAAAACCATTTAAAGCCATAAAAACCATAAAATAAGTGAAAAGAAGAATCACCAACTTACTAATGACTTTGAAAGCTTTCCTTTGGCTTGATGGTTTGAGGGTTCAACTCTTGTTTGAACAAGAGTGGCCAACCAATCTTTGGAAGAGGAAAATGTCAAAAACTAGTGAATTATTAATAAATTCATAGTTCTTGGCTTGGGTGGAGTAGAGTAACCGTGCATAAAACACTATCCTTTTTCAACAAAGGGAGAGGCTTCTATTTAAAGGAAAAATTGGGCTCCTAACCAAACAAACTGATTCTAGAATTTTCCAAATCAGTTTGGTCAATTTTTGACCATTTTTAGGTCAGTTAAGCTAACTTTTTGGAACTAGACTTGAATTAGGAGAGAGGAGAGATAAAATATCACATTATTTATGAGTTTAAAACTCATTCAAGCATGTGAAGTAGTCGCCTCATTGAAGGGCCTCCCCTTCCTTACATATGTGTCAGAATGGAATCATTATACCCAAAATATCTCATATTTTTAATATTACTCATAGTTTCTTACTAATAAACCTCGTACATATTCAACTCTTCATCTTATGTGAGCATTGAAGGGACTCCCCTTCCTTACATATGTGTCAAAATGGAATCATTATACCCAAAATATCTCATATTTCTGATATTACTCATAGTTTCTTACTAATAAGCCTTGTACATAGTCAACTCTTTATCTTATGTGAGCATTTACTCATTTTTGGGTATCTTCTTTTACAAATTAGATTTATCTCCTCCCCACACATGGATTGATCCTATTGGCCCATAGGAACCTTAATTGGACCATAATCTAAAAATTTCTGAAAATCTAGACCCTTAGGCTAAGGTCCTTTATACCCATTTCCAATTAATTCCAATTGCACATTGGAAAGTTTTTTTTGAATTTTTGTTTTAGGGGAATTCATTTTAATATTATGAGAAATTTTTCTATCTAAAAATATTCAAATTCTGAATATTCTCTCTCTAGAATATTTTCTCTCTCTAAGTTAAAAGAGGCAAAGACAAAATCTTTTATATTTCTGAAGAGGGGATTGATTACAGGGGAAGATGCTGGACATTTTGAGAGGCTGGGGAGGAATCTTACATTCTCTCCCACTTGAAAAATGCGAGATGCCCTCATCTCGCAAACTGGGGGTAATTTCACAAGATGCACGAATATGAGACTAAGAGAAAATTTAATTAAGATTAACCACCAAGAAAAGTCTCAAGGAGAGCAAGACTCAAGACAAGAACAAAGATTTCAACTTTATTCACTCTTGAAACATATACAACAAGATAGAAGAACTTTTTACAATTCCATAAGCCCGTCCATCATATGGTCACAAAAGCAGCACTCATCACAAGCTGCACACGTATAAGGTAACTCATCTATGGGAATAATTCGGCTGGTTATTGCAGCACCTACCTCATTGGTATGAGGTGATCTAACAAAAGGACCTCTAAGAGGCAAGCCAAAAATGGGACAAAAGGCATATCTTCTGGTGAGGCAGAAAACACGCAAGTAAGAAGATCCGCTCAGAAAATCCACCATGCCTTGATCTCATCACGCAGTAGTATCGGGGACCCAAACCCAAAGCTTCAATAACCATAGCCAAGCAGACATTATTACGAAAGTGCTGCTGACCCCATGGTGTTACCCTAGTTATGTCTCGACAGGTCCGCCATTTGGTCTGAGAGCTACAGAAGTTCCCAAGTGAGGGAAAAGTGAGCGCTCATACAGTTCTATAAAATCCTTCTATAAGCTTCAATAACCATAGCCAAGCAGACATTGTTACGAAAGTGTTGCCGACCCCACGGTGTTACCCTAGTTATGTCTCGACAGGTCCGCCATTTGGTCTGAGAGCTACATAAGTTCCCAAGTGAGGGAAAAGTGAGCACTCATACAGTTCTATAAAATCCTTCTTCACAGACTCGCTTGCGTCTTGAAGGTGAGAAATCATCATGGATAAAACCAAGTCTTGCTGCCAAGCCATGAAGGAGATTTAAGAAAGAAAGGAGATCGATGGAAGTAAGATTACTGCGAGCGACAAGTAAGAGTTACGACTTATATAAAAGAAGGAACTAGCGTAACCTAGAAGCCAATGGGGTACCTTGCCATTGAAGTTTTACCGTCTTTCCATGATTTGGGTTTGGCACATATTTCTATAGAAGGCTTACATGAAATACATTATGAACTTTGAGATGAGGAGGTAAAAGAAGCTCGTAGGCTAAGTCACCTACTTTCTTTGAATTCAAATATGGCCCACAATATCTGGGGGATAACTTCTTATACTTCTCAAGAGATAAAGAACTTCTTTTGGGCCGTACTCGAATGAATACCAAAACCTTGGTATCCAAAACACCGATTCTCATTTTTGAACTCATCATTCTGAATCCTTAAAATAGGTGGGCTCCTGAGAAAGTATTCTAGGGAAAGGGTCTTCCTTTTTAAATAGAATCTTTCTTTTATTTTAGAAAGGGAATAATTATAAGATCAGAAAGGGAGATTCTTACTCCTATATACCTCGAAGGCTGGGGGAGGAATCTTACATTCTACCCCACTTAAAAAAGTGCGAGATGTCCTCATCTCGCAAAGTAGAGGACAACTCATTCTCTTAAGATCCAATTTATTCTGGGGTTTCTTATATTCTAGTCAATCCAACAGAATACTGGGATAAATATCCCTTATATAGAACTCGTCATTGAATAACAATTCATTCAGATCATGTCATTCATATCTTTAACACGATAATGGTCCATTAGACCGAAAAATTTCTTTTTGAACATTCCTCCACGGGGATTTCAGTCAACCAAGTTCTCAATTTGTCATTCCTTAACTTGATCTACCGAGTCAAGTGTTAACAGTAGCAATTCAACATCACAATCCACTAATCTCATAGTGATTTGCTGAAATCATTATCATCATTCTAGTTAAGAACATCATCACAGGGACTCGTCCCATTCATCCTCATTGCGGTTTCGCTCAGGTTAATATATTTTAACCAATTTTCAGAAATCATCATTTTTTAATCAGAATCCAAATCAATTTATCAGTTCTCAAACAGAATTAAAAATCATATCAACCACATTTGAATTCATTTACTGGATAGCATTAACGCTTATAATTTCAAGTCTTAGATTTACTTGTATATACTGCCGGTAAAGAGCTGCAGTTATACCCTCGATATATACGGGTAGTCAAGATACTTGGAACTTTAAGGTAAATACCATCATGTCTAGGTCTCAAGCAAGTCAGGGTTCCATACAATTGCGGTATTTCTATTTGAAGACCCAATTACTAACTTACGAATTTTCAATTTGTAGGAATTATATCACACAATTACAACCTTTTTGTGATTCTTGATGACATATTTGGTTTCTCGGTTGATCCTCATTAACCAGACGCTCTGATACCAACTGTGAGATCCTTGTCCCCACCGCGCAATGGATTCGGGGTGCTAGCAGCGGAAGTAACACATCTTGCGTGGGGCAGGGGTCCCACATTTGGGGCCTCGTCCACGGATATTCGGACAAGAGACTAATCCGTTGGTTTATCCAAAACCGAACCCGGAAAAACTTCCTTTATCTGGAAAGCACGGGCGATTCCACCAGGATAACTCTTTACTCTAACGTAGTCAAGACCATTACTGATCAAGCTGATCCGACTGCACCTATAAAGATACTCGGTCAGATCAAGGAAGAAACTTGCACTTGGATCATTGGGATCAACGCTTTTTTCCCCATCAAGAGGCACAGCCGTTGATTCCTATCCATAGAACAATTACTATCCGAGATTTACTTTATCTATCGTAATAATAGAAATTGAGTCTCGATTTACGGATCCATCAGTCCAGCCTAACCCCATCCAGTCCCATGGGTGAGCCAACCTCCCAACCACTGTAGTGATGGGATCCAATTAGGAATTTGGTTAGGTTTTGTCCCGAGTACCAGGGAAAAGAGTTCCCAGGCCCCCTAGCCGGAAGTTCATGCAACATAAAACTAGTCACACCACTTACACACCCAATATGAAATTGTCTTTTTCTCAGCATCAACTAACTTTAAAACAATCCTTTAATGAAACCATTATGTCACTGATGACAATCCTCGAATTCTCTGGTTGAATCCATATTTGCAATCGTTCATTCAACGGTGTACTTATGGCATCATTGGCAACCAAAACGCTCACCACATGTTCACTCATGGGCCTTTTCAATAGTTCCTAGCTCATAGTACCCGGCAATATTTTCACATATATAAATCAAATGGAATCCTCGTTGAAGATTAGCAAGATCAATCAACAGATTCATATAAGAGATCCATGGACTCATCCGTTGAGGACCAGCAAAGTCAATCAACCAGATCCATGCCCGGTTTCAAAAAAACAACTCTTACTCCTTGTTCCAATATCTTCCACGACGCACATGTGGGTATCTTCGGCGACCCAGAGCCTGAGCACCGTATGGTCAGCACCCTCTAGGATCCTTCGTAGGTGACCTAGCGCTTCACTCATAGGCCGGTTCCTTGGTCCCTCATCCACCGTACCGGAAGCTCACCATTTAAATCGAACCGAGGCTGGTCAAGACCTCGGTCAACCTTGCTACGCGAGACGTCCTCCATTGACTCTCCGTCAGCCATTGCAACTTTATCAGTTAGGTCTCCATGACCTTAATCCATAAGATGGTCAAAATGCTTCCCCAGGATTCTTGACATAAAACAGTCATTTACAAAGAGTCACAAAATACAATTTCTATATCGAACTCTCGTCTTTCCACATTATCCCTCCTCAGTCCACATTACTTATTCCACATTCCATTCAATGTGTACTCATTCTCATCCATTTACTCATATCGACGACACATTATTTCACATACACATTCACATTCATTATTCTACATACATATCCATGTTCGTACATCCACATCATACATCCAATCCCATATCCGCATTCATACATACACATCCATATCCATATCCATACATCCACATCCATATCCACATTCACATCCATACATCCACATCTACATTCATATATCCATTTTCACATCCTCGTTCATACATCCACATTCACATACATACATCCACATCCGTATCTACATCCATACATCCACATCCATATCCACATTCACATCCATACATCCACATCTACATGCATATATCCATTTTCACATCCTCGTTCATACATCCACATTCACATACATACATCCACATCCGTATCTACATCCATACATCCACATCCATATCCACATTCACATTCACATCCATATATCCACATCTACATGCATACATCCATTTTCACGTCCTCATTTATACATCCACATCCACATACATACATCCACCTCCGTATCTACATCCATACATCCACATCCACATCCACATCCACATCCACATGCACATCTACATGCATACATCCATTTTCACGTCCTCATTCATACATCCACATCCACATACATACATCCACCTTTGTATCTACATCCATACATCCACATCCACATCCACATCTACATGCATACATCCATTTTCACATCCTCATTCATACATCCACATCCACATACATACATCCACCTCCGTATCTACATCCATACATCCACATCCACATCCACATTCACATTCACATCCATACATCCACATCTACATGCATACATCCAGTTTCACATCCTCATTCATATATCCACATCCACATACATACATACATCTACATCCACATCCATACATACACATCCACATTCACATTCATCTACATTCATACATCCACATCACATCCATTCTCGCCCTATCACAACCCATATACATCTTATCCCATCAGATAAACTTTTTACCTCATCCCATACACATCTTATCACATCCTAACTCATCTCAGCACATCCTATCACATCTCATACACCTCTTATCATATCCTATCATATCTCATACACATCCTATCACATCTCATACACCTTCCCATATGCATCATATCACATCTTATCACATCTCATACACCTCTTATCACATCCTATCACTTCCCATAAGCATCTTATCACATCTTAATATCTATTTATAGAATACAAGAGAATTCTTATATTTGATATAAGATTTCTTTACGCATCTATTTATGCATAAATTCCATTTTAAATAGAATAACACTTTCGAAATAAAAATCAATCTTTTATGCATCTTCCTAATGACACTTTTGAATCAATCTTCTATGCATCTTCTATGCATAAATTCAATTTAGTAGGAATTACACTTTTAGAATAAAAGAATTTCTCTTATGCATCTAATATATGCATAAAATCCATTTAGGATGAAAATCACACTTTTAGTATAAAAATATCTTTTATGCATATCTCTATGCACGAAATCCAAATATGATAAAAGTAACATTTTTACAATAAAATAATTATCTTTTATGCATACCCCTATGCATGAATTTCAAATATGATAAAAGTAACACTTTTACAATAAAATAATCATCTTTATGCATACCTCTATGCATGAATTTCAATTATGATAAAAGTAACACTTTTATAATAAAATAATCATCTTTTATGCATTCCCCTATGCCTGAATTTCAAATATGATAAAAGTAACACTTTTACAATAAAATAATCATCTTCATGCATACCTCTATGCATGAATTTCAAATATGCTAAAAGTAACACTTTTATAATAAAATAATCATCTTTATGCATACCTCTATGCATGAATTTCAATTATGATAAAAGTAACACTTTTATAATAAAATAATCATCTTTATGCATACCTCTATGCATGAATTTTAAATATGATAAAAGTAACACTTTTACAATAAAATAATCATCTTTATGCATACCTCTATGCATGAATTTTAATTATGATAAAAGTAACACTTTTATAATAAAATAATCATCTTTATGCATACCTCTATGCATGAATTTCAAATATGATAAAAGTAACACTTTTGATATAAAAATTTATCCTTTATGCATACTTCTATGCATGAAAATAATACTTTAGAATATAGAAACCATAAGGATTACTCTTTTAGAATAATAAAAGATGAATTTTATTTCATTAATTTCTAAAAATTTTGCCATAACCTCCTTTGTATGGCTGACCATTTTTCAAATTTCTAAGTCTTTAAAACTAATTAAAAGTGCACCAAAAGTATTGAATTTATCCTAAAGTAAACATTTTTCAACTTAATTGAGATAAACATTATAAAAACTTGACATTAATCAATTAACCATTCACCTAGAATAGAGAATGGTTGGTTTTGTTAGAAAAGAGAGGGAAATGCCTTTTTGTAATGAGGTATAACATTTTTAGAGAAGACATAAAACATAAAAACCATTTAAAGCCATAAAAACCATAAAATAAGTGAAAAGAAGAATCACCAACTTACTAATGACTTTGAAAGCTTTCCTTTGGCTTGATGGTTTGAGGGTTCAACTCTTGTTTGAACAAGAGTGGCCAACCAATCTTTGGAAGAGGAAAATGTCAAAAACTAGTGAATTATTAATAAATTCATAGTTCTTGGCTTGGGTGGAGTAGAGTAACCGTGCATAAAACACTATCCTTTTTCAACAAAGGGGAAGGCTTCTATTTATAGGAAAAATTGGGCTCCTAACCAAACAAACTGATTCTAGAGTTTTCCAAATCAGTTTGGTCAATTTTTGACCATTTTTAGGTCAGTTAAGCTAACTTTTTGGAACTAGACTTGAATTAGGAGAGAGGAGAGATAAAATATCACATTATTTATGAGTTTAAAACTCATTCAAGCATGTGAAGTAGGCACCTCATTGAAGGGCCTCCCCTTCCTTACATATGTGTCAGAATGGAATCATTATACCCAAAATATCTCATATTTTTAATATTGCTCATAGTTTCTTACTAATAAACCTTGTACATATTCAACTCTTCATCTTATGTGAGCATTGAAGGGACTCCCCTTCCTTACATATGTGTCAAAATGGAATCATTATACCCAAAATATCTCATATTTTTGATATTACTCATAGTTTCTTACTAATAAACCTTGTACATAGTCAACTCTTCATCTTATGTGAGCATTTACTCATTTTTGGGTATCTTCTTTTACAAATTGGATTTATCTCCTCCCCACACTTGGATTGATCCTATTGGCCCATAGGAACCTTAATTGGACCATAATCCAAAAATTTCTGAAAATCTAGACCCTTAGGCTAAGGTCCTTTATACCCATTTCCAATTAATTCCAATTGCACATTGGAAAGTTCTTTTTGAATTTCTGTTTCAGGGGAATTCATTTTAATATTATGAGAAATTTTTCTATCTAAAAATATTCAAATTCTGAATATTCTCTCTCTAAGTCAAAACAGGCAGAGACAAGATCTTTTATATTTCTGAAGAGGGGATTGATTACAAGGGAAGATGCTAGACATTTTGAGAGGCTGGGGAGGAATCTTACAGAAAGTGAACCTACAACCACACACTTGAACAAATACAAAAGCATTAAGAAACAACTGGAAGCCATTGGGAAGAAGGTCAAAGATGACGAGGCACTAGCGGTGCTTCTGAAGAGTGTGGACAAGGGAGAATATGAGAACATTGTGGCAACCTTAAAGAATGTACCAGATTTGAAGCTGCATATGAGATAGAAGGAGCTCTACTAGAGCAAGAGAACAAAGTCAAAGAGAAGAAAGGGTCGGACCCAACAACTAGAGAGGAGAAAGCATTCTACACCCGAGGATTTCTCGCACAAGGGCGAGGGCGAGGAAGAGGCAGGGGAGGAGGAAGGACCTTCACTTGCCACAACTGTGGGAATCCAAGACACATGGCTAGAGATTGCTACAAAAAACCAAATGAAGAAGCATTGACATCGGCAAACTTCATGGAGACTCCTAAGGTAGAGGAGTCAAAACATCTTACCAATAGATCCATTAAAAAAAAAGCCATGGACTCATCCGTTGAGGACCAGCAAGGTGAGTCAACTAGATCCATGCCCGGTTTCAAAAAAACAACTCTTGCTCCTTGTTCCAATATCTTCCACGACGCACGTGTGGGTATCTTCGGCGACCCAGATCCCAAGCACCGTATGGTCAGCACCCTCTAGGATCCTTCGCAGGTCACCTAGCGCTTCACTCATAGGCCGCTTCCTTGGTCCCTCATCCACCGTACCGGAAGCTCACCATTTAAATCGAACCGAGGCTGGTCAAGACCTCAGCCAACCTTGCTACGCAAGACATCCTCCGTTGACTCTTTGTCAACTGTTGCAACTTTATCAGTTAGGTCTCCACGACCTTATTCACAAGACGGTCAAAATGCTTCCCCAGCATTCTTGACATAAAACAGTCATTTACAAACAGGTCACAAATAGAGTTTCTATAATGAACTCTCGTCTTTCCACATTATCCCTCATCAGTCCACATTACTTATTCCTCATTCAATTCATATGTGTACCCATTCTCATCCAATCACATCATTTTCTATCTCATCACATCAGATTCATTCACATCACATAACATTCATTCACATCCCATTTCATTCATTCACGTCATGATTCGCAAGCACTTCTTGCACGGGGCAGGGTTCCACACTCGAGGCCTCACCCACCGATATCCAGACAAGACACTAATCTTTCGGTTCTTCCAAAACCAAACTCGGAAAACTTCCCTTGCCCGAAAAGCATGGGCGATTCCTCCAGGATAACTTTTCTCTAACGTAGTCAAAAGCCTAAATTAACATAACTGATCTGACCGAACCCGTAAGTCCCATAATCAGATCAGGGAAAAGATTGTACTTGGATCATAGAGACTAACGCTTTTTTCCTCATGGAGAGGCACAGCCGTTGATTCTTTTCCATAGAACAATTTTTATCTAGGATTTACCTCATCTATCATACTATAGAGAAATTGAGTCTCGATTTACGGATCCATCAGTCCAACCTAACCCCATCCAGTCCCATGGGTTAGCCAACCGCCCAACCACTGTAGTGATGGGATCCAATTTAGAATTTGGTTAGGTTTTGTCCTCCCAGGTACCAGAAAAAAGAGTTCCCAGGCCCCCTAGCCAGATATTCATGCAAATTTAACACCAGTCATGCCACTTACACACCCAATATGAAATTGTCTTTTTCACAGAGTCAGCCATCTTTAAAACAATCATTTAATGAAACCATAGTATCACTGATCACAATCCTCCAAAATATCTGGTTGAATCTTAATTTCCAATCATTCCTTCATCGGAGTATCTATGGCATCATTGGCAACCAGAACGCTCACCACCTGTTCACTCAGGGGCCTTTTCGATAGTTCCTAGCTCATAGTACCCGGCAACATATTCACTTATAAAAATCAAGATGGAATCTCCGTTGAAGATCAGCAAGATCAACCAACAGATCCATTGAAAAAAAAGCCATGGACTCATCCGTTGAGGACCAGCAAGGTCGGTCAACCAGATCCATGCCCGGTTTTAGAAAAACAACTCTTGCTCCTTGTTCCAATATCTTTCACGATGCATGTGTGGGTATCTTCGACGACCCAGAGCCCGAGCACCATATGGTCAGCACCCTCTAGGATCCTTCGCAGGTCACTTAGCGCTTCACTCATAGGCCGCTTCCTTGGTCCCTCATCCACCGTACCGGAAGCTCACCATTTAAATCGGACCGAGGCTGGTCAAGACCTCGGCTGACCTTGCTACGCGAGACGTCCTCCGTTGACTCTTCGTCAGCTGTTGCAACTTTATCAGTTAGGTCTCCACGACCTTATTCATAAGACGGTCAAAATGCTTCCCCAGCATTCTTGACATAAAACAGTCATTTACAAACAGGTCACAAATACAGTTTCTATGATGAACTCTCGTCTTTCCACATTATCCCTCATCAGTCCACATTACTTATTCCTCATTCAATTCATATGTGTACCCATTCTCATCCAATCACATCATTTTCCATCTCATCACATCATTTTCCATCTCATCACATTAGATTCATTCACATCACATAACATTCATTCACATCCCATTTCATTCATTCATGTCATCACATCTCATCCATTCACTCATATCGACGTCACATCCTTTCACATACACATTCGCATTCATTATTCCACATACACATCCACATTCGTATATCCACATCCATACATCCACATCCACATCCACATTCATACATCCACATCCATATCCACATCCATACATCCACATCCACATCCACATTCATACATCCACATCCACATCCATACATCCATTTTCACATCCACATCCACATCTACATCCATACATCCATATCCACATCCACATTCATACATCCATATCCACATCCACATTCTTACATCCACATCCATATCCATACATCCACATCCACATCTACATCCATACATCCATTTCCACATCCACCTTCATACATCCACATCCACGTCCATACATCCATATCCACATCCACATTCATACATCCATATCCATATCCATATCCATATCCACATCCACATTCATACATCCACATCCATATCTACATCCATACATCCATTTCCACATCACATTCATACATCCACATCCATACATCGATTTTCACATCCACATTCATACATCCTCATCCACATCTACATCCATACATCCATATCCACATCCACATTCATACATCCACATCCACATCCACATCCACATCCACATCTACATCCATACATCCATTTCCATATCCACATTCATACATCCACATCCACATCTATACATCCATATCCACATCCACATTCATACATCCATATCCACATCCATACATCCATATCCACATCCACATCCACATCCATACATCCATATCCACATCCACATCCACATCCATATCCACATCCACATTCATACATCCACATCCATATCTACATCCATACATCCATATCCACATCCACATCCACATCCATACATCTACATCCACATCTACATCCATACATCCATTTCCACATCCACATTCATACATCCATATCTAATCCACATCCATACATCCACATCCACATCTACATCTACATCCATACATCCATTTCCACATCCACATTCATACATCCACATCCACATCTACATCAATACATCCATATCCACATCCACATTCATACATCCACACCCACATCTATTTATAGAATGTAAGAGAATTCTAATTATTTGATATAAAGATTCTTTACGCATCTAATTAGGCAGCATAAAGATAACTTTGGTAGGAATAACACTTTTATAAAAATCCTTTTATGCATCTATTTATGCATAAATTCAATTTTAAGAAAAATAACACTTTTGAATTAAAAATAAACCTTTTATGCATTTTACTATGCATAAATTCCATTTTAATAAGAATAACACTTTCAAAATAAAAATAAATCTTTTATGCATCTATCTATGCATAAATTCAATTTCAATGAAAATAATACTTTCAAAATAAAAATAAATCTTTTATGCATCTTTCTATGCATAAAATCAAAATTGATAAGAATAACTCTTTTTGATTAAAAGTAAAATTCTTTATGCATCTATTTATGCATAAAATTAAAATTGATAAGAATAACTCTTTTGAAACAAAAATAAAAATCTTTATGCATCTATTTATGCATAAAATCAAAATTGATAAGAATAACTCTTTTGGAATAAAAAAAATTCTTTATGCAATTATTTATGCATAAAATCAAAATTGATGAAAATAACTCTTTTGAATAAAAAATAAAATTCTTTATGCATCTTTCTATGCATAAAATCAAAATTGATGAAAATAACTCTTTTGAATTAAAAATAAAATTCTTTATGCATCTTTCTGTGCATAAAATCAAAATTGATGAGAATAACACTTTTGGATTAAAATAAATTCTTTATGCATCTTTCCATGCATAAATCCAATTTAGTAGGAATTACACTTTTAGAATAAAAGAATTTCTCTTATGCATCTAATTTATGCATAAAATCCATTTATGATAAAAATCACGCTTTTAATATAAAAAAATCTTTTATGCATATGTTTATGCATACAAATCATTTATGATGAAAATCACTCTTTTAATATAAAAGAATTTCTTTTATGCATCTAATTTATGCATAAAAATCATTTATGATGAAAAGAAATCAGTTAGTCTTGGTTAGAGCCTCCCTCTTCTATAAATAGAACCTGAGCCCTTTGTAAAAAAATAAGAGAATTATGCTGAAATAATGACAATTTTTACTATTCTCTAATCCAAATTGAAGAAATTGGAGCTTCCCTCCTTCTTCAATCTCCATTGGTGGCTCCATCAACATACCAAACCAATTGATTGGTTGGGGGCCTCTACTGTGATCAAAGAATCAAGCAATTTGTAAGGTAAAGGGTGAATTTTGATCTTTTTCTATAATTTCTCAATGTTTCTCTCTTCTCAACCCCTCTCAAGCTTGAGAAGCTTAATTGAAATGGCTTTTTATTGCTATTGAAGCTAATTGATGAATGGAAGTAAGGAAATACATCAATTTCCATTTATGCTTAATTTTTATGATTTTTTTATGATTTTTGTCTTCTCTAAAATGAATATGATGTTATGCCTCATTGAAAAAAGGCATTCCCCTCTCTTCTTTAGTAAATCCAACCATTCTTTATCCTAGATGAATGATTAATGGATAAAATCAAGTTTTTCATAATGTTTCTCTTAAATAAGTAGAAAATGTTTACATTAGAATGATCTAAATACTCTTGGTGAAATTATAATTAATTTTAGAGAGTTAAAAATTGAAAAATGGTCAGTCATACAAAGGACGTTACGAAATTTTTTTCTAAAATTGTGTAAAATAAGTTTTACTTTTTTTTAATTCAAAAAGAGTAATTCCCATCGTATATGTATTCTTAAAGTGTTATTTTTCATCCTATGTATAGAAAAATGCATACTAAAAATATTTTATTAAAAAAGTGTTACTTTCTTTAGAATTAAATTCTATGCATAGAAGGAAGCATATTGAAATTGTTATTTTAATTATAAAAGTGTTATTTTCATCATAAATGATTTGTATGTAGAAAAATATGCATAAAAGATCATTTCAGTCTCGATTTACGGATCCATCAGTCCAGCCTAACCCCATCCCATGGGTTAGCCAACCACCCAACCACTGTAGTGATGGGATCCAATTAGGAATTTGGTTAGGTTTTGTCTCGGGTACCAGGGAAAAGAGTTCCCAGGCCCCCTAGCTGGAAGTTCATGCAAACATAAAACTAGTCACACCACTTACACACCCAATATGAAATTGCCTTTTTCTCAACATCAACTAACTTTAAAACAATCCTTTAATGAAACCATTATGTCACTGATGACAATCCTCAAAATCTCTGGTTGAATCCATATTTCCAATTATTCATTCATCGGTGTACTTATGGCATTATTGGCAACCAGAACACTCACCACCTGTTCACTCAGGGGCCTTTTCAATAGTTCCTAGCTCATAGTACCCGGTAATATTTTCACATATAAGATAAAATCCTCATTGAAGATCAGCAAGATCAATCAACAGATCCATATAAGAGAGCCATGGACTCATCCATTGAGGACCAGCAAGGTCAATCACCAAATGGAATCATTATATCCCAAATATCTCATTTTTTTAGTAATACTCATAGTTTTTTACTAATAACCCTTGTACATAGTCAACTCTCATCTTATGTGAGCATTTACTCATTTTTGTGTATTTTTCTTTTACAAATTTGATTTATCTCCTCCCCACACATGGATTGATCTTATTGGCCCCCATATGAACCTTAATTGGACCATAATCCAAATTTTTTTGAAAACCTAGACCCTTAGGCTAAGGTCCTTTATATCCATTTCTAATTAATTTCAATTGCACATTGGAAAAGCTCTTTTTGAATTTCTATTTCAGGGGAAATCATTTTAGACACTAGGAGGATTTTTATATCCAAAAATATCTCAATTTTGGACTCTCTCTCTAGATATTTTCTCTCTCTAGGTCAAATCAGGGTAAAACAAAATCTTTCTTTTATTTCAGAGAGGGGAATAATTATAAGATCAAAAGGGGAGGTTCTTATACCTGCACACCTCAAAAAACTGAAGGGAGGAATCTTACATCCTACCCCACTTAAAAAACGCGAGATGTCCTCATCTCGCAAACTAGAGGACAATTCTTTCCCTTAAGATCCAATTGATTCTAGGGTTCTGAAATGGATCTAGAGAAAAGTATAGAATCAAACACATCAAAGCAAGAATCTAGCATCCATTAATCATGAGATTAGTGATCAAATGGCTCATCACATGCATATACAAAAGAGAAAGAAAATCTATAAGTGCATGTAGCAAGAGAAGATGCACAAATAGGCTAAGTGTGTTTAACCTCTCACCAAGAGGATGACCATGGATGGCCAAATCTCCATAGATGGAGCCCAAAGATACAAGATGACCAAAATTAGTAAAAGTGTCAAAAAGCTCCTACCAATGTACCCCAAGCCCTATTTATAGTCACTTCCTCCTTTTGCCAATGGGCCCCTATGTACACGTGGAAATCAAGCTCTATGGTTCATGATAAACCATCCCTTCCCAAAGATTTTGTCCTCAAAATCATACAAGATATTTACAATTGAATCGCAAACTCAATGTAAACCCATGGGAAGTAGAGAGGTCTTCAAAAATGCACCTCGAATACATTTGGAATAGGAAAACCAAATGTAGTGAAGCCGACAAACTCCTCCAAAAATAGCATGTAGGACTGTTATGGCAGCCATGTTGTCGATGAAGCTTCCCTTGAAATTCTTCATGAAACCTCCATAAAAATGAGCTGTAAATGATGCATAGCCGCACCCAAAAAGGCCCCACATATTTGTCATCGAATCAAATGATCTTCCAAGTGTGTTGGAGTAGATTGGTAACCCCAACAATAGATCCAACCAAAGCTGTCCAGAAATTACAGCACATATAAAACCTCATGATATGCCCATTCTTCACATAATAATCATGCCACTTGATCAAGGAATACTTCCATCAAGTAAACCATGTTGTTGAACATACTCCATTGATTGCCAAGTAGCCTCATCTATGGGCAAGCGCTTCCATTTCACAAGGAATTCATCAATGTTTTGGTTCCTCAAAACCCTTGTCCTCTTGTCCACAATCCTCTTTGGCTCATAGATAATCTCTCCTTCTTCATCCATCGGTGGTAACTCTTCAATCTCTTGAGGAAGAGAGCCCAAAAACCTCTTAAGGTTGGATACATGGAACACATTATGAATCCTTGTAGAAGGAGGTAGGTCAAGCTTATAAGCCAAGTCACCCACTTTCTTGACTACCAAATATGGTCCATAGTATCTATGTGCCAACTTGGAATTGGAAGACCCTTTGAGAATATTGTGACGGCTCTTAGGAAGCTTGAGCAACACATAATCACCTTCCTTGAACTCCATTTTGCGTCTATGCTCATCCGCATTTGCCTTCATGACTTCTTGTGCCTTCTTCATATTATCCTTGCATAATTGAAGAAGCTGTCTCATCCTTTCCAACTCTTCTTTGGCTAAAGGATTAACCATTTTATCCTCGTGGAAGGCAATAGCACATGCACTTGATACCCATAAAGAGCCTCGAAAGGTGACATCCCAATACTCAAATGCTTGCTTGAATTATGAAAAAATTCAGCAAGGTAAAGCCATTCATCCCATGATGCTTGCATATCATGACAATAGTGTCTCAAGTACACTTCAAGCCATTTGTTTGTGTACTCCGTTTGCCTATCTGTTTGAGGGTGATAGGCTGTAGAAGGAGTGATTTGAGTCCCCAAGTTCTCATACAATGTCCTCCAAAAAGTACCCATGAACTTGGTATCTCTATCACAAACTATGTTGAGTGGCAAACCATGTATCTTGAATACATGCTCCATAAATTGCTTGGCAATATGAGAGGCCCCATAAGTAGTCTTGGAAGCAATAAAATGAGCTGATTTGGTGAGTCTATCCACCACCACAAATACTTGATCCCATCCATGCTTCGTCTTTGGCAAGCCCATGATGAAGTCCATGGAAATGTGAGTCCATTTTCCATCCGGAATAGGCAAAGGATGAAGTAAACCACTTGGCAATTGGTGACTATCCTTATTCCTTTGGCATGACACACATTCCAAAACAAACTTCTTGACATCCCTCCACATGCCTTTCCAATAGAAGCTTTTGCTCACTTTGTCAAATGTCTTGAGAACACCAAGATGACCCAAAAGCGGTGAAGAATGCATCTCATAAAGCACCTTGGGAATGTAGGATGAGGTTGGAACAAAATACACCTTATCCTTGTGCCATAGTAGACCATTCCGAAGCTTATAATGAGGAAATTCTTCACCATCTCCTTGCTGTAATTTTTTGTAAATATGAGCAGCACTCTATTTTAGCATATTGTCCCTCAAAATGCATGCATGATCCCTTCCACCGGGGTTGAAAGGAAACTCATCCTCTTCTTTGACAAAAGAATGACCCTCCAAGTCTTCTTCATGTGTCTTCTCGCTGCAATCTTCAAACTCTTCCACATTAAAACATAGGCCTTTGCTCCTCAATTCCTCAATCTTAGGATCATCCATCCGTTGAGTCTTCTTGAATGGTTGAGGAGGCTTCTTGACAAACCCATTGCTCTTCTTAGCATCATTATGAACTTCACTTATGGACTGTCCACTTCCAAAAGATGTATGGAATTTGGAAGTGTAAGTGGATGTAGAAGAAGGTAGACTTTTCCCCACATTTGAAGAAGTGTGAAATGGCTTATGAAAAGGTACATTGGGCTGAACCCTCTTATACTTTGGCTCATATAGCTCCGCCAACCTCATAGCCTCTTTGATAGTGCTTGGTCTTTGTGCCGAGACATCCGCTTTGATGTATGAATCTAGACCATGCACAAACTTCTTCAATCGCATGCCTTCATTGAGTCCATCCACAAACATTGAGAGCTTCATGAACCTCTCGATGTACTCCCTAACCGACATGCCCTTTTGTGTGAGTTCATACCATTCTTCATGGTATCGATCAAGAACCAAAGGCGACACAAATGTCATATTCATTTCATGCTTGAGTTTCTCCCAAGTATGTGGCATAACTCCTTCCTTGAGCATATGTCTCCACCACCATTGATGTGCATAGTCTTTCAAATGCAAGGATGCAAAATGCACTTTGTTCCTTTCACTCTTCGGATAGAGCTGATGTAAGATTCCTCCCCCAACCTTGGAGGTATACAGGAGTAAGAACCTCCCTTTTTGATCTTATAATCATTCCCTCTCTAAAATAAAAGAAAGATTCTGTTTAAAAAGGAAGACCCTTTCCCCACAATACTTCTCAGGAGCCCCACTTGTTTTAAGGATTAAGAACGATGAGTTCAGAAGTGAGAACCGGTGTTTTGGATACCAAGGTTTTGGTCTTCATTCGAGTACGGCCCAAAAGAAGTTCTTTATCTCTTGAGAAGTATAAGAAGTTATCCCCTAGATATTGTGGGCCATATCTGAATTCAAAGAAAGTAGGTGACTTAGCCTACGAGCTTCTTTTACCTCCTTATCTCAAAGTTCATAATGTATTTCATGTAAGCCTTCTATAGAAATATGTGCCAAACCCAAATCATGAAAAGACGGTAAAACTTCAGTGGCAAGATACCCAGGTTACGCTAGTTCCTTCTTTTATATAAGTCGTAACTCTTACTTGTCGCTCGCAGTAATCTTACTTCCATCAATCTCCTTTCTTTCTTAATCTCTTTTATGGCTTGGCAGCAGGACTTGGTTTTATCCAGATGATTTCTCGCCTTCAAGACGCAAGCGAGTCTGTGAAGAAGGATTTTATAGAACTATATGAGCGCTCACTTTTCCCTCACTTGGGAACTTCTGTAGCTCAGACCAAATGGCGGACCTATCGAGACATAACTAGGGTAACATCATGGGGTCAGCAGCACTTTCGTAACAATGTCCGCTTGGCTATGGTTATTGAAGCTTTGGATTTGGGTCCCTGATACTATTGCGTGATGAGATCAAGGCATGGTGGGTTTTCTAAGTGCGTCTTCTTACTAGCGTGTTTTCTTCCTTACCAGAAGATATGCCTTTATCCCATTTTCGGCTTGCCTCTTAGAGGTCCTTTTATTAGGTCACCTCATACCAATGAGATAGGTGCTGCAATAACCAGTCGAATTATTCCCATAGATGAGTTACCTTATACATGTGGTGCTTGTGAGTGCTGCTTTTGTGACCATATGATGGACGGACTTATGGAATTGTAAAAAGTTCTTCTATCTTGCTATATATGTTCCAAGAGTGAATAAAGTTGAAATCTTTGTTCTTGTCTTGAGTCTTGCTCTCTTTGAGACTTTTCTTGGTGGTTACTCTTAATTAAATTTTCTCTTAGTCTCATATTCGTACATCTTGGAGAATTACCCCCAAATTGCGAGATGAGGGCATCTCGCATTTTTCAAGTGGGAGAGAATGTAAGATTCCTCCCCAGCCTCTCAAGATATCCTCCATCTTCCCCTGTAATCAATCCCCTCTTCAAAAATATAAAAGATCTTGTCTCTACCTGTTTTGACATAGAGAGAGAAAATATTCTAGAGAGAGAATATTCAGATTTTGAATATTTTTAGATAGAAAAATTTCTCATATTATTAAAATAAATTCTCTTGAAATAGAAATTCAAAAAAAACTTTCCAATGTGGAATTGGAATTAATTGGAAATGGGTATAAAGTACCTTAGCCTAAGGGTCTATATTTTCAGAAATTTTTGGATTATGGTCCAATTAAGGTTCCTATGGGCCAATAGGATCAATCCCTATGTGGGGAGGAGACAAATCCAATTTGTAAAAGAAGATACCCAAAAATGAGTAAATGCTCACATAAGATGAAGAGTTGACTATGTACAAGGTTTATTAGTAAGAAACTATGAGTAATATCAAAAATATGAGATATTTTAGGTATAATGATTCCATTTTGACACAAGATGCGTATGGGAAGTGATAGGATGTGATAAGAGGTGTATGAGATGTGATAGGATGTGATAAGAGATGTATAAGATAAGTTAGGATGTGGTAAGATGCATATGAGGTGTGATAGGATGTGATAAGAGGTGTATGAGATGTGATAAGATGTGATAAGATGCATATGAGTTGAGTTAGGATGTGATAAGATGAGTTAGGATGTGATAAGATGCATATGAGATGTGATAGGATGTGATAAGATGTGTATGAGATGTGATAGGATGTGATAAGAGGTGTATAAGATGTGATAAGATGTGATAAGATGAGTTAGGATGTGATAAGATGAGTTAAGATGTGATAAGATGTGTATGGGATGAGGTAAGAAGTGTATGTGATGGGATAAGATGTATATGGGTTGTGATAGGGCGAGAATGGATGTAAAAGAATAGATGTGAAGGCGTATGTGGTTATATGAATGGGAATGTGAAAATGGATGTATGAATGTGAATGTGGATGTGGATGTGGATGTATGAATGAATGTGGATGTGGATGTATGAATGTGAATGTGGATGTGTGGATGTGGAAATGGAAGTGTGGATGTATGAATGTGGATGTGGATGTATGCATGTAGATGTGTATGTATGAATGTGAATGTGGATGTATGGATGTAGATGTGGATGTGTATGTATGAATGTGAATGTGGATGTGGATGTGGATGTATGGATGTAGGTACGGACATGGATGTATGTATGTGGATATGGATGTATGAATGAGGATGTGAAAATGGATGCATGCATGTAGATGCGGATGTATGAATGAGGATGTGAAAATGGATGCATGCATGTAGCTGTGGATGTATGGATGTGAATGTGGATGTGGATGTGTATGTATGAATGTGAATGTGAATGTGGATGTGGATGTGGATGTGGATGTGGATGTGGATGTATGGATGTGGATATGGATTTGTATGTATGAATGTGGATATGGGATTGAATGTATGATGTGGATGTACGGACATGGATGTGTATGTAGAATAATGAATGTGAATGTGTATGTGTAATAATGTGTCGTCGATATTAGTGAATAGATGAGAATGAGTACACATATGAATGGAATGTGGAATAAGTAATGTGGATTGAGGTGGGATAATATGGAAAGACGAGAGTTTCAGTTAGGTCTCCACGACCTTATTCACAAGACGGTCAAAATGCTTTCCCAGCATTCTTGACATAAAACAGTCATTTACAAACAGGTCACAAATACAGTTTCTATAATGAACTCTCGTCTTTCCACATTATCCCTCACTCATCAGTCCACATTACTTATTCCTCATTCAATTCATATGTGTACCCATTCTCATCCAATCACATCATTTTTCATCTCATCACATCAGATTCATTCACATCCCATTTCATTCATTCATGTCATGATTCGCATGTCATCACATCTCATCCATTCACCCATATCGATGTCACATCCTTTCACATACACATTCGCATTCATTATTCCACATTCGTACATCCACATCCATACATCCACATTCATACATCCACATCCATATCCACATCCATATATCCACATCCACATACACATTCATACATCCACATCCACATCCACATCCACATCCATACATCCATATCCACATCCACATCCACATCCATATATCCACATCCATACATCCATGTCCACATCCACATCCACATCTACATCCATACATCCATATCCACATCCACATTCATATACATCCACATTCTTACATCCACATCCACATCCATACATCCACTCTACATCCATACATCCATTTCCACATCCACCTTCATACATCCACATCCACATCCATACATCCATATCCACATCCACATTCATACATCCATATCCACATCCACATCCACATCCATATCCACATCCACATTCATACATCCACATCCATATCTACATCCACATCCACATCCATACATCGATTTTCACATCCACATTCATACATACTCATCCACATCTACATCCATACATCCATATCCACATCCACATCCATACATCCACATCCACATCCACATCCATACATCCACATCCACATCTACATCCATACATCCATTTCCACATCCACATTCATACATCCACATCTGCATCCACATCCATACATCCATATCCACATCCACATCCACATCCACATTCATACATCCATATCCACATCCACATCCACATCCATATCCACATCCACATCCACATCCACATCCATATCCACATCCACATTCATACATCCACATCCATATCTACATCCATACATCCATATCCACATCCACATTCATACATCCACATCCACATCCACATCCATACATCCACATCCACATCTACATCCATACATCTATTTTCACATCCACATCCACATCCACATCTACATCCATACATCCATTTCCACATCCACATCCACATCTACATCCATACATCCATATCCACATCCACATCCACATCTATTTATAGAATGTAAGAGAATTCTAATTATTTGATATAAAGATTCCTACGCATCTAATTAGGCATAAAGATAACTTTAGTAGGAATAACACTTTTATAAAAATCCTTTTATGCATCTATTTATGCATAAATTTAATTTTAAGGAAAATAACACTTTCGAATTAAAAATAAACCTTTTATGCATTTTACTATGCATAAATTCTATTTTAATGAGAATAACACTTTCAAAATAAAAAATAAATCTTTTATACATCTATCTATGCATAAATTCAATTTCAATGAAAATAATACTTTCAAAATAAAAATAAATCTTTTATGCATCTTTCTATGCATAAAATCAAAATTGATAAGAATAACAACTCTTTTTGATTAAAAGTAAAATTCTTTATGCATCTATTTATGCATAAAATCAAAATTGATAAGAATAACTCTTTTGGAATAAAAATAAAATTCTTTATGCATCTATTTATGCATAAAATCAAAATTGATGAAAATAACTCTTTTGAATTAAAAATAAAATTCTTTATGCATCTTTCTATGCATAAAATTAAAATTGATAAGAATAACACTTTTGGATTAAAATAAATTCTTTATGCATCTTTCCATGCATAAATCCAATTTAGTAGGAATTACACTTTTAGAATAAAAGAATTTCTCTTATGCATCTAATTTATGCATAAAATCCATTTATGATGACAATCATGCTTTTAATATAAAAAATCTTTTATGCATATGTTTACGCATACAAATCATTTATGATGAAAATCACTCTTTTAATATAAAAGAATTTCTTTTATGCATCTAATTTATGCATAAAAATCATTTATGATGAAAATCACACTTTTAATATAAAAATTATCTTTTATGCATATGTTTCTCCATTTATGATGAAAATAACACTTTTATAATCAAAATAACAATTTCAACATGCTTCCTTCTATGCATAGAATTTAATTTTAAAGAAAGTAACACTTTTTTAATAAAATATTTTTAGTATGCATTTTTCTATACCTAGGATGAAAAATAACACTTTAAGAATACATATACGATGGGAATTACTTTTTTTGAATTAAAAAAAAGTAAAACTTATTTTACACATTTTTAGAAAAATTTTCCATAACCTCCTTTGTATGGCTGACCATTTTTCAATTTTTAACTCTCTAAAATTAATTAGAATTTCACCAAGAGTATTTAAATCATTCTGATGTAAACATTTTTTACTTATTTAAGAGAAACATTATGAAAAACTTGATTTTATCCATTAATCATTCATCTAGGATAAAGAATGGTTGGATTTACTAAAGAAGAGAGGGGAATGCCTTTTTTCAATGAGGCATAACATCATATTCATTTTAGAGAAGACAAAAATCATAAAAACCATAAAAATTAAGCATAAATGGGAATTGATGTATTTCCTTACTTTCATTCATCAATTAACTTCAATAGCATTAAAAAGCCATTCCAATTAAGCTTCTCAAGCTTGAGAGGGGTTGAGAAGAGAGAAACATTAAGAAATTATAGAAAAAGATCAAAATTCACCCTTTACCTTACAAATTGCTTGATTCTTTGATCACGGTAGAGGTCCCCAACCAATCAATTGGTTTGGTATGTTGATGGAGCCACCAATGGAGATTGAAGAAGGAGGGAAGCTCCAATTTCTTCAATTTGGAGAGAATTTTAGAGAATAGTAAAAATTATCATTATTTCAGCATAATTCTGGCATAGTATAGTTCTCCTATTTTTTTACAAAGGGTTCAGGTTCTATTTATAGGAGAGGGAGGCTCTAACCAAGACCAACTAATCTCTAGAATTTTCCAGATTCACTTTGGTTGAATTTGGACCAGATTTAGACCTAGTTTGGTTCCTTTTTTATTCGGTTTGATCCAAGAGAGAGAAGAGATAAAAATATCACATTATTTTTTAGTTTAAAACTCATTCAAGCATGTGAAGTAGGCGCCTCCTTGAAGGGACTTCCCTTCCTTACACGTGTCAAAATGGAATCATTATACCCCAAATATCTCATTTTTTTAGTAATACTCATAGTTTTTTTACTAATAACCCTTGTACATAGTCAACTCTCATCTTATGTGAGCATTTACTCATTTTTGGGTATTTTTCTTTTACAAATTTGATTTATCTCCTCCCCACACATGGATTGATCTTATTGGCCCATAGGAACCTTAATTGGACCATAATCTAAATTTTTTTGAAAATCTAGACCCTTAGGCTAAAGTCCTTTATATCCATTTTCAATTAATTCTAATTGCACATTGGAAATTTCTTTTTGAATTTCTGTTTCAGGGGAATTCATTTTAGACACTAGGAGGATTTTTATATCCAAAAATATCTCAATTTTGGACTATCTCTCTCTAGATATTTTCTCTCTCTAGGTCAAAATAGGGTAAAACAAAATCTTTCTTTTATTTCAAAGAGAGGAATAATTATAAGATCAAAAGGGGAGGTTCTTACACCTGCACACCTCAAAAAGCTGGAGGGAGGAATCTTACACAATAAGTGAGCATAACATATACAATCCATCTCTTACAAAGATAAAGGGTAATAACATATATAATCACAGAGGTAGATAGATACAGAGAGAGAGACAGAGAGAGGAAATAGAAGTTGAGACACAATAAAAAAGTGTGAGAGAACAAAATAAGAGAGAAGTATTAAATTTGAGAAAATGGAAAATTTATACATGTAGCCAAAAGAGAGAGCCAATTCTGCAAGTCGCAATACAATTTGTGCCTTGAGAAAGAACATCATTACTCTCACCAAAACCCTAGGAAACTACCCGGGCTTCTAACATACGACTCGTCTTTTTCATAATAGCATTGAGTCGATTAATAGATATTTTAAGACTCAATACCTCCAAGCCTAAAGTACGTACTTGATCTTTTAGAGAATCCACTTGTTCTTTGCATTGTCCATTACATCTGCCTTGACGTTCCCCAATTTCAACATGCATATTCTCCATGAAAGAAATCATGTCTAGTTGGTTAGCCTCCATCCGACCATTACTGTCAAGGATACGGTGAAGATGATGAGACAACTCGCCTGTTAGCATATCTCCCCTTTGGCTGCCACTTCCACAGATCTAAGTACTCTTTGCACGCAACCTGATTTTTCTCAGACCGCTCGTATATGTCCATAATATTTTGTAAAAATTTAGAGTTTGGTTGTCTGGATGGAGACCTTGACCTAGTAAGGTGTTTTGCCGCTCGAACATTCATCAACTCCGGTGGAGTAGACAAAGCTACTTCTTCATTGGAAGAATCCTTCATAGCCAGTACATCTCTTGAGTGGTTGTTATCATTCTGAATCTCCATTTATTGAAATTCAAAATTAATATCTTAAGGCTCAACAAATATCTCTTTATATCTTTGCCAATATATAACCAACCCTAGAAACCTACCTATACAAATGTAGATTCCTCCTAGTAAACTATCATAGAGATACATATAAGTGTCTCTCTATATTCTATGTATGCCTAGGCAACATCATAAAAATTTTAATTTTTTTTAATAATGTTCTGAAGTTAAAACAACTATTCGCTAGAACTCTCTCTACAATCTCAAAGGCAATAGTCTAATAAATGGAATGTTTATAGCTAAACCCCATCCACTCAATCCAACAAAGTAAGCCACCCGAATTCTGCTCGGTCAACAAATCTAGGCGGTGCCCATCACCAAAGTCACGAATCGCATGGACCTCCACGTGTCTTGACAACCCTACCTCAATGCCAAGTATCACGGCTAGAAGCGTAAGCACCGACCTCGACAATGCGGCGGTGGCTACCACAGGCCACCTGCCACCACTGCTCGTCC
Organism: Cibotium barometz; assembly: GCF_041138505.1. NCBI lineage: Eukaryota > Viridiplantae > Streptophyta > Polypodiopsida > Cyatheales > Cibotiaceae > Cibotium > Cibotium barometz. The sequence goes on along the minus strand of NC_141101.1, from coordinate 34,638,532 downwards.
CATCACATTTGATCTCATGGGTGAGCAGCCAGCCTGGCAGGCGGCAACCATTCCTTCTCAAGCCTTACATCTGGGACCAATACTATAGGGAAACATGCCAACTCTGAATCAACCCTGAGAATCTACCGATCTGTCCCTCGATGGGCATGGAATCTTTTCCATGAGGAGTAAGTCAAGAACCCCAAACTCCTCTATAATTTTCCATGGTTTGCCCCTCCGCCGATGCCATAGAACTCATGCATTGAAGCCAGCATGATCAAGCACCTACATGAGTTTATCATGGCAGATACAATCAAGTGCCAGATCCCGCTGTGGTTGCCATGATCAGATTCTTTGATTTGATCGTCACACTATTGGAGACATTCTTTGATCATCACACTATTGGAGACATTCCTAGATTGGAGCCATCCATTACACAAAGGCGCTCAAGGCTTGGCCTTCGACATCAAACAAGGGGCCAACACAGTCACACTTCTTGTAACCGTGCAAAGCGCTTATTGATAAAAGAGATATGGGATGACCGAGCTTATGGCTTGTGTAATGTTGTCGTAGGAATGAGCTAGATGTATACATAGAGCTAGAAAGCTAGTTTTGGGCCTCCAATTGTAAATGGGCAGCCGGCCATTGTAAAAAGTGAGCTCATGTATATAAGACATTTTATGGAATATGAAAAGGGACAATCTTATTTGTCTCAATTGAGTCTTGATCTCTCTCTCTCTCTTTCTCACTCTCTTGAGCTTGTGGTTGCATGCTTGTGTTGTATATGCTTGCTTGCTTGATTGTTGTGTATGCATGGTAGGGATGGTGTTAATCTAGCTTCTCTTCTCCTCTCCCTTCTCTTGTCTTTCCATCAAGATCCCTCTTGCATGCATTTTGGCATTGAGTGAAGGTAGAGCTTTCCATAGCTCCCTTCTTATTTGCTCTTCACCTAGCTTGTGAATCTCCACTTGGGTGTGACACAAGTGGTGGTAGAGTGAGCCCCTAGTGGCCTCACATAGGGGAGTTAACCCTCATTAGGGTTGGTTAAGTGCTATTGTCCAAATCGACCCTTCCATGGTTTCTTTCTCTTCTTCTTTCCCTCTCTTATGCAAGGTAGTATGTTTAGGTTAACAGTCATTCTATAGCACATTGTGCTTATAAGAATGGCCCTGACATCATTCTACTATTCAAAATATTGATGTTATGGGTGCACATGTAGAGATTGGCCCTAAGACCATTTTAAAATTCACCAACGGTTGGCACAAGAGACTAGAGAATGGCCCTAGGGCCATTCTTGGAAGCACAATGTGCTTTAGAATGGCCCTAAGGCCACTCTACCATGCACAATGTGCTTGAAAGAATAGACCTAGGGCTAGTCTATGGCCTTAGGGCCAATCTTTTAAGCACATTGTGTATGGTAGAATGGCCCTAGTACCATTCTAAAGTACATTGTTCTTGCAAGAATGGCCCTACGATCATTCTAAAATTCACCGATTGGTTGGCACAAGAGGGTAGAGAATGGCCCTAGGGCCATTCTAAAACACATTGTGCTTGCAAGAATGGACTTAGGGCCAATCTCCACTCTCTCATACCAAATGTTGGTGTATAATAGAATGGTTTTAGGGCCATTCTCTACATGTGCATGTATAAAATATTAAGATTGAATGGAAATAGAGCATTCTTGCAAGTATAATGTGGTAAGAATGGCCCTAGCGCCATTCTTTCAAGCACATTGTCTAGGTAGAATGGCCCTAGGGACATTCTATAGCACATTGTGATTATAGAAATGATTCTAATGCCATTTTACCATTCACAATGTTGATGTTTTATTCATGCACATGTAGAGATTGGCCCTAAGACTATTCTAAAATTCACTAATAGTTGACATAAGAGACTAGAGAATTCCCAAGGGCCATTCTTGGAAGCACAACATGCTTGAAAGAATGGACATTGTGCATGGTAGAGTCGCCTTAGGGCCATTCTAAAGAACATCATGGATGGTAGAATGGCCCTAGGTCCATTTTAAAGCACATTGTGTATGGTAGAAAAGCATATTGTGTATGGTAGAATGGCCCTAGGTCCATTTTAAAGCACATTGTTCTAATAAGAATGATCGTAGACCCATTCTCAAATTCACCAGTTGTTAGCACAAGAGGGTAGAGAATGGCCCTAGATCCATTCTACAATCCTATTATGTGTATGTGTGTGTATATATATATATATATATGTGTGTGTGTGTGTGTATATATGTGTGTGTATAATATATGTATGTATGTATGTGTGTGTGTGTATATATATGTGTATGTATATATGTATGTGTGTATGTATGTATGTAAATAGATAGATGTGTGTGTGTCCCAAGGGATTTTTACTTCTTTAAAAAATTGATGATTGTGTGTAAAAAAAAACCATCCAAATTTCTAAATGCTCCCCAACGAGAAATTTTTAAGTCTTTAATGAGGTTTTAATTAATATTCATTAAATATTCCCTTTCCATTTCTACTTTTAGAGGGAAAGTTTTCTGCGTGATTTCTTTTGTGAACTTTTTCGGCATTCTCACAAATTTGCAAGATTTTTTTTCACACATTAAAATGAAACATATATTTAAAAAAACAATGTAAAAAGGGCCAATCATAATTAAGAAAAATAATATTTCATCACAAAATTAAAACTTATTTAGAGAGATCCTTTTAGTCTTACTTGTATAAATGATCCAACCCTTATCTTGAGCTTGTACATGTTTGACATCTTCTTGACCTTGAGTTTGAGTAGAAGTAAGTTGTTTATGGTGGTGGATGAGTGCAAGATATAGAGAAGATAGAAGGGTCGCTTGTGATGATATGAGAGAGATGATCCTTCACAAAGCCTGAGAAGTCTTTAACAATAGGTAAGTAGTGGATGAGTGCAAGATAAATCTCATCATAATGTTACCAACAACCCATTGCAATTATTCAACAATTAATTATCAACCTATTTGGTAAGGTTTTTGTAGTTTAAAAAAAGCTCGTTTCACTAGAAATCTCATTTTTGTTAAAAGCACGAGCTACCAATTAAGCAACTTGTTAAAGTAGAAACGCATACCACCCTACATTGAAAAGAGATAGGAATACTATGAACCTGTGGGAGACCTACGAAGACGACTGCTCTTGGAATAGCTGTTGGGGTTGCCTACTCTACATCTGCTGCTATGCAATCAAGTATGATGGCCTCATCAGCTAGCTCCCCACCCACTACTGATGAGATCAAACCAACCCCTCCAACAAGTACATGTGGCCCAACTTGTAGCTGGGATGGAAACTGGGATGCTAGAACATATGCCTGTTTTTTCCATGCTTGCATCTTCCCAGGTGAAAGTCCAAGGTAAGTGAAAATGAAGCGAGAAATAATTTAGAAACAAAGGGGATTGGTTCTTAGTAGACACTTGCATGTTGAATGGTCGATAAACTATTGAGAGCTCATATAAAGATGACCTATCACTTGCCCACCCATTGCCTGTCCAGTGAAGAACCTTTTATTGTCGATAGTGCTGCCACACATGCATTGCCAATGCTTGGGCTGCTAGAGCCTAGAGTGGAGGATAGGATAGTACCATCCACATTGCTCGAGCATTCCACGGTCCACCACGCATGGATACCTACTCATCCGACGACATTGATAGACCTATGATTTTAATGCCCCAAGCGACTACAACCCCTGTGGGTCCCCTGGGTAACGTTGACGGTTGCTTGTAGTCTCTCACAACCGCTCTTACACCATCTCAACACTACAGAGCTTTCCCTTCTGCCGTGCACACCTCCGCCCCCCTTACTACCCCTTGTCATATATATATGCAACTCACTCAAGTACCTCACCTTCACATGGCTGGATCCCCTCCTCCACTTGGGGTATACCCACACCCTGCAACTTGGTAACATTCCACACTTAGCTTCGGATGACAAAGCCGCATCTTTTTCTACGACGTCACCTCCGACTTCTACCCCAAGTTCATCACCTCCAACTTCTCCTCCACCTCCAGCACTTGGGTCTAATTTAGTCCTCTAGCAGAGAAGAAAGTTCATCCCTATCCTTAAGCATGTCTCTCACAAGTAGTCCTCTAGTAGTAGCGAAGGGAATGGGACGTGCAGTTGAAGGAGTAGAATCAAATGCAATCAGAAAATACAAAGAAGGTTTCCCAAAAGTTGCTAGATTCCCAATCAATCCGATGTCAAGTCACAATAACATTAACGTTGAGGAAATTAAAGGGTCAAAAAACTAAGGAGAAAAATAGACACTGTAGATGAAACTGGCAACTTTTGGTCATGGGTGAGTGTTGTTATTTAAGATTTAGCTCTACGGATAACCTAGCAGTGGTGGCCACAGCTATAACCCCCTATGAGAAGATGACTTTGTAGTGCTTTTTGTGCGGCAGTGGTAGCTAGGAGGAGAGGTGTTGTGCAACGTGAGCAGCGATGGAATTGAGAAGGGAGAGATGGAACTGTCTCCCACGATCCACTCCAGGATGCCACCCCCATGTTCTCATTCTCTAACCTGTACTCGAAACTCTCTGGGGCATCTCCTGCATCTAAGACGTCTTTGCAAACACTAACCTGTAAATAGAAGAGAGTTAGCTCTGCACTGGGCTTGTCCTGGTCTGCTTGCAGCTACTAAGGTGATCCTGGTGCTACGAGCTCGATGAAGCTGCTAAAAAAACAAAAAAAAACCCATGCTACTCAGTGTGCTAAGCTTGATAAAGCTTTTGTCCCATAAACAAATAAATAATAATTTTTTAAAGAAAATTCTACACTGCTTTGTGTTGTGCTTGCTTCCTATTAGGCTGTTGTGTGTTGCACACGTTGTTGAGTGTTGTGCTATCTATAGCAATTGCTGTGTTGAGTGTTGTGCTGTCTATAGCAATTGGCATGGCCCTCTCATGCTGCCTAATGCCACCCTTCACCACTTCCAGATCGAGCTTTGTTGCCAGAGTATCCAGATTTCTCTGCATCAGAAGCTTTCCGCCCATTGCTCTGCATCAGAAGCTAAGCGAAGTGAGAAGCATTTAGGCATATAAGCATATAGCATTGCGGGGGGAAGCTATGGCATCCGACTGAGAACGAGGGCAAAGATTGGAGCTGTGTGTGAAGGTGGGGAGGTTTGCAATTGGCTAACGGCTCTTTGGTTTTCTGAGCCACACTGACGATTCCTTTACTACCCCTATGTGTTTTTCAAATTTTAAAGGAGAGGCACATGGAATACCTTGAACACCACCTAGACAGGCCTAAAAATGTTGCCACCTGGCACGGTAAGTGAAGCCCAATTATATATATATAGATATAGAAGATGAGCTCATTTTTCACGTCAAAAGTGTAAAATACTACACCTAAGAAAAGTTGGTAACATTATGATGAGATTTATCTTGCACTCATCCACTACTAACAACTTACTTTTATTGTTAAAGACTTCTCAGGCTTTGTGAATGATCATTTCTCTCTTATCATCACACAAGCGACCTTTCTATCTTCTCTATATCTTGCACTCATCCACCATAGACAACTTACTTCTACTCAAACTCAAGGTCAAGAAGATGTCGAACATGAACAAGCTCAAGAAAAGGGTTGGATCATTTATACAAGTAAGACTAAAACAATCTCTCTAAATAAGTTTTAATTTTGTGATAAAATATTATTTTTCTTGATTATGATTGGCTCTTGTTACATTGTTTTTTTAAATATGTGTTTCATTTTAATGTGAAAAAAAATCTTGCAAATTTGTGAGAATGCCGAAAAAGTTCACAAAAGAAATCACGCAGAAACTTTCCCTCTAAAAGTAGAAATGGAAATGGAATATTCAATGAATATTAATTAAAGACTCATTAAAGACTTAAAAATTTCTAGTTGGGGAGCATTTATAAATTTGGATGGTTTTTTTTACACGTAATCATCAATTTTTTAAGGAAGTAAAAATCCCTTGGGAGACACACACATCTATCTATTTACATACATACATACATACACACACATACATATATACACACATACACGTATATATACACACATACATATATATACACACACACATATATATTATACATACACATATATACACACACGCACACGCACACATATATATACACACATACACACATATATATACACACACATGTATACACACACACATATATATACACACATACACATAATAGGATTGTAGAATAGATCTAGGGCCATTCTCTACCCTCGTGCTAACAATTGGTGAATTTGAGAATGGGTCTACGATCATTCTTATTAGAACAATGTGCTTTTAAATGGACCTAGGGCCATTCTACCATCCATGATGTTCTTTAGAATGGCCCTAAGGCCACTCTACCATGCACAATGTCCATTCTTTCAAGCACATTGTGCTTCCACGAATGGCCCTTGGGAATTCCCTAGTCTCTTATGTCAACTGTTAGTGAATTTTAGAATAGTCTTAGGCCACGCCACTCTACCATGCACAATGTCCATTCTTTCAAGCATTGTGCTTCCAAGAATGGCCCTTGGGAATTCTCTAGTCTCTTATGTCAACTGTTAGTGAATTTTAGAATAGTCTTAGGGCCAATCTCTACATATGCATAAATAAAACATTAACGTTGTGAATAGTAGAATGGCGTTAGAATCATTTCTATTAGCACAATGTGCGATAGAATGGCCCTAGGGCCATTCTACCTTCACAATGTGCTTGAAAGAATGGCGCTAGGGCCATTCTTATCACATTATACTTGCAAGAATGGCCCTATTTCCATTCAATCTTGATATTTGATACATGCACATGTAGAGAATGGCCCTAAGACCATTCTTGCAAGCACGATGTGTTTTATGGCCCTAGGGCCATTCTCTACCCTCTTGTGCCAACCAATTGGTGAATTTTTGAATGATCATAGGGCCATTCTTGCAAGAACAATGTACTTTAGAATGGTTCTTGGGCCATTCTACCATACACAATGTGCTTAAAAGATTGGCCCTAAGGCCATAGAATGGCCCTAGGTCTATTCTTTCAAGCACATTGTGTATGGCAGAGTGGCCTTAGGGCCATTCTAAAGCACATTGTGCTTTCAAGAATGGCCCTAGGGCCATTCTCTAGTCTCTTGTGTCAACCGTTGGTGAATTTTAGAATGGTCTTAGGGCCAATCTCTACATGTGCACACATAACATCAAGACTTTGAATAGTAGAATGACGTCAGGGCCATTCTTATAAGCACAATGTGCTATAGAATGATTGTTAACCTAAACATACTAGCTTGCATAAGAGAGGGAAAGAAGAAGAGAAAAAAACCATGGAAGGGTCAATTCGGACAATATAACTTAACCAACCCTAATGAGAATTAACTCCCCTATGTGAGGCCACTAGGGGCTCACTCTACCACCACTTGTGTCACCCAAGTGGAGATTCACAAGCTAGGTCAAGAGCAAAGAAAAAGGGAGCTATGGAAAGCTCTACCTTCACTCAATGCCAAAATGCATGCAAGAGGGATCTTGATGGAAAGACAAGAGAAGGGAGAGGAGAAGAGAAGCTAGATTAACACCATCCCTACCATGCATACACAACAATCAAGCAAGCAAGCAATACAACACAAGCATGCAACCACAAGCTCAAGAGAGAGAAAGAGAGAGAGAGAGATCGAGACTCAATTGAGACAAATAGGATTGTCCCTTTTCATATTCCATAAAATGTCTTATATACATGAGCTCACTTTTTACAATGGCCAGCTGCCCATTTACAATTAAAGGCCCAAAACTGGCTTTCTAGCTCTATGTACATCTAGCTCATTCCTACGACAACATTACACAAGCCATAAGCTCGGTCATCCCATATCTCTTTTATCAATAAGCGCTTTGCACGGTTACAAGAGGATAAGTTACAAGAAGCGTGATTGTGTTGGCCCCTTGTTGATGTCGAAGGCCAAGCCTTGAGTGCCTTTGTGGTAATGGATGGCTCCAATCTAGGAAGGTCTCCAATAGTGTGATGATCAAATCAAAGAATTTGATTATTGCAACCACAGCGGGATTTGGCACTTGATTGTATCTGCCGTGATGAACTCATGTAGGTGCTTGAGCATGCTAGCTTCAGTTCATGGGTTCTATGGCATCGAAGGGGCGAACCAGGGAAAATTATAGAGGAGTTTGGGGTTCTTGGCTTACTCCTCATGGAAAAGATTCCATGCCCATCGGTAGACAGATCGGTAGATTCTCAGGGTTGATTCAAAGTTGGCATGTTGCCCTATAAAATTGGTCCTAGATGTAAGGCTTGAGAAGGAATGGTTGCTGCCCACCAGGCTGGCTGCTCACCCATGAGATCAAACGTGATGGGACGAGCAGTGGTGGGTGGCCTGTGGTAGCCACCGTTGCATTGTTGAGGTGGGTGCTTATGCTTCTAGCCGTGATACTTGGCATTAAGGTAGGGTTGCCAGGACATGGAGGTCCATGCGATTCGTGACTTTGGTGATGGGCACCGCCTGGATTTGTTGACCGAGCAGAATTCGGGTGGCTTGCTTGAACTTCGTGGGATTGAGTGGATCATGCCAATTGAGCGGGTTTAGCGGAGGGTCGATCTCCTCCTGCTCTCATGGTGGTGGCAGTGGGATTTATCCTTCTTCTAAGGGTGGCGGGGAGGGAATTTCGGGTGGTGGTGGTGATGAGGGTGGAGGAGTGGCTTGATGAGGCGATGGTGGCAAGGCTTGCTGTAAATAATGGGAGAGGCTTAGCCGATGTTGAGGGTAAATTGGTGAGGGCATTGGGTAGGCGTAAGTTGAGGGTTAAGGTGGGAGGTGAGGGAGGAGTTGGTGAGGGAGGTGGAGTGTGGAGATGGGTGGGTGTAGAGGATTGTGAGGTGAAGAGAGTTAGTGTTGTGGTGCTGGGTGGGGGTGGTTGGGTGCTAGTGTTGGGGTGAGAGGAGCTAGGAGGAAGAGGTTTTTGTTGGGGAGATGAGGGTGGTGGTTGTTGGGGGGTGGGAACCTGGTGCACCTCCTCCACCATTGTCGTTGCTGCTGCTGTTGTCATTATCGTTGTTGTTATGGTTGTCATTATCGTTGTCATCATCGTGGTCTTCCTCATCTGAGTAGTCAGGGCCGTGGGAGCAGAAGAATGCTTTGGCCTCCGCAGTTCTTCATGGGTGAACTCCATGGGGAATGCCACATGTGAGTCGTCAAATTGCATGATGCCTGTGGCCTGTATGACCTCTATTTGGAGTTTGCATCATTGGTAAAATATGAGGAGGCATGCTATGGAGTACGACAAGAGCTCATGGTGTCGAAGGGATTTGTAGGCAACATGTATAGTCTCCCAGCCTATGCGGTGGAGGTAGCGGAGGGCATCAGCTGTTCACTGGGGTGGGTAGGGGTAAGGGCATAACCCATCCAAGATGGAGAGGTTGATGGTGTCATTTTGGTCAGTGGGCTGCCCAAAGCAGAGGAGATGGGACCAGTTTAGGAGGTTAGCTTTTGCAAGCAGGGGATGGGTAGGGAAGTCAAAGAAGATGGTGGGGTGGGTGAATGAAATCTAGCCCTAAAAGAAGAAGGATGACAAGAGGGTGATGCTATGTAGTGGTAGCTTGGTGAGGATATATGAGTAGGTGGTGCGGGAGAGGGGTTCATCGAGGAATATATATTGTTCGAGTAGATTAAGGCGGACGGTTTGATAATGGAACTCAAGGAGTTGGTATGCGATCTAGGGAGGTATGGCGACGAGAGGGAGCTCTATGGGCGGTGTCCACCATCAGCGCGTCGTCAACTTTTTTCTCAATCGTGATGGAGACAGGGCCTCCTTTGCAACCTTGTGGTAGCACTGGAAGTCGAGGGTGGTTTGGTTGAGGGCCTCTTCAATTGTTGCGACTCTTTGTCTACATTTTGCATCTCTTGTGCCTTTGCGAGCAACATCTGTTGCTGTGCAGCTATAGCTATCTCTTGCTGCTGTGCCTAAAGATGCAGTTTGTCATTCTGAGCTCACGGGCCATGTGTGAGAACCCTTGGGCAAAGTCTATCACTTCCCCATGTGATGCACGTACTCTCTCAAAGTAGGCTTCTCGTTATATCTAAAACTTCCAATGCATGCCCAGCGAAGGGTTTCCCAATATTTTTGTGTGAAGAGGCAAGAGGTGAGGGGCCAGCTTCGAAGTGATGAGGAGGTTATGGAGATGATCCTGCAAGTGGTGGGGTTTCATAGAGGTTCTGATCATAACATGTTTGGCATTGCGCCTCCTCTCAGCGTTGGGCTTCAGTAGCCTCTAGCTCCTTTGTGGTTGGGCACTGGCTAGATTTGGGTGGAAGTTGCTCCTGCTGCTTGGGTTCCAACCGCATGGTAGAGTACCTTGGTGAGAGGGGATACTGCTGTGAGCTTTCCTTGGGGATTGGAGTGCAACTCCTTATATAGATACTCGCCCAGCTGATGGGAATGCCTTGGTGTTCCCTGGCCAATGTTGAGAGGCTGCACTTGTTAAAGCAATGTGTCCACCTCGTTGTGAGTAAAAATGAGAGGGCCTTGGCCGACATGACAAGCTCCTCTTGGATAATGTCGGCCCACTCTACTCATCCTTGGTGGTGCTACCCTGCAAGGTGTTGTGAGTTAAATGTGGAGTGTTGGTGAGGTGCACGTAAGGTTGGTCCATTTTGGTGAGCTGGAGGGCTTCCCGAACCATGCCGACACTCAGATGGACGGTGTGTGGACCTACTCATCATTATCCAACACTTAACTTGTGGCCTCATTAGCATCGTATGTTTCTATAAAGTAGAGGCAGTTGTAGAGGTCTAGGCCCCAAGGTTCCAAGGTTGGCAGCCCCCGGTGCCCAAGCTACTCCAGGCGACGGGCTGCAATGGCTGGATCGGCAGCGAGAGCTTGGTAGTAGGGTCTAGTGTAGTATAAGAGCTTATGCTCCACCTTATGATTATTCTTAATATTAGGGAGTGGACCATGTGATCGTAGACCTGCTTCATGAGAGGCTCTCCATGATGTGACAACTAAGTGGGATGGTGGCCATACTCCTCGAAAGTGTCCCCCTTCTGGGTGCTTCTTTCTCGGGGTGGGGTGCCTGTGAACCTCCAGGGAGAAGTCGGAAGTCTCGGCCTCGGGTGAAGGATGAGGGACATGAAGTGAAAGCTCAAGAAAATGAGGAGTTTGGGTAGACTAAAAGCAGAAAGTGAGGAAATAGGAGTAGTGAGCCCATATTTATAGCTTTCAAAAGGACACAGCCGTGGTGGCAGTTGTTAGTATGGGTGTCACATTTCTAGGGTGTAGGCGTACGCTTCAAGTTGGTACGGGCATATAAGTTAAATGGTACAGGCATGTCATTAGTGGTAGAGGTTGTAATGGTCGTTACTTTCTTTAGTACGAGCATGTCTTTTATTTGGTATGGCCGTGGCATTTGGAGTTGAGGTTGGTACAGCCGTGGCATTTGGAGTTGAGGTTGGTACGGCCGTGGCATTGAGTGGACGTTGGTACAGTTGTGGCATTTGGAGTTCGGGTTGGTATAGCCATGGCATTTGGAGTTGAGGCTGGTACGGTCATGGAAATTCCAAGGTGTGGGCGTACGCTTTTATTCATTTGATCCTAGCAACATTGGAGGAGAATGGTATGATTGTGGTTTCTTTTGGTATTGCAAGCATCACAATTCACCCTTTTACAATGTCAAGAAGGACTTAAAACGTCATCAGATAAAATGAAAGAGATCCTCACAGAGAATGTGGAGAAGGGTGCAAAGATTCAATGGCTAGAGGAACTTATCAAACGACTCAAAGCAGCGCCAAATGGTGCTCGTGAATGCAAAAAGACATTAGCTGGTATAGAATCTCTTGCATTTAAAAGTGGAGCACGGAAGAAAAGGATTCGTACAACAAAATAACATAAACTTTCATTATGCACTCAGTGATTTAAACAAAATAGTAATGATTTGTGTTCTGGCAGGAATTTTCTGGAGGTGTGTGATTCTAATGAAGATGGATGGAAGGACTTGGTCAAAGCCATTCTGAATACCAAGGATATTCTCTCAATTATTATTGACCCTCATCGTCCTAAAATACGCCAAGCTGTTGTTAGCAATGTGGTGAGCGAGATTACCACCTCCATCGATTCTTCATTAATTCAACATGCTTGTGATGTGACTGGAATCAGCATGAAAGGGTACCAAGCAATCCATCAGGAATCACTGGCACTTTATTTTCTTCACTAAAGGTGATTCACAATGTCAAGCATATCAATAATGATAATGTGCAGCGAGCTATAGGACAGTTTTATCACATTGAGGACACACTAACATTAGACACAGGGTTGAGCAGAAAGAAAATCAAGACAACAAGTATAGAATTTCACTATGATGTTTACAATAACATCTTTGTTCATATTGAGATACTACAACAAGCTGTAGTGAAGGTATATGGTCTTTCACCAAAAGGTGAGAACTTGCAATTGCTACTATTCATGTTTTTCAGTAGAAAATGAAGATGATTATTTTGTTTTGAATGATATAAATTATCGTTTATTTACAATTTTCGGGAGCACACTTTCATTTGTGTTCAAGCTAGATGAGTGCCAAATTGTGAAAGGTCGAAAGCTGGAATGTATGAGCATTACGCTCATGAATGAGGCCATGATATGTGCATGGGAAAAGACTACCAAACCAAGTTTTAGTGTACAATTTGAGAAAGAGGTCTAGTGGCTTGGTGCATTTGAGGTACCGAAGGAGACACACGAGGTATTGACATGGATGTTTGAAAGGACTCCCTGGATAACAGATGTAATCAAAAAGCAAATTGATGGTCAACTTTTAGATGTAGAAAACATAGGAAAGTTCAAGGTGGATTGGCATCTTGGGGGAGATTTGAAGACAATTAAATGCATGATGGGTTGTGCTCAAGGCGCAACATCAAGATGGCCTTGTCCATACTGCAAAGCTTAGATTAATATTCCTAGGCAGAAAAAGACAAATGGAAAAGGTATGCAGAAGGTTGGTTCTGTTGGGAAGGATGCCTCAAAAGGTCTCAAGAAAGGGAAGAAGCAACATGAAGATGCAGTAGATCCAACCGAGTCAACTGATGATGAAGATGAGGAACAACCAAATGCAAGATGGGTGGAAGGTGTCATGTCTCCTGATATGATAGGAGAACCAAATAAGAATTCAAATTGGAGCCCCATCATTAATTTTTCACTAAAGAATATTCACTTTTGCACACTTCATGCATTCATGAGAATCTTCGATCGATTGCTTAAATGCCATATCGATTATGCATTCACAATGCGTAGAGAGGAAAGTTGTAGTCCTTGGTAAATTAGAGCATCTTTTGAATTCTCTGGGCTGCCATGGCAGAAACATGAAAATTGAATTGAATATGCAGGCCTCTGGTATGTCATATGAGGTTGCTCAAAAGGTCTCCATGATTGAAGCAAAGGCAACTAGATTTTTGGAGACGCCAGCAAACATAGAGAATTCAAAGAAGACTTGGGGACTTTGGAGAGACCTGTGTGCAATCACCACAAATGTAGATTGTCCAATGCCAGCTCTTGTAAATATGCACAAACAGCTTTAGATAAATTTCAAAAACATGGTTCGCATTATGAATTAAAGTAGCACAATTGCCCAAGAACGAGCATCATTCCAACAACATATCGTAGAATTCACCGCTAGGTGCTTGGGGAGAGAGTAAAGTAACACACTATATGGTAAGTTGTACAATAAAAAATAAACTAGTGTTTTAACTTAGACTTTTTCTAATTAAATTCTATTGTCATGTACAGCACATACTTTATACGCATGGTGCATATTTCATGAACAAGTATGGATCGTTTGACATGTGGAGTACCCAAGGGATGGAGAAATCACTTTATAAAGCAAGAGGGGTTTATTTCAAAAATACAAGACATGGAGGTGGAGCTTCTGCACAAGAAACACATACAAACTATCTACAAGAGATGTTCAATTGGTTTTATCGCACAACCTTTGGAAGGGTCCAACAATCAAAGCTTGCACAAGAGGCACACAAGGCTGCAAAAAGTCATGCTTGGCTTGAATGGTTGCAGACCAATGCTCCCCATAGGCATGGTGCTTGGCATGCACGAATGAGGAGACAAGGGAGGTGTTGGGTTGTGTATGCACCTGCACAAATCTAGATGTAATAAGGCTAAGAAAATAAGTTTAGTTAGTTTTTTTTTGCCCTTAAAAAGACTATTAATAGTTCCTTCTCTCACTTCATTTTGATTTCACTTTTTAAGAGAGCTTGAGCTCAAGATCTACGTAGGCACCCACGTAAGGACACCATCACATCACCACGTTAGCACAATAGGCATAGTCATACATGATATGGCATACACCAAGAACACCGCACGTGTTACCATGCCTTCACAAAACACAATGCAAGAAGGCACCTAATGACCACATACTGGCAACACCACAGAAGAGAGTGACCCCTTGGATTCTAGGACACGCCCAATGGGATCACCAGAGTCCAACCCTCCTCCCACAGCAACACCAATGCACACACATGCATGCCCTTCTAGTGGGAGCAAGTGCATGAAGAAGACCCCACAATGCAGCCTCTCCAGAGATCAAGACAGAGAGGCCGATGATGAGCAGTTCGACTGGGTTGGTGAAAACATTCCTACATTGCGCAGCACCACTTGTGGCAAGACCCTACTACGAGGACAAGGTCTCCTACCTACCCAAGAGGAACTTGATACACAGGTACCACAGTAGCAGGAGGAGGAGGATTCAGACTATGAGAAAGACTAAGGGGAGGTTCTTGCAAGTGTGCGCTCAAAGCGTAGAAAGGTCAAGCTCTTCAAGAGCCAAGGAAGTCCCAATCTCGCCAACACACCAGCACAACACATAGATCTCCAAGGAGAAGGATGCGCCAAGGGTATAGGGTTCTACAAGAAATCAAGTTTTATCAGTTGAACATTGAGTTGCTGATAAGAAAAGCCCCTTTCGCTCTCATAGTGAAGGAGATTCTCCAATGATATAGAACAGAGTTCCGTGTGCAAGGGATTGCCCTTGAAGCATTGCAAGAAGCCGTCGAGGCTTACCTTGTTGGGCTTTTTGAAGACACCAACCTCCTTGCAATACATGCAAAGAGGATTACCATTTCTGCCAAGGACATGCAACTAGCTTGGCGTATTCGAGGCAAGTAGGACATGATCTAGAGATCTTAGATGTTAACCTACTTTTTGAAGCAACTCTTTTGCTTCAAACCCCCCTTTGTAACGAGCCTATCTGGCTTTCATTTGTAACCTTCTGATAATTTAAGTTTTAAGTTTCTCTTACAATGTCTCGCAGTACAAATTTGGCCTCTACAACGGCGATGTAGGCAAAAAATTTGCACTGTTCTGGCAATTCTACCCTAGCCACTTAGGATCATTTTTGATGCATTTATAATGAAGTTGAGTACACTAATTGTGAGAAACAGTAGTTTACAATATAAAAAAGTTCATGATTGTTATTAATGTATAGTTTGATTATGTTTTATGCAGAGACAGGTAATTAAATATCTTAAAGTTGACATATCAATAATAAATTGTCAGATACTGTCTTCTTTGAAGAGATGCCACAATTGGGCTTTTTTGGATCCCATTCTAGCCCAAAATGGGAAGTCCTTGGATTTGATGGGTGGGATAATGTTAATCCTTGGTATATTTATATAGTCTTGGACCCTTATAGGCTAGATGACAATCTCAAGCTCCTCTTAATCAAAGAGGCATTGGGATTACTAGATGGATTTTACATTGTGGGTAGTAGATGTAGAAGCTCCAAGGAAAAGCGTATCATTTTTAGTGAAATTCTGGAGTGCATTCCATTAAGGAAGTTGGCAAAGATAATGTAATAAGCTTTTTCACTCTCTATCTCTCTCCCTCTCTATTTGTTTGTCTTTCTCTCTCTTTGTCCCATACAATCATGTAATACACAAATAGTTATTGTTACATTTTATTATGTATTTGGATTAGAAAAATAGAGACATCATAAGTTTATTATTATTTTTTGGTTTTTTCGTGTGATTGTGTAGAAGGAAGCATAAGAACGATAGCATCAAAGCTGGTGATTTGAATCCAATTCTTTGTTCAACTTGAGGTTGGTTTCTTTGTTGGCATTTTGTCTTTATCTATTTGTTTGTCTGTTGTATGGTTGTCTAGATAGAGAGCGAGAGCTATATATATATATATATATATATATATATATATATATATATATATATATATAGAGAGAGAGAGAGAGAGAGAGAGAGAGAGAGAGAGAGAGAGAGAGAGAGAGCACATTAAATATAAGCTATAAACATTCCATGTATTAGACTATTGCCTTTGAGATTGTAGAGAGAGTTCTAGCGAATAGTTGTTTTAACTTCAGAACGTTATTAAAAAAATTTAAAATTTTATGATGTTGCCTATACATAGAATATAGAGAGACACTTATATGTATCTCTATGATAGTTTACTAGGAGGAATATACATTTGTATAGGTAGGTCTCTAGGGTTGGTTATATATTGGTAATATAGTGGCTAGGGTATCACCACAACCCTAATTAGGGTTTCCTCATTACATGCAAGCCTTAGTGCTTGTTCACACACACACACACCTTCTCTCCATCCCACATACATGTATTGCTTCATTCTCAACTCCCCCCTTCAATGCCTACCATGGGACTATGCCCATGGAGCATGGTAGAGCATTGGATACAATACAAGATCAAAACAATAGGCCCCCCTTCAATGGAATTAGGTAGCCTTTATAAATGTAGGCTTTTACAAAAGAGATAGAGTTATAGTGTTGTATGTATTCAAGTACTATTCATGGTCATGCATGCTTCTCTTCCTTCATTATAGGAGATGACTGGATGAAGATGATTCCACCCAATTTCCAACAATGAAGACATCTTTGAGCTTGCTTGTACTTTGTTTAACATGCTTCAACCTACAACTCGAAATTAGGATCTGATTGAAGTGTTGGAAAGCTTGCGAATTGCTCTATGACTTCTTAGAAGAATGCAGAATTAAATCAGATCAGAACGAGCTTGAAAGTTGGTCCGAACACAGGGTGGTCCATAAAAAGATGCAAATTGGTTCTTGGAGCTCCCTCTTTTGATGAGCTCGATCTTCTCCACTCTTCCTTGATCTATGCCTTCTCCTCCTTGTGGACCTTAGCAATGGGTTTGATACCATGTCAAAGGATTGACAATAGCAACCAAACAAAGAGAGCAATAATACCATGAAAGAGCAAGTGGAGAAAGAGAGAGAACTCAAGAATAATGATCTTAGATTTCAGCCAACGCAATGGCTTACTACCCCACACAATGGTATGTTAGGGTTACCTCCCCTTTATAGTGGCTAGGGTATCACCACAACCCTAATTAGGGTTTTCTCATTACATGCAAGCCTTAGTGCTTTTTCACACACACACACACACCTTCTCTCCATCCCACATACATGTATTGCTTCATTCTCAACATACATATTTTAGGGTAGTGCTCAGAAAGGCAAGTTACTGATGCATTTTTTTGCCTAAAATTTCAAAGTCAAGTTGAAATTTGGCATTGCCTTTATTTTCAAGGGACAAAAGTTATACACTTTAATCATAATCATTGTATTTTTCTAGACTCTAGATTTTTAGTGCTCTATGTTACTTTTGAGCACTACTTTAATTTTGATTGATTGCACAAAAGCATTTTTTATAGCATAGACTAGGAAGAGATTTGACCATTTTGTTAGCTAGTCAAAGAAGGTCCTCTCAACACCGAATTAGCATGGTAGATAACTTTGAATTTCTCATTATTTGGCAAATTCATTAAATAAAAGTCTAAGAAGAGTCAAGTGCAAGTTTTAATGTAAAATTTTATGTATGCTCTTTGCAAGCATGTATCAAATAGGGGTTTTCTTTGAAGTGAGATCCCATGGGTCAAAGGTGGGTCATCATCACCACTTCTATGTCCCATTGGATAGCCTCCTCCTCCTCCTCCTCCCTTTGCATGTAATCCCGACCCCCTTGGTCTTCTTCTTCTTCTTCTTCTTCTTCTTCTCTCTCTCTATCTCTCTATGAAAAGAGATTTGTTGAGCCATAAGATATTAATTTTGAATTTCAGTAAATGGAGATTCATAATGATAACAACCACTCAAGAGATGTACTGGCTGTGAAGGATTCTTCCAATGAAGAAGTAGCTTTGTCTACTCCACCGGAGTTGATGAATGTTCGAGCTACAAAACATCTTGCTAGGTCAAGGTCTCCATCTGAACAACCAAACTCTAAATGTCTACAAAATATTATGGACATATACGAGCGGTCTAAGAAAAATCAGGTTGCTTGCAAAGAGTACTTAGAAGCCCTTTGGGATGAGA
Source organism: Cibotium barometz (assembly GCF_041138505.1). Lineage (NCBI taxonomy): Eukaryota > Viridiplantae > Streptophyta > Polypodiopsida > Cyatheales > Cibotiaceae > Cibotium > Cibotium barometz. The sequence goes on along the minus strand of NC_141101.1, from coordinate 34,620,242 downwards.
TCCATTTGGAAGTGGCAGCCAAAGGGGAGATATGCTAAGAGGCAAGTTGTCTCATCATCTTCACCGCATCCTCGACGTATGTTAAGAGGCGAGGGGAGATATGCTAAGAAGCGAGTCGTATGTTAGAAGCCCGGGTAGTTGCCTAGGGTTTTGGTGAGAGTAATGATGTTCTTTCTCAAGGCACAAATTGTATTGTGACTTGCAAAATTGGCTCCCTCTTTTGGCTACATGTATAAATTTTCCATTTTCTCAAATTTAATACTTCTCTCTTATTTTGTTCTCTCGCACTTTTTTATTGTGTCTCAACTTCTATTTCCTCTCTCTGTCTCTCTCTGTATCTATCTACCTCTGTGAATGTATATGTTATTACCCTTTATCTTTGTAAGAGATGGATTGTATATGTTATGCTCAGTTATTCATCTATGAAATTGTTTGTATACGTTATACTCATGTACGTATTAAAAACTTCTCTAAGAATTACATTCCTATTGAGCTTAGTGTATTTGGAGCAGGATCACATGTGTGATAATGACTATTGAAGTAGAATATTATGTCGGTGTTTGAAGTTGATAACGTTTTAAAAGGAAGGTAGTATTCCCTATTTTGTGTTTTGAAAGAGATTTGAAGATGGTTAGAAGCTGTTTATAAATATTTGAGTTTAAACCAAGTTTGTCGGCTTTGAGTTCTGGATGCAACACGTGTGTCTTGCCTAACCATTCAAGGACAAGGGCTTGCATTCGAAAACAAAATGTTGCTAATTTAATGAATTACGTTAATGAAAATGAAGGAACATTTGGAAGGGTTGAAAATGGAGAGAAACATAGAGGAATCCATGGTGGAATCCACTTACTCACAAGAAACAGAGCAATTGCCAATGCTATGGTACTTCAAGTGGTTGTGCAATTGCCAATCCATGGTCGAAATGTGCAGCCACAAAGAGATATAGAGCAAGGCTCTTTTTCATTTGATTTAAATGAGCTACTTGCGGATGATAATTTCCATTCTATTTGTTGTGTTGTTGCTTATGTGAAAGATATTAAATCCGAATGTCACTCTATAAGGCATGCGTTTTTATTTCCTCGAAATGTTAAGCACCCAGCAACTATGGTGGTGTATTCCGAGATTTCACTCTTCACTCATTAAGACCCTTACTTTATAAGTGCCATTTTTGTAATGCCCTAATTTGAAAATGTGAGGCATCAAGAAAGCTAAGACAATATGTTGGCAAACATTGCTATGGAAGTGGGAATGTCTCTTTGCTACCTTTGAAAAACCCACCTCTTGCATTGGCTGAGTTGCTGCTTGGTAATGATAATACAAGTAAGAAATATAGAAAGAATATCCGCTCTTACAATAATTCCCTGGCATTTGTTTCACTTGGTGCTCACTTGGATAACCAGTTCACTAGGGGGGGAGGAGTATTTAATTTTCGAATCCATGGTACTACCTATCATTGTGTTGGTTCTGTAGTACCTGATGAAACATGAGATGCAGCTCCTCGATTTGCCCAACTATATGTGTCTGATACAGAGCATGAATTAGAGAATAGACTTCATGGGATGCCTTCTTTAAATCATAATGTACTTGAGAGGTTACAAACAATAATGTATGGATATAATCCGTATGCCTGTGCTCTTCGTACAATGAGAGAAATGTTGCAGTCAAGTCCACATGTAGATCTGAGAATGGTCGTCTCACTGAATCGTGATCAACTTCAAGGCAATACTTAGTTTCTACAGGAAGTGAGGTAGTAGCTATCATGCCGGCTCAAGGGGATGATTTTTAAATCATTCCTCCATTGGGCTCAATATCTAAAATCATTCCTCCATCAAGCTCAATATCCATAGAAATCCTGATACTTTTTGTTCTCAAAATCAATCCTCATCATGCGATCCTTTCTATTCTCAAAATCATTCCCCCATCGGGCTCAATATGCATAGAATTCCTGATCCCTCAAGTTTCATCTACACTTGCATGTGCATCTCTAAATTGCATTTTCGTGTTTCTGTGATGCACATGAAGCTCGAGGTTATCATCTATAGACCCCTTCTCTTATAAGGACCTCATAAGGACATCCCATTCTTGCCTTTGCAATGGCACCGCCCTCTTGCACCACCTCACACAAATGAGTATCCCTGTTATTAGAAGAAGATGATGATCTAGACGCATGTGAAGATGTAGCTTCATGGAGAATCTCATGAATCGTAGGCCTTCCTGACCCATGAAATCTTTGCTTACTTGGTCTCCCATGATACACTGCCAATGGGAGATGGCATGCAATCATTTGGCAAAGTGTTTACTAATTTGTCATTGCCCTTATTATCCGAATGGATTGAGTGAAGACAAATGCTATTATGCAAGCCACAACAACACCCCACCAAGGCAACTACAGTTGTTCTCATTATTCAACAACGGCAACTCCAATGGTAACCATGAGGATGCCCAAGAACCATTCTTGAGGAACCTGCTTGTAGCGCCTCATTTTTTTTAAATAAAAGTATGAACATCTGCTTTACTCAGATATACCTTTGCCATGGAAGAGTAACACATGATAAAGGGGTGGGCTGAGAAGAGCATACAAACTTGCAACCTAGGACGGTGTGATTGAGAAGGATGGTGAGATCGCCTAGCCTCAGAAGGATGGTGAGATTGCCCTTAGCCTCTAGAAACTTGCTGCGCTTGTTCAACACAAAGTGACCACTAAGTGGACACTCTCGTTGCGCTTATGGCTATGTTTCTTTGTGTATAGTTGACATGACTATCTATAGATGTTGTGCTGGCTACTATGTCCTGACACCTAGCTATCTTTTGATTAATTGCACAATTACCACCTAATCCCTTTTGAGCCTTGCAAAATATTCATATTGAGACTCCGAATCTGGTTCCTACATGAGACTCCGAATCTCGTCCGTAGGAAACATATGCAGTTCTTGCAATCAGTGATCGAGTGAGGATAACTTTGAGGGCACTCCCCACTGCAAGCAGGGCTATTGAGAAACATGGGATTCTTCATGTAGAGCTCTAGTGGAATCCAGGTTCTATGTTGCTGCTTATACTGAGAAATATACAGTTTGGTCCTGCTTGCTACCAGTCTCTACTGCTGTTGTCTGTGTTTGTGCTGCTGCTATACAACACAGCAAAGAGAGCCTCCGTGTGGACAGAGACCTACTCGCGCAGTGTCTGGACAGGCGAGGGGCTGCAACATAGAGGCGCTATCACCCTTGTCTTTGCCTTATCATTTTTTTTACTCACTCTGCATGGTGTGAGGTGGTGGGGACAATGTGTGATTTATTTTTATTTTTATTCTTATTTTTATTCTTCCTTGTGAAAACCATCCCTCCGATTAGAATGATCTTTTATGCTGGAAGAAATATCAGTTCTTCCTACTTTGGGCCCTTTATAGAAGCGTTTGTTCTTGCAAAAATAAAGACCTCCTTCCCCATGAGCATAGTAGCTAGCTAGCCCATAATGCGAGTGCTTTCATAGACATATACGAATGTTCCTTTGAACTAGTGGTGGTGATCTTATCAGCGGGGGCCATTGTGTGAGAAGCTTTTTATATAAGTATGTAGATAGATGGGTGGTGTACATAATATGCTGAAACTAATCAAATTGTAGGTGAAAGCAGTGCTGGATTGATTGATGGCCACTTTTGATATATTGTTTCTTGATACATTAGCAATTTTTAAAGAAGACCACTCCTAGCCCCATACGCAATTGAGTATATGCTGCATGATAACTCTTTGTACCACTTAATGTCCTTTAAGATGCAAGATGGGCTTCCTTATCAGACAATCACGTAACATGATTGAGGAAAATCTATTGCACCTGCAAGTTTGGAAAAGGCCACTAAGCTGGTGCTGCCATAAGACATTCCTTCCCACCTCTCCTCTTCCCTATGCCCTTCACGTTACCTCACATACACACCTTGCATTGCTCCTCCTCTCTCTACCTTCTTGCTCCCCTTACTTCCCGCCTCTCCTCCTCCCTCTACCATCCACGTTACCCCCTTCCTTCCCACCTCTCTTCCTCCCTCCACCGAGATTGTTGGAATTCGTAATCATCATGTCCACTTGGTGTGATCAATGGCCACCACTAGAGTGACTTATGCATGAATGGGCACAATCTCACTTTATATATATGCAACCCCTTGATAATTAAAATGCAACGAACATGTACTGTACTGCTCCGCCTCCTCTGTGTAGCCATGGCGACCTCACCCATAAGCTAAGTGATTTATCGATTATCAATTGATAAGTGTATGTTAAATTGTGTTAATTGCTTGATGATAATCTACTATTAATTATGATTAAGCCATTATAATAGGCCACATGGTTGTTGGGGCGAGTTCTTTTATGATGCTACCCCACGCCTCAAGATCCAAGAAGAGGACCGTGTTTTGGGAGAGGCCCTAACATTGCATCCATAGTATTTCACATGATGATATGTGTGTGTGTGTGTGTGTACACACACATGCATACACACATACACCCACATTAACACAATCACGTACACATGTGTATGTGCATATAAAGCTATCTACATGTGTATGTCCAAATTTAGACATATGGATACATGCATATATACCAACACACACACACATACACTTTCTATCTTACATACATGCATATCTATTACATATCTATGTACATATATATTTATGAGTGACCATACATAGATAGAAGTATTTTAGTGTGTGTGGGCATAAGTATGATACTTGCTGGCAGGTGTATGTGTGCATGCTAGTTTGTTTTCAAAAATGCACACACACACACACACACACACACACACACACACATACATGCCTCCATATATGAAATGTGTTGAATTTGTAGCAATGTGATGAGCTATGGTAGATCAAATGCAAGAATCAACATAATTAGCAAGTGATTAGATCATAATTAAGATGAGATTAGTGAGCAGTTAATTTAATAGGATAATATAGGCATGGATACTCAAAAACCAGTAAATTCTCATTAGGCCAATGCCTCAATTTATAGGTTTTATATTCAAAATTTCCATTGAGTCTTTGTTTCTCACAAAACAGTATCACTCTGGATTCTCTGTTGAGACCAACGAGTCAACAATGAGATCCATTGATAGATTACAATAACATTGGTTTGTCATACAATATCTTCCTTGACATACGAATGGGTGTCCTCGGCACCGCGAGCCCGTGCATCGCCTGGTCAGAACTCTCCAGGATCCTCCTTAGGTGTCCTGGCACTTCACTCAGGGACCACTTCGTCGGCCCTCGCCCATCGTACCGGAAGTGCACCATTTTAACCATATCGAGGCTGGTCAAGACCTCGGCAAGCTTTGTCGCGTGAGCTGTCCCTCGAACACTCCCCGCCAGCTGTTGCAATCGAACTTCCCTTAGATAAACATATATGCCAAATGCTCCCTCCAGCATTCTGGCGTAAGATAGTCCTTTAAGAAAACAGGGTTTCTATACAAGTTTTCATTTTTTTTTTAAAACCATGAATAATCTTAAATCCGTATCTCAATACTTCTAGATCCAGGTCTGAATTCCAAACAGAATTCCTCGAATTCTGTCAACTTGATCCTCATATCAAAATCAAAAGTCTTAACTTAGTTTCAGATTCGATGGGCGTTTTGAGTGCATTTTTCCTGAACTGAGCACATCGTCATTGACGAAGGAATTAGGTCTTGGTCAATAGTCTGAATCAGATTTTAGGTCTGGAAAGGTTCTTCCTAAACTATCTTTCTCGAAAGGTATTATTTCAATTTCTCTTTTTCTAAATTTCGTTCAACGAATATTTGCTTACAGATTTTTAAAACATGGATTTCTTAAGAGGAATAAAATAATCGTTTATCTCGATCTCCGACTTCGATAGTTTAATTGAATTTTCTCATTACCATCTTAGTGGAATATGAAATGGTAGAATTTCCTCTCACATATTATCTACCTATTCATTTTTCTAATTTTCACAAAAAATAACAAAAGATTAAACAGAACCCTTATTTAATTATAAAGATTCTATATGCATCTAATGATGCATAAAATCCTATTCTGATGAAAGTCACACTTTTATCGTCATAAAAAATCATTTATGATGAATATCACTCTTTTAATAAAAAATATCTTTTATGCATCCATTTATGCATAAAAAACCATGTATGATGAAAATCACACTTTTAATATAAAAAAATATCTTTTATGCACCTATTTATGCATAAAAATCATTTATGATGAAAATCACTCTTTTAATATAAAAAAATTCTTTTATGTAACCATTTATGCATAAAAATCATTTATGATGGAAGTAACGCTTTTAATATAAAAATATATATTTTATGCACCCATTTATGCATAAAAACCATTTATGATGAAAATCACTCTTTTAACATATAAAAATTTCTTTTATGCAACCATTTATGCATAAAAATCATTTATGATGAAAATCACTCTTTTAATAGAAAAAAATATTCTTTTATGCAACCATTTATGCATAAAAATCATTTATGATGAAAGTAACATTTTTATAATAAAAAATAATCTTTTATGCTGCATACTTTTAATAAAAGTAACACTTTTATAATAAAAAAATAATCTTTGATGCATACTTTTATGCATAAAAATCAAATTTGATAAAAGTAACACTTTTATAATAAAAATAATAATCTTTTATGCATACTTTTATGCATAAAAATCAAATATGATAAAAGTAACACTTTTATAATAAAAATAATAATCTTTTATGCATACTTCTATGCATGAAAATCAAATATGATAAAAGTAACACTTTTATAATAAAAAAATAATCTTTTATGCATACTTTTATGCATGAAAATCAAATATGATAAAAGTAACACTTTTATAATAAAAAAATAATCGTTTATGCATAAAAATCAAATATGATAAAAGTAACACTTTTATAATAAAAAAATAATCTTTTATGCATACTTTTATGCATGAAAATCAAATATGATAAAAGTAACACTTTTATAATAAAAAAATAATCTTTTATGCATAAAAATCAAATATGATAAAAATAACACTTTTATAATTAAAAAATAATCTTTTATGCATAAAAATAAAATATGATAAAAGTAACACTTTTATAATAAAAAAATAATCTTTTATGCATACTTTTATGCATAAAAATCAAATATGATAAAAGTAACACTTTTATAATAAAAAAATAATTTTTTATGCATAAAAATTAAATATGATAAAAGTAACACTTTTATAATAAAAAAATAATCTTTTATGCATACTTTTATGCATAAAAATCAAATATGATAAAAGTAACACTTTTATAATAAAAAATAATCTTTTATGCATACTTCTATGCATGAAAAAACTCTCTAGGGCATCTCCTGCATCTAAGACGTCTTTGCAGACACTAACCTACAAATAGAAGGGAGTTAGCTCTGCACTGGGCTTGTGTCCTTGTCTGCTTGCAGCTACTAAGGTGATCCTGGCGCTACAGAGAGTTGAGCTTGATGAAGCTGCTAAGAAAACAAAAAAAAAACCATGCTACTCAGTGCGCTAAGCTTGATAAAGCTTTTGTTCCATAAATAAATAAATAATAATCTTAATAAAAAAAATCCTACACTGCTTTGTGTTGTGCTTGCTTCCTGTTACACTGTTGTGTGTTGCACATGTTGTTGAGTGTTGTGCTATCTAGAGCAATTGCCATGTTGAGTGTTGTGCTATCTATAGCAATTACCGTGGCCCTCTCATGCTGCCTAATGCCGCCCTTCACCACTTCTAGATCGAGCTTTGTTGCCAGAGTATCCAGATTTCTCTGCATCAGAAGCTTTCCGCCCATTGCTTTGCATCAAAAGCTAAGCGAAGTGAGAAGCATTTAGGCATATAAGCATATAGCATTGCGGGGGGAAGCTATGGCATCCGACTAAGAATGAGGGCAAACACTGGAGCTGTGTGTGAAGTGGGGAGGTTTGCAATTGGCTAACGGCTCTTTGGTTTTCTGAGACACACTGACGATTCCTTTACTACCCCTATGTGTTTTTCAAATTTTAAAGGAGAGGCACGTGAAATGCCTTCTTGAACACCACCTAGGCAGGCCTAAAAATGTTGCCACCTGGCAAATTTGGATGGTTTTTTTTTAACACATAATCATCAATTTTTTAAGGAAGTAAAAATCCCTTGGGACACACACACATCTATCTATTTACATACATACATACACACATACACATATATACACACACACACACACACACACACACACACACACACACACACATACATACATACATATATTATACACACACATATACACACACACACACACATATATATACACACATACACATAATAGGATTGTAGAATGGATCTAGGGCCATTCTCTACCCTCTTGTGCTAACAACTGGTGAATTTGAGAATGGGTCTATGATCATTCTTATTAGAACAATGTGCTTTAAAATGGACCTAGGGCCATTCTACCATACACAATATGTTTTTCTACCATACACAATGTGCTTTAAAATGGACCTAGCGCCACTCTACCATGCACAATGTCCATTCTTTCAAGCACGTTGTGTGGACAAAATAGGAGTTGGTAATGTGTACATACATGTGCATGGCGTGTGTGAAGGTTTTGCTTTTGAAAGCATTGCCAGGTGTACAGAGTAGATGGTTTTGATGTGAGCATGTACAGGCCTGTCCGGACATGGTCTACTAGAGGTCCGCCGGAGATGATATCAGCTGCTCGGTCGTCTTGAAGTGTGTATGCATCCAAAATAAAGTGGCATTGGAAAGTTGCATCTTGAGAAGGTATGGAGACATGGGCAATTAAAGTGAAAGGGGCCAATGTTGCCTTTAAATCGGTGTGAAATGGAGGTGTGAGGGTGGCCATCCATTAGGAGAGGAGCAAAAAATAATAATAAACATTAACGTGGCCACTAATAAACATAGACCACGTGGAGGCTAGAGTTGCAGCCAGCAACGGCCAGCACGTGAAGGCGAATTCTGGAAGCTAGCGATCAGAAAAGGTGTTGTCGCTGTGTGTTTGTTCAGGGCTTTGGAACGTGTGCAGCTGCTACAAGCGCAGGAGAGAGCTGCAAGAGGTGTGAAGAGGCATAGCCGGGAGCGCCCTGGTCTTTTCTGAGAGAGCCGCCTAGCAGTGAGTAGCTGGGCGTGTGCAGTGAAAGAGACAGGAGAGAGCCTTAGGAGAGGCTGTGTGTGAGTGCAAGGCTGAGGGAGCCGACGGGAAAAGAGAGAGAGAGACCATGATGTGGAAGAGGAGAGCAGCAGCAGGGAGCCGCCTTGGTCGTGAGCCTTGGTGAACTGCAGCTTGTGTTTTGCAAGGGCTGCTGGTGGCATACGACGAGGGCCCGGGTCAGTCTGCAGAGCCGATGTAGGGGGTGTGAAGGCCGTGGTGTAGAGAGGATGGGGCTCTCGGGCGTTACAGGTTGGTGCAGCCGTACACACACAGAGGGAGCTGCCCTTGAAGAGGGGTGGGTACTAGCGCAAGAGGGCGCAGCTGCTGACGGCGGCGACTGGGTTGCACAGCTCCTGGTGAGGACAAATAGAGGGACTCTTTTAGCACACCAATTGTAGGAAAGGTAGTGACAGGGGGCTGGTGATAGTAGGCCTGCAAAGCAATGAAGAGACAGACAAAGAAGGTAGCCGCCCAGGTGTGAAGGGCTGATCACAGAGAGCTAGCTGGCAGGTATTGTTGCTGAGGTGCAGTCGAGAGTGTGGAGGGCACGCGTAAGAAGAGAAGCCGGGCTCGTGATAGCAGAAGAGCAGAGCAGTGAAAGTTGATGTTCGTGGGTGGCTGGCGCAGAGCTATTGTAAAAGCCGCCTTTGAGGTGTTGGCAGCACAGAGAGAGGCTGGATGCCCAGGAGGGCTCGCAACTAGTGGAGGTTCGCCGTGAAGAAGGGAGCAGCTAAGCGTGTGGCTGTGGATATGGTGGAAGGCTGGCGGCTGTGAGGAGGTCGCCTAGAAGACAGAGCAAGGGGTCCGCCAGGGTTTCATGGGTGGCTGGTGTGGGCCGCGTAGGTGAAGCTATTGGAGGAAGCTGGGCTGCTAGTGAGTAGGGGACAAGGGATGTGCAGAGGCTGGTGGGGCCGGAAGCACTGCAGATAAGCTGCAAGAGGAAGTGGGAAAGTGGCTGGCAGAGGATCAGCACAGAGAGCCAGAGAGAGAGGGTGTGTGTGTGGTTTTTGTGGATTTCTATCTCCTGGAGTTTCAGGCCAGGGTGTTGCTTTCTGTTGATTAGTAGTGGGGCTGGTGTTTGAAATATACAATTCTGTAAAGTTAAGGATCTGTTCTAAAATATAAATCTTGTTCATGCAACTTGGGTCTAGTGTTCTGGTGTGTTTATATGCGTGTGTGGAAGTGTGGCACCCTGTAAGGGCATAAACAGCTTTACCGCTTCCGTGCCATCACTTTTTGGTGCCTCCACAGAGGAGCAGATTTCCTCTGGTTTGTGAAAGAAGACAGGGGCTGTGTGAAGCAAGATTTGGAAAGATGGCTCAGGATTTTTCGGAGTATTGGGGATTGCCACAGGAAAGTGCAATCAGGTTTCTGGAGAAGATGGAATTTACAGCCTTGATGAAAGACAGGGCAACCCCGGAGATCCTCTCTCAGATTTTGACTTATTTCTTGTAGGGTGATGCAAAAACATGGCTACAGATGTTTGTGACTACACACAAGAACATTCATCAATAGGATCCTGAGTACTGTGTAGTCAGAGCTGCATTTTTGGCACAGTTTGCCCGTGTGAGGAGTCCGAATGAAGTGTGGAAGGAGTTGTGTAACATTCAGCAGAAGGACAGTCAGGATGTGGATCAATATCTGATAGAGTTTGGTAGACTGTGGAGTCTATGGTGTGAAGCTTTGATTCCTGAGGTACCCCTGCAGATGATAAAGAGAGACCGATTTGTGGCTGGTCTGGAGCCAAACCTCTGTCTGAAGGTGGAGCTGAAGAACTTGGATAGCTTTGAGGAGGCTGTCAGAGTAGCTCGAGAGGAGTGGAAGGTGAAGCGTCTGAGGCAGATGGGAATACAGGAAGAGCCGAAGAAGTTTATGAAGATGCCAGAGATTGAGAGTATACATCCTGAAAGGGAAGCTGCTGTTGTTCCTGAACAGGAGGACACTTTGAAGAGGGACATACATGATGCAGTGGAGCTCATGAAGTCTCTAAGTTTGAATTGGATGGAAGCAGGTGGAAAGGGAAGAAGCCGAGGTGCACCAAATAATAGAAGAGACAATATGTCAACAGGTAAAGGGAATATGGGAGGAACAGGGAGAAGACGGGGCTACTATTTAAGCAATGTCCAATGCTGGAACTGTGGGGAGCAGGGACATATCAGCCCTCAATGTGACAAACCACCCAGAGCAGGTGGTGGAATGTATCCTGTGATGCAGAGGACTAATGATAGATCAAGGGATCATAGTGTTGAAGTAAAAGATCCAAATCAACCCTCTACTAGTGGAGTTAAATGGGAGGATAAAGGAAAGGGACCGGCTCTCAACCTGATAGGAGTAGAGACCATTCCAGAGATTATGCATGTGGCAAAGAGGACGAGAAGTACAATGGCAGAACCTGAACCATCTTCTAAGAAAGGTAAACATGTCCAATTTGATATAAACCCTCAACCAGAGAAGAAGAAGAGGAAACCAAGAAGACATTATAAAACTTCAGATTTGCATATTGGTCAAGGTCAGGAAGAGTATACATTGATGGGAGATTTAAAGGGAAGGGTAGCCAATACAACTTTTGCCCAATTGCTTGGATTGTGTCCGAAGCTTAAGAGAGAGTGGAAGAAGTTTGCAAATCCGAGGAAAGTAAATGAGCAGGAGCCCACACAAGGCGAAATGGAGCTGATGTCTGTGGAAGACCTTCTTGATATTTGTCCATCAGTTGATGCTTGGTGTGGAAGTGTGAGTGTTGGAGAAGCATATGTTGATGGCGGTGCACAAATCAGTGTAATGACTCAGTCCTGTATGGAGAGATTGGGGTTAAAGCTGAATGCTAGTTCCGATTTTAGACTCCGTTTGGCAAATCATGCAAAAGTGAAGTGTCTGGGTATATGTACAGAAGTGCCAGTGACTGCTTTTGGTGTAGTTTGCAACATAAATTGCCATATTATGTCGGCTGGTTTGGGAGCTTATCCATTGATTTTGGGCAGACCTTGGCTCAGACAGGTGGGTGCCATCCAAAATTGGAAAAGGGGAACTATAACCGTACATAATAAGAGAGGAAGAGCCAGGAAGTTCAATATGAGTAGTAAGCGGGAAATGAAGAGTGAGCCTGAAGAAACAAGTGCTGATGAGTATACAGCTAGTGAAACTGAAGAAGAGAGTTCTACTTCTGATGATGAGAGCCAGGTATCATTTTTGATGAAAGAAGAAAATGAGCATGTAATGCAAGCTAAAGAGGAGTTAAGAGAGGAAGAAGAGAGCAGACTTGAAGATATGGACAGTCTGATGCAGCCTCCATCACCCAGTACAGAGAAAGAGAAGCTGTTACAGGGCATGCTGAATCCTAGATTGCAGCCAGTGGAGAAAGAAGAGTATATGAAGGTAATACATAAATTCCCTCATTTGTTCATTACTTCATATGAAGAGATCCGAGGATTCAAATGTGAACCAATGCCTATAGTATTGAAAGAGGGTGTGAGGCCAGTGTTTCAGAAACTGAGGAGGATAAATAGAGAGCTATTGCCTGTATTAAGAGAAGAGTTGAGTAAGTTGTTAAAAGCAAGGTTAATTTATCCAGTAGATCACTCAGATTGGGCAAATCCAGTGGTCTTTACTCCAAAGCATACAGGTGGGTGGAGAGTCTGTATTGATTACAAGCCTCTGAATGCTGCAACAAAAAGCAATCACTATCCTCTACCGTTCATTGATGATATTTTGGACAGGGTAGCTGGATATGAGAGGTATAGTGTATGCGATGGCTTCTCTGGGTATTTTCAGATCTTAATTGCTGAGGAAGACCAGGCTAAAACCACTATCATTACACCGTGGGGTTGCTTCTGTTACCGAGTAGTACCATTTGGTTTGAAAAATGCACCCTCGTGGTATCAGAGAAACACTGACAGAGTACTTGCACCTCTTACAGATCATTTTGTGAGAGCTTTTTTGGATGATATATGTGTATATAGTTCTCAAAAGGAGCATGGTAATAAATTGGAGCAAGTATTTTCTAAAATGGATGATGTAGGTGGACAGCTGAATCCAAAGAAGTGTCATTTAGGATATTCAAAGGTGAAGCTGTTGGGGCATATGATATCTCAGAATGGAATTGAACCTGATCCAGAGAAGATAAAAGCTCTTGTCTTATTATCTGCACCATCAACATCCAGGCAGCTGCAGACTTTTGTCCAGAAGGTAAAATATATGGCAATATTTGTTCCTTTAATATCTCAATTGCTTTACCCTCTTCAGCAGGCTATGAAGAAAGAACCATTGCAATGGAATGAAGAATGCGAGGAAGTGTTTGAGAAAGTGAAAGAAGTATTGGGAAGTATTTCTAGTGTAAAAGCTCCGGATTTCTCTCAGGTCTTTTATGTGAATCCATCTTTTGGTCCGGATGTAGTTGGAGCAATCTTAATGCAGAGAGGAGATGAATCCAGATATATGAAGCCTGTGTATTATGCAAGTAGAGTGAAGACAGAAGCAGAGAGGAAATACACTGAGGCTGAATTGGTTTTGTCAAGTCTGGTGTATGCTTGCAGGAAATTCAGATCATATCTCCTGATGAGACCATTTGTGGTATTGACAAACTATACTTTACTCCCTCAGCTGGTGAATGGTACTTCACTCTCAAAAGGTATGATGCGATGGTTAGTGGAGCTTCAAGAATATGATTTCTCATTTTTGATTGAAGATACTTGCAAGGCAACTTTGGCAGATCTTCTAACATATAAAGACGGCCCGATCTTGGTGAAGGAAGTAGATTCAAAGATAGAAAAAGAGGAACAAATTATCATTCTTGGAGCTCATGTTTTATTCTTTGACGGTTCATATAAGAGGAGTATACATCAAGCCACCGGGGGGGTATATAATCTAGGATTCAGAAGGCGGGCTGATTCTAAAGAATGGAATCATCTAGAAGCTGAAAATAACAATGAGGCTGAATACACAGCATTGTTTCAAGGCTGCAAGCTGCTTTAAAACAGAAAATTCAAAAGCTAATCATAAAGGGAGATTCTCTATTAGTAGTAAAGCAGGTCTTGGGTAGCTGCCGAGCAAAGAATCCGAGATTAAACGAATGTCTGGCTGATGTTAGAAGGCTGCTACATCAATTTACAGCATGGAGTATTCAACATGTGCGGCGGGAGGAAAATCATATGGCACATGAGTTGGCTCAGGAGGCAATTAATCAGGATCCAGTAATTGCAAAAATCGAAGAGCCATTATACAGAGGGAGGGAATACCTGTCCAGAGTGGTGGATTACTTACTCTTAGGTCGCTTGCCTGAAGAGCTCAAAAAAGGCCAAAAGTATCATTTTATCAGGAAAAGAAAGCATTATGTCATGATTGGAGATGAATTATACATGCAAGGAGCTGATCAAGTATTAAGAAGAATTCCCTGGAGGGAAGAAATTTATTATATTCTATCTTCAAATCATGAGGGAGCATGTGGGGGTCATTATGCATTTAAGATCACCTTGCAGAAGGTGTTACTGGAGGTTTATGTATGGCCTTCCATCCCCAGAAGGATATTCAGCACTGGTGCAGGTCTTGCCATGAGTGCCAGAGAATGGGGAAGAGAATCTTAAAAATGGAGCCGAGAAATATCATGCTGGCATATGACATTTTTGAAAGATGGGGAGTGGATGCAGTTGGACCACTTCCCAGGACAGCCAGAGGAAAGTGTTATGTGCTTGCTGCAGTGGATTACCTATCAAAATGGGCAGAAGTGAAGGCAGTGAAGAGAGTGGATAGTAAAGAGGTGGCTGATTTTGTGTATGAACATATATGCTGTAGATTTGGTATTCCTCTGGAGATATTATCAGATAATGGTCCTGAATTTCGAGGAGAGGTAGTTGACCATTTATGCAGAAGATTGAATATCAACCACAAGTACACTCCTTATCACCCTCAATGCAATGGCTTGAATGAAAGATTCAATGGTGAATTTAAGCTGATGATAACCAAAATGACAGAAGGCCATATCAAGAATTGGGATATAGAGATGAATCGTGTATTATGGGCATACAGGGTTGCAGTAAAATCTGGTACACAATTCTCACCCTTTCATTTAGTTTATGGGAAAGAAGCACTCATGCCTATTGATGTGGAAATTCCAGCTTTGAAGCTTTTGATTGAAGAAGGGCATGAGCCTATTAATTGTTACATAGAAAGATTACTGGCCTTGCAAATAGTCCAGTTGGACAGAGAGCTAGCATATGATCACTATGCGGCTATGCAATTGAAAAGACAAGAGAGAGAGAGAATGAGAAGGTGGAGCAGAAAGAAATTGAAGAGGGTGATCTGGTTCTCAGGTATAATAGCAAGCTGGATAGTACTTTTCATACTGCATTCCAGACAAAGTGGGAAGGTCCATATAAAGTTGAGAGAAAATTTGATAATGGGAGTTATCAGCTTGCTGATTTGAATGGAAAGAAGCATAAAAGGAGAGTGAATGGTTTACGACTGAAGAAATATTTTGCTCGATTGATGTTAGCCGTGAAAGAAGATCATCAGGAAACTTGTGATGCATGTCAGGAGGTTGTGAAAGATACAGAGAAAAATCTGAATATTTCATCCCTGTTTGTACAGCTGCTGGACATGAATGTCTCAGCAGAAGTGGGGGGTTGCTAAATATGTGTGGACAAAATAGGAGTTGGTAATGTGTACATATGTGTGCATGGCGTGTGTGAAGGTTTTGTTTTTGAAAGCATTGCCAGGTGTACAGAGTAGATGGTTTTGATGTGAGCATGTACAGGCCTGTCCGGACGTGGTCTACTGGAGGTCCGCTGGAGATGATATCAGCTGCTCGGTCGTCTTGAAGTGTGTATGCGTCCAAAATAAAGTGGCATTGGAAAGTTGCATCTTGAGAAGGTATGGAGACATGGGCAATTAAAGTGAAAGGGGCCAATGTTGCCTTTAAATCGGTGTGAAATGGAGGTGTGAGGGTGGCCATCCATTAGGAGAGGAGCAAAAAATAATAATAAACATTAACATGGCCACTAATAAACATAGACCACGTGGAGGCTAGAGTTGCAGCCAGCAATGGCCAGCACGTGAAGGCGAATTCTGGAAGCTGGCGATCAAAAAAGGTGTTGTCGCCGTGTGCTTGTTCATGGCTTTGGAGCGTGTGCAGCTGCAAGAGGTGTGAAGAGGCGCAGCCGGGAGCGCCCTGGTCTTTTCTGAGAGAGCCGCCTAGCAGTGAGCAGCTGGGTGTGTGCAGTGAAAGAGACAGGAGAGAGCCTTAGAAGAGGCTGTGTGTGAGTGCAAGGCCGAGGGAGCCGCCCTTGGAGCTGACAGTGAGCCGACGGGAAAAGAGAGAGAGAGACCACGATGTGGAAGAGGAGAGCAGCAGCAGGGAGCCGCCTTGGTCGTGAGCCTTGGTGAACTGCGGCTTGTGTTTTGCAAGGGCTGCTGGTGGCATACGACGAGGGCCCGGGTCAGTCTGCAGAGCCGATGTAGGGGGTGTGAAGGCCGTGGTGTAGAGAGGATGGGGCTCTCGGGCGTTACAGGTTGGTGCAGCCGTACACACAGAGGGAGCTGCCCTTGAAGAGAGGTGGGTACTAGCGCAAGAGGGCGCAGCTGCTGACGGCGGCGACTGGGTTGCACAGCTCCTGGTGAGGACAAACAGAGGGACTCTTTTAGCACACCAATCGCACGAAAGGTAGTGACGAGGGGCTGGTGATAGTAGGCCTGCAAAGCAACGAAGAGACAGACAAAGAAGGTAGCCGCCCAGGTGTGAAGGGCTGATCACAGAGAGCTGGCTGGCGGGTATTGTTGCTGAGGTGCAGTCGAGAGTGTGGAGGGTACGCGTAAGAAGAGAAGCCGGGCTGGTGATAGCAGAAGAGCAGAGCAGTGAAAGTTGATGTTCGTGTGGCTGGCGCAGAGCTGTTGTAAAAGCCGCCTTTGAGGTGTTGGCAGCACAGAGAGAGGTTGGATGCCCAGGAGGGCTCGCAACTAGTGGAGGTTCACCATGAAGAAGGGAGCAGCTAAGCGTGTGGCTGTGGATATGGTGGAAGGCTAGCGGCTGTGAGGAGGTCGCCTAGAAGACAGAGCAAGGGGTCCGCCAGGGTTTCGTGGGTGGCTGGTGTGGGCCACGTAGGTGAAGCTGTTGGAGGAAGCTGGGCTGCTGGTGAGCAGGGGACAAGGGATGTGCAGAGGCTGGTGGGGCCGGAAGCACTGCAAATAAGCTGCAAGAGGAAGTGAGGAAGTGGCTGGCAGAGGATCAGCACAGAGAGCCAAAGAGAGAGGGTGTGTGTGGTTTTTGTGGATTTGTATCTCCTGGAGTTTCAGGCCAGGGGTGTTGCTTTCTGTTGATTAGCAGTGGGGCTGGTGTTTGAAATATACAATTCTCTAAAGTTAAGAATCTGTTCTAAAATATAAATCTTGTTCATGCAACTTGGGTCTGGTGTTCTGGTGTGTTTATATGCGTGTGTGGAAGTGTGGCACCCTATACGGGCGTAAACAGCTTTACCGCTTCCGTGCCATCAACGTTGTGCTTCCAAGAATGGCCCTTGGGAATTCTCTAGTCTCTTATGTCAACTGTTATTGAATTTTAGAATAGTCTTAGGGCCAATCTCTACATGTGCATGAATAAAACATCAACATAGTGAATGGTAGAATGGCATTAGAATCATTTCTATAAACACAATGTGCTATAGAATGGCCATAGGGCCATTCTACCTGCACAATGTGCTTGAAAGAATGGCGCTAGGGCCATTCTTACCACATTATACTTGCAAGAATGGCCCTATTTCCATTCAATCTTGATATTTTATACATGCACATGTGAAAGAAAGGCCCTAAGACCATTCTTGCAAGCACAATGTGTTTTAGAATGGCCCTAGGGCCATTCTCTACCCTCTTGTGCCAACCAATTAGTGAATTTTTGAATGATCATAGGGCCATTCTCGCAAGAACAATAAACTTTAGAATGGTTCTAGGGCCATTCTACCATACACAATGTGCTTAAAAAGATTGGTCCTAAGGCCATAGAATGGCCCTAGGTCTATTCTTTCAAGCACATTGTGCATGGCAGAGGGCCTTAGGGCCATTCTAAAGCACATTGTGCTTCCAAGAATGGCCCTAGGGCCATTCTCTAGTCTCTTGTGTCAACCATTGGTGAATTTTAGAATGGTCTAGGGTCTCTACATGTGCACACATAACATCAATATTTTGAATAGTAGAATGACGTCAGGGCCATTCTTATAAGCACAATGTGCTATAGAATGATTGTTAACCTAAACATACTACCGTGCATAAGAGAGGGAAAGAAGAAGAGAAAGAAACCATGGAAGGGTCAATTCGGACAATAGCACTTAACCAACCCCCTAATGAGGGTTAGCTCCCCTATGTGAGGCCACTAGGGGCTCACTCTACCACCATTTGTGTCACCCAAGTGGAGATTCATAAGCTAGGTGAAGAGCAAAGAAAAAGGAAGCTATGGAAAGCCCTACCTTCACTCAATGCCAAAATGCATGCAAGAGGGATCTTGATGGAAAGACAAGAGAAGGGAGAGGAGAAGAGAAGCTAGATTAACACCATCCCTACCATGCATACACAACAATCAAGCAAGCAAGCATGCAACCACAAGCTTAAGAGAGTTAGAAAGAGAGAGAGAGATCAAGACTCTATTGAGACAAATAGGATTATCCCTTTTCATATTCCATAAAATGTCTTATATACATGAGCTCACTTTTTACAATGGCTAGCTGCCCATTTACAATTCGAGTCCCAAAATTGGCTTTCTAGCTCTATGTACATCTAGCTCATTCCTACGATAACATTACTTAAGCCATAAGCTCGGTCATCCCATATCTCTTTTATCAATAAGCACTTTGCATGGTTACAAGAGGATGAGTTACAAGAAGAGTGACTGTGTTGGCCCCTTGTTGATGTCGAAGGCCAAGCCTTGAGTGCCTTTGTGGTAATGGATGGCTCCAATCTAGGAAGGTCTCCAATAGTGTGATGATCAAATCAGAGAATCTGATTATGGCAACCACAACGGGATCTGGCACTTGATTGTATCTGCCGTGATGAACTCATGTAGGTGCTTGAGCATGCTCGCTTCAATGCATGGGTTCTATGGCATCAGAGGGGCGAACCAGGGAAAATTATAGAGGAGTTTGGGGTTCTTGGCTTACTCCTCATGGAAAAGATTCCATGCCTATTCGCAAACAGATCGGTAGATTCTCGGGGTTGATTCAGAGTTTGCGTGTTGCCCTATAGTATTGGTTCCAGATGTAAAGCTTGAGAAGGAATGGTTGCCACCTGCCCAGGCTGGCTGCTCACCCATGAGATCAAACTTGATGGGATGAGCAGTGGCGGGTCGCTTGTCGAGGTGGGTGCTTACGCTTCTAGCCGTGATACTTGGCATTGAGGTAGGGTTGCCAGGACGTGGAGGTCCAGGCAATTTGTGACTTTGGTGATGGGCATCGCCTGGATTTGTTGACCATGCAGAATTCGGGTGGCTTGCTTGAACTTCGTGGGATTGAGTGGATCGTGCCAATTGAGGGGGCTTAGCAGAGGGTCGATCTCTTTCTGCTCTCATGGTGGTGGCGGTGGAATTTCTCCTTCTTCCAAGAATGGGGGGAGGGAATTTTGGGTGGCGGTGGTGATGAGGGTGGAGGAGTGGCTGATGTTGAGGCAATGGTGGCAAGGCTTGCTGTAAATAATGGGAGAGGCTTAGCCGATGTTGAGGGTAATTCGGTGAGGGCATTGGGTAGGCGTAAGTTGAGGGTTAAGGTGGGAGGTGAGGGAGGAGTTGGTGAGGGAGGTGGAGTGTGGAGATGGGTGGGTGTAGAGGATTGTGAGGGGAAGAGAGTTAGCATTGTGGTGCTGGGTGGGGGTGGGGGTGGTTGGGTGCTAGTGTTGGGGTGAGAGGAGCTGGGAGGAAGAGCAACGTTGATGTGGGGGAGTGTAAGATTCCTCCCCAGCCTCTCAAAATGTCTAGCATATTCCCCTGTAATCAATTCCCTTTTCTGAAATATAAGAGATCTTGTATCTGCCTGTTTTGGCATAGAGAGAGAAAATATTTTAGAGAGAGAATATTCAGATTATGAATATTTTTTGATAGAAAAATAACTCATCTTATTAAAATAAGTTCCCTTGAAACAGAAATTCAAAAAGAACTTTCCAATGTGCAATTAGAATTAATTGAAAATGGATATGAAGGACCTTAGCCTAAGGGTCTAGATTTTCAGAAATTTTTGGATTATGGTCCAATTAAGATTCCTATGGGCCAATAGCATCAATCCATGTGTAGGGAGGAGATAAATCCTATTTGTAAAAGAAGATACCCAAAAATGAGTAAATACTCACATAAGATGAAGAGTTGAATATGTACAAGGTTTATTAGTAAAAAACTATGAGTAATATCAAAAAAATGAGATAAATTGAGTATCCAAAAATGAGTAAATGCTCACATAAGATGAAGAGTTGAATATGTACAAGGTTTATTAGTAAAAAACTATGAGCAATATTAAAAATATGAGATATTTTGGGTATAATCATTCCATTTTGACACATGTAAGGAAGGGGAATTCTTTAAAGGAGGTGCATATTTCACATGCTTGAATGAGTTTTAAACTCTAAAATAATGTGATATTTTTATCTCTCCTCTCTCTTGAACCAAACCAAATCAAAATGGAACCAAACCGAATCAAAAAGTAACCAAACTAGGTCCAAATCTAGTCCAAATTCAACCAAACTGAATTTGGAAAATTCTAAAATTCAGTTAGCTTTGGTTAGAGTTTCCCTCTCCTATAAATAGAACATGAGTCCTTTGAAAAAAGGAGAAGAATTTTACTATACTAGAATTATGCTAAAATAATGCTAGTTTCTACTATTCTCTAAAATTCTCTCCAAATTGAAGAAATTGGAACTTCCCTCTTTCTTGAATAAGGGATTCAAGAAAGAGGGAAGTTCCAATTTCTTCAATTTGGAGAGAATTTTAGAGAATAGTAGAAACTAGCATTATTTTAGCATAATTCTAGTATAGTAAAATTCTTCTCCTTTTTTCAAAGGACTCATGTTCTATTTATAGGAGAGAGAAGCTCTAACCAAAGCTAACTGAATTCTAGAATTTTTCAAATTCAGTTTGGTTGAATTTGGACTAGATTTGGATCTAGTTTGGTTACTTTTTGATTCGGTTTGGTTCCATTTTGATTTGGTTTGGTTCAAGAGAGAGGAGAGATAAAAATATCACATTATTTTAGAGTTTAAAACTCATTCAAGCATGTGAAATATGCACCTCCTTTAAAGAATTCCCCTTCCTTACATATGTGTCAAAATGGAATGATTATACCCAAAATATCTCATATTTTTAATATTGCTCATAGTTTTTTACTAATAAACCTTGTACATATTCAACTCTTCATCTTATGTGAGCATTTACTCATTTTTGGATACTCAATTTATCTCATTTTTTTGATATTACTCATAGTTTTTTACTAATAAACCTTGTACATATTCAACTCTTCATCTTATGTGAGCATTTACTCATTTTTGGATACTCAATTTATCTCATTTTTTTGATATTACTCATAGTTTTTTACTAATAAACCTTGTACATATTCAACTCTTCATCTTATGTGAGTATTTACTCATTTTTGGGTATCTTCTTTTACAAATAGGATTTATCTCCTCCCTACACATGGATTGATGCTATTGGCCCATAGGAACCTTAATTGGACCATAATCCAAAAATTTCTGAAAATCTAGACCCTTAGGCTAAGGTCCTTCATATCCATTTTCAATTAATTCTAATTGCACATTGAAAAGTTCTTTTTGAATTTCTGTTTCAAGGAAACTTATTTTAATAAGATGAGTTATTTTTCTATCCAAAAATATTCATAATCTGAATATTCTCTCTCTAGAATATTTTCTCTCTCTCTCTCTATGCCAAAACAGGCAGAGACAAGATCTCTTATATTTCAGAAAAGGGAATTGATTACAGGGGAACATGCTAGACATTTTGAGAGGCTGGGGAGGAATCTTACATTCACTCCCACTTGAAAAACGCGAGATGTCCTCATCTCGCAAACTTGGGATAATTTCGCAAGATGCACGAATATGAGACTTAGAGAAAAATTAATTAAGATTAACCACAAAAAAAAAAGTCTCAAAGAGAGTAAGATTCGAGATAAGAACAAGATTTAAACTTTATTCATTCTTGAAACATATACAGTAAAGATAGAAGAACTCTTTACACTTCCATAAGCCCGTCCATCATATGATCACAAAAGCAGCACTCACAAGCTGCGCACGTATAAGGTAACTCATGTATGGGAATTATTCTGCTGGTTATTGCCGCACCTATCTCAGTGGTATGAGGTGATCTAACAAAAGGACCTCTGAGAGGCAAGCCAAAAACAGGGTAAAGACATATCTTCTGATGAGGAAGAAAACACGCCAGTAAGAAGACTCGCTCAAAAAACCCAAGATGCGTTGATCTCATGACGTAGTAGTATCGGGGACCCAAACCCAAGGCTTCAATAACCATGGCCAAGCGGACATTGTTACGAAAGTGCTGCTAACCCCAGGGTGTTACCCTAGTTATGTCTTGATAGGTCCGCCATTTGGTCTGAGCTACAGAAGTTCCCAAGTGAGAAAAAAGTGAGCGCTCATACTGTTCTATAAAATCTTTCTTCACAGACTCGCTTGCGTCTTGAAGGTGAGAAATCATCATGGATAAAACTAATTCCTGTTGCCAAGCCATGAAGGAGATTAAGAAGAAGGGAGATCGATGGAAGTAAGATTACTGTGAGCGACAGGTAAAAGTTACGACTTATATAAAGGAAGGAGCTAGCGTAACTTAGAAGCCAACGGTATCTTGCCACTGAAGTTTTTCCGTCTTTCCATGATTTGGGTTTGGCACATATTTCTATGAAATACATTAAGAACTTTGAGATGAGGAGGTAAAAGAAGCTTGTAGGCTAAGTCACCTACTTTCATTGAATTCAAATATAAGGCACAATATCTGGGGGATAACTTCTTATACTCCCCAAGAGATAAAGAACTTTTTTTGGGCTGTACTCGAATGAAAACCAAAACCTTGGTATCCAAAACACCAATTTTCACTTCTGAACTCATTGTTCTGAATCCTTAAAATAGGCGTGACTCCTGAGAAGTATTCTAGGGACAGGGTCTTCCTTTTTTAAACAGAATCTTTCTTTTATTTTAGAGAGGGAATAATTATAAGATCAAAAAGCGATATTCTCACTCCTGTACACCTCGAAGGCTGGGGAGGAATCTTATAGGGAGATGAGGGTGGTGGTTGTTGGGGGGTTGGGAGCCTGGTGCACCTTCTTTGCCATTGTCGTTGGTGTTGTTGTTGTCGTTGTCATTGTCATTATCATTGTCGTTATGGTTGTCATTATCGTTGTCATCATCGTGGTCTTCCTCATCTTATTCAGGGCCGTGGGAGCAGAAGAATGCTTTGGCCTCTGTAGTTCTTCATGGGTGAACTCCATGGGGAATGTTACATGTGAGTCGTCAAATTGCATGATGCCTGTGGCCTGTATGACCTCTATCTGGAGTTTGCATCATCAGTAAAATATGAGGAGGCCTGCTGTGGAGTACGACAAGAGCTCATCGTGTCGAAGGGATCTGTAGGCAACATGTATAATCTCCCAACCTATGCGCTGGAGGTAGCAGAGGGCATCGGCTGTTCAGTGGGGTGGGTGGGGGTAAGGGCATAGCCCATCCAAGACGGAGAGGTCGATGGTGTCATTTTGGTCAGTGGGCTGCCCAAAGTGGAGGAGATGGGACGAGTTTAGGAGGTTAGCTTTTGCAAGCAGGGGATGGGTAGGGAAGTCAAAGAAGATGGTGGGGTGGGTGAATGAAATCTAGCCCTAAAAGGAGAAGGATGCCAAGAGGGTGATGCTATGCAGTGGTAGCTTGGTGAGGATATATGAGTAGGTGGTGCGGGAGAGGGGTTCATCGAGGAATATATATTGTTCGAGTAGATTAAGGCGGACGGTTTGATAATGGAACTCAAGGAGTTGGTATGGGATCTAGGGAGGTATGGCGACGAGTGGGAGCTCTATGGGCGGTGTCCACCATCAGGGCGTCATCAACCTTTTTTCTCAATCGTGATGGAGACATGGCCAGATGGTGTGGGTGTTGGTTGGGCGGCTCGTGCTTCGGCAACTTCCAACTACATTGCTTTGCAAAATGAAGAGCCTCCTCTGCAACCTTGTGGTAGCGTTGGAATTCGAGGGTGGTTTGGTTGAGGTCCTCTTCAATTGTTGCAACTCTTTGTCCGCATTTTGCATCTCTTGTGCCTTTGTGAGCAACATCTATTGCTATGCATCTCTTGTGCCTTTGCGAGCAACATCTGTTGCTGTGCAGCTATAGCTATCTCCTGTTGCTGCCTAAAGATGTAGTTGTCATCTAAGTGATGAGCTCACGGGCCATGTGTGAGAACCCTTGGGCGAAGTCTATCACTTCCCCATGTGATGCACGTACTCTCTCAAAGTAGGCTTCCCGTTATCTTTGAAACTTCCAATGCATGCCCAGCGAAGGGTTTCCCAATATTTTTGTGTAAAGAGGCAGAAGATGAGGAGCCAGCTTCTGAGTGATGAGGAGGGTATGGAGACGATCCCGTAAGTGGTGGGGTTTCATAGAGGTTCTGATCATAAAATGTTTGGCATTGCGCCTCCTTTCAGCGGCCTTGCGTTGGGCTTCAGCAGCTTCTAGCTCCTCTATGGTTGGGTGCTGGCTAGATTTGGATGGACCTTGCTCCTGCTACTTGGGTTCTAGGTGACGACACTTGCGCGGTGGAGAGGTGGGAGAGGATTGGGGTGGAGGGAGAGATATAGGCACTACATTGGCCCATGTTAGCTCCTCCCATCCAGCCACGTGGTAGAGTACCTTGGTGAGGAGGGATGCTGCTGTGAGCTTTCCTTGGGGATTAGAACATACTGAGTGCAGCTCCTTATGTAGGTACTCAGCCCATTTGATGGGCATGCCCTGGTGGACCCTGGCCAATGTTGAGAGGTTGCACTTGTTAAAGTAATTTGTCCACCTAGTTGTGAGTAAAAATGAGAGGGCCTTGGCCGACATCACAAGCTCCATTTTAAATGTGAAATGTTGGTGAGGTGCACGTAAGGTTGGTCCATTTTGGTGAGCTGGAGGGCTTCCCAAACCATGTCGACACTCAGATGGACAGTGTGGACCTAGTCATCATTATCCAACACTTAACTTGTGGCCTCATTAGCATCATATGTTTCGGTAAAGTAGAGGTAGTTGTAGAGGTCTAGGCCCCACAGTTCCAAGGTTGGCAGCCCGCCAAGCCCAAGCTACTCCAGGCGACCGGCTGCAATGGCTGGATCGGTAGCGACAGCTTGGTAGCAGGGTCCGGTGTAGTATAAGAGCTTATGCTCCACCTTATGATTATTCTTAATATAAGGGATTGGACCATGTGATCGTAGACCTGCTTCATGAGGGGCTCTCTAAGATGTGACAACTAGGTGGGATGGCGGCCATACTCCTCGAAAGTGTCCCCCTACTGGGCGCTTCTTTCTCAGGGTGGGGTGCCTGTGAACCTCCAGGGAGAAGTCGAAAGTCTCGGCCCTGGGTGAAGGATGAGGGACATGAAGTGAAAGCTCAAGAAAATGAGGAGTTTGGGTAGACTGAAAGTAGAAAGTGAGGAAATGGGAGTGGTGAGCCCATATTTATAGCTTTAAAAAAGGACACAGCCGTGGTGGTAGTTGTTCGTATGGGTGTCACGTTTCCAGCGTACAGGCGTACGCTTCTGGTTGGTACAGGCATATAAGTTAAAAGGTACAGGCGTGTCATTAGTGGTAGAGGTTGGAATGGTCGTTACTTCCTTTAGTACAAGCATGTCTTTTATTTGGTATGGCCGTGGCATTTGGAGTTGAGGTTGGTACAACCGTGGCATTTGGAGTTGAGGTTGGTACGCCCGTGGCATTTAGAGTTGAAATTGGTACAGTTGTGGCATTTGGAGTTGGGGTTTGTATAGCCATGACATTTGGAGTTGAGGCTGGCACGGTCATGGAAATTCCAGGGTATGGACGCATGCTTTAATTGGTACGATCCTGGCAACATTGGAGGAGAATGGTACGATTGTGAATTCTTTTGGTATGGCCGTAGCAAATAGATTTTTTTTTTTTTGTTGTGGGCATCCTACAACCAGGTTTTGTACCCCTAGGCTATGTATCCAGCACCCCATTGTGGGTTTTGTACTAACTCCATGCCCAATTCATCAGTTTGAGGAGACAGTTCTAATTGGGTGATAACGAGGTTGGTATCTCCTTGGGGAGTTTAGAGACTTGTAGATGAGGTAGTGGCTGAGAATTTGATGTTAAGGGCTGAGTGGGAGTACTCCGAGAGGTAGCCTGATAATGACGGGTGGAGGAGTAGTCGATGTTGAGGGTATATCATTGTTATGGACCGTGGGCTTCCGTTGGGGGTCAAGGGGTCACGTGAAGTTTTTTGTTTCCCTTTCTCCTGTGCAGTATTAGTGGCCGAGGTTGCTTTGGACTTCCATTAGAGGGTTGGTAACTACGGAGTGACAAGAGTAGGGAGTTTGTACCTTTGAGATTTGGGGACCCAAATTTGGCCATTTCCCTCATAGTAAAGTTGAGCCTGAAGCAGAGGTTTTGGGATCCACCGAGAATTTGTTGTTGGTGGGTAAGGCTTAATGTGTGAGCGAGGATAGTTTGTCTTGGGTGAGTGTTGGGCCAGCAATCATACTATAGCCTTTGGGCTTGGGGTTGTTGTCGAATTGGTTAGCTGCAAGAGGGACAAGGAGCTTGTGTTGGCCATTTCCCTCATAGTAAAGTTGAGCCTGAAGCAGAGGTTTTGGGATCCACCGAGAATTTGTTGTTGGTGGGTAAGGCTTAATGTGTGAGCGAGGATAGTTTGTCTTGGGTGAGTGTTGGGCCAGCAATCATACTATAGCCTTTGGGCTTGGGGTTGTTGTCGAATTGGTTAGCTGCAAGAGGGACAAGGAGCTTGTGTTGGCCATTTCCCTCATAGTAAAGTTGAGCCTGAAGCAGAGGTTTTGGGATCCACCGAGAATTTGTTGTTGGTGGGTAAGGCTTAATGTGTGAGCGAGGATAGTTTGTCTTGGGTGAGTGTTGGGCCAGCAATCATACTATAGCCTTTGGGCTTGGGGTTGTTGTCGAATTGGTTAGCTGCAAGAGGGACAAGGAGCTTGTGTTGTCGGTATATGAGTATGGGAAGTGGATCGTTGGGGGATCCACAGACTAGAAGTACCTTCATAATACCCTTGCACTGTGAGAAGCCTTTTAGGTACCCATTGTCGAGAGTGCTTGCCCTGTGTGCGAAGGTTAGAGTTGTTAGAGTTTTGTGGGGGGGGGGGGGTCGATAGCGGTGGTGACTCTTTGAGAGTTCAGTTTGGGCTGGCCAAGTGGGGGAGTTGAGAGGATACGCGAGGCAGTGGTGTGTCTAGAGTAGGGAGCGGCCTCTTTTTGAGCGGTATGGATCTGTGTGGATTGGAGGGTGGAATGATGGTGGTGAGGGGAGGAGTATCATCTTGGCATGAGGGAGCAGCAAGCACAACAGGTTCTTCGTCCGTCATTAGAACTATTTGGTTTGCCTCTCTTTAGCCTCTTGTTGGCCTACTTGTTTTATTTCTTCTCGGTCATTTTTCTTTGTATTTTGTTGTGAATGGCACTAAGGGTGGTTTTGGTTTGTGGCCATAGTGGCATTTTGATTTGCTACCATTGAAATTCCCACCATCTCGATGTCGTCGAGTGTCTCTTCTCTATGTGCACTGCGCCTTGCGGGGTTATCTCAGTGACTAGGAAAGGTCCTAAGCCTCTGCACTTGAGTTTCTTTTTACCTCTGTGCAATCACCACAAATGTAGATTGTCCAATGTCAGCTCTTGTAAATATGCGCAAACAGCTTTGGATAAATTTCAATAACATGGTTTGCATTATGAATCAAAGTAGCACAACTACCCAAGAACGAGCATCATTCCAATAACATATCGTAGAATTCACTGCTAGGTGCTTGGGGAGAGAGTAAAGTAACACACTATATGGTAAGTTGTACAATAAAAAAATAAACTAGTGTTTTAACTTGCACTTTTTCTAATTAGATTCTATTGTCATGTGTACAGCACATAGTTTATACACATGGTGCGTATTTTATGAACAAGTATGGATTGCTTGACATGTGGAGTACCCAATAAGATTTTAATTTTGAATTTCAGTAAATGGAGATTCAGAATGATAACAACCACTCAAGAGATGTACTGACTGTGAAGGATTCTTCCAATGAAGAAGTAGCTTTGTCTACTCCACTGGAGTTGATGAATGTTCGAGCTACAAAACACCTTGCTAGGTTAAGGTCTCCATCCGGACAATCAAACTCTAAATGTCTACAAAATATTATGGACATATACGAGCGACCTAAGAAAAATCAGGTTGCCCTTTGGGATGAGATCCGTGGAAGTGGCAGCCAAAGGGGAGATATGCTAAGAGGTGAGTTGTCTCATCATCTTCACCGCATCCTTGATAGTAATGGTCGAATGGAGGCTAACCAACTAGACATGATTTCTTTCATGGAGAATATGCATGTTGAAATTGGGGAACGTCAAGGCGGATGTAATGGACAATGCAAAGAACAAGTGGATTCTCTAAAAGATCAAGTACGTACTTTAGGCTTGGAGGTATTGAGTCTTAAAATATCTATTAATCGAATCAATGCTATTATGAAAAAGACGAGTCGTATGTTAGAAGCCCGGGTAGTTGCCTAGCATTTTGGTGAGAGTAATGATGTTCTTTCTCAAGGCACAAATTGTATTGTGACTTGCAGAATTGGCTCTCTCTCTTTTGGCTACATGTATGAATTTTCCATTTTCTCAAATTTAATACTTCTCTCTTATTTTGTTCCCTCGCACTTTTTTATTGTGTCTCAACTTCTATTTCCTCTCTCTGTATCTATCTACCTCTGTGATTGTATATGTTATCTTTGTAAGAGATGGATTGTATATGTTATGCTTACTTATTCATCTAGGAAATTGCTTGTATACGTTATACTCATGTATGTATCAAAAACTTCTCTAAGAATTACATCTTATTGAGCTGAGTCTATTTGGAGCAAGGTCACATCCACAAAAAAAGAATCTATTTGCTATGGCCATACCAAAAGAATCCACAATCGTACCATTCTCCTCCAATGTTGCCAGGATCGTACCAATTAAAGCGTACGCCCATACCCTGGAATTTCCACGACCGTACCAGTCTCAACTCCAAATGCCATGGCTATACCAACCCCAACTCCAAATGCCACAACTATACCAACGTCAACTCTAAATGCCACGGCCATACCAACCTCAACTCCAAATGCCACGGCTCTATCAACCTCAACTCCAAATGCCACGGCCATACCAAATAAAAGACATGCTCGTACTAAAGGAAGTAATGACCATTGCAAGCTCTACCACTAATGACACGCCCGTACCATTTAACTTATATGTCCATACCAACCAGAAGCGTACGCCTGTACCCTGGAAACGTGACACCCATACTAACAACTGCCACCACGGCTGTGTCCTTTTGAAAGCTATAAATATGGGCTCACCACTCCCATTTCATCACTTTCTCCTTTTAGTCTACCCAAACTCCTGCAAAAATTTTTCTTGATCTTTCACTTCATGTCCCTCATCCTTCACCTGGGGCCGAGACTTTCGACTTCTCCCTGGAGGTTCACAGGCACCCCACCCTGAGAAAGAAGCGCCTAGCAAGGGGATGCTTTCGAGGAGTATGGCCGCCATCCCACCTAGTTGTCACATCTTGGAGAGCCCCTCATGAAGCAGGTCTACGATCACATGGTCCACTCCCTTATATTAAGAATAATCATAAGGTGGAGCATAAGCTCTTATACTACACCGGACACTACTACCAAGCTGTCGCTTCTGCCGATCCAGCCATTGCAGCCCGCCACCTGGAGTAGCTTGGGCTCGGCAGGTTGCCAACCTTGGAACCTTGGGGCCTAGACCTCTACAAGTGCCTCTACTTTACAAAAACATATGATGCTAATGAGGCCACAAGTCAAGTGTTGGATAATGACGACTAGGTCCACACTGTCCATCTGAGTGTCGGCATGGTTTGTGAAGCCCTCTAGCTCACCAAAATGGACCAACCTTACGTGCACCTCACCAACACTCCACATTTAACTCACAACACCTTGCAGGGTAGCACCACCAAGGATGAGTAGAGTGGGCCGACATGATCCAAGAGGAGCTTGTGATGTCGGCCAAGGCCCTCTCATTTTTACTCACAACTAGGTGGACAGATTGGTTTAACAAGTGCAGCCTCTCAACATTGGCCAGGGTCCACCAGGGCATGCCCATCAGCTGGGCTGAGTACCTACATAAGGAGTTGCAGTCAATATATGTCAATCCCCAAGGAAAGCTCATAGCAGCATCCCTCCTCTCACCAAGGTACCCTACCACACGGCTGGATGGGAGGAGCTAACATGGGCCGATGTGCCTATATCTCTCCCTCCCCCCCAATCCTCTCCCACCTCTCCACCGCACAAGTGCCATCACCTAGAACCCAAGGAGCAGGAGCAACTTCCACCCAAATCTAGCGAGCGCCCAACCACAGAGGAGCTAGAAGCTACTAAAGCCCATCGCAAGGCTGCTGAGAGGAGGCGCAATGCCAAACATTTTATGATCAGAACCTCTATGAAACCCCACCACTTGCGGGATCGTCTCCATACCCTCCTCATCACTCAGAAGCTGGCCCCTCATCTCCTGCCTCTTCACATGGAAATATTGGGAAACCCTTCAGTATTGGAAGTTTTAGAGATAATGGGGAAGCCTACTTTGAGAGAGTACGCGCATCACATGGGGAAGTGATAGACTTCTCCCAAGGGTTCTCACACATGGCCTGTGAGCTCATCACTCAGATGACGAACTGCATCTTTAGGCAGCAGTAGGAGATAGCTATAGCTTCACAACAATAGATGTTGCTCGCAAATGCACAAGAGATGCAAAATGCAGACAAAGAGTCGTAACAATTGAAGAGGCCCTCAACCAAACCACCCTCGACTTCCAGCACTACCACAAGGTTGCAGAGGAGGCTCTTCATTGCAAAGCAACGTAGTTGGAAGTTGTCGAAGCACGAGCCGCCCAACCACCACCCACACCATCTGGCCCTGTCTCCATCACGATTGAGAAAAAGGTTGACAACGTGCTGATGGACACCGCCCACAGAGCTCCCTCTCCTCGCCATACCTCCCTAGATCCCATACCAACTCCTTGAGTTCCATTATCAAACCGTCCGCCTTAATCTACTCAAACAATATATATTCCTCGATGAACCCCTCTCCCACACCACCTACTCATATATCCTCACCAAGCTACCACTACATAGCATCACCCCTTGGCATCCTTCTTCTTTTAGGGCTAGATTTCATTCACCCACCCCACCATCTTCTTTGACTTCCCTACCCATCCCCTGCCTGCAAAAGCTAACCTCCTAAACTGGTCCCATCTCCTCCGCTTTGGGCAGCCCACTGACCAAAATGACACCATCAACCTCTCTGTCTTGGATGGGCTATGCCCTTACCCCTACCCACCCCAGTGAACAGCCGACGCCCTCTGCTACCTCCACCACATAGGCTGGGAGATTATACATGTTGCCTACAGATCCCTTCAACACGATGAGCTCTTACTGTACTCCACAACAGGCCTCCTCATATTTTACCGATGACGCAAACTCCAGATAGAGATCATACAAGCCACAGGCATCATGCAATTTGATGACTCACATGTTGCATTCCCCATGGAGTTCACCCATGAAGAACTGCGGAGGCCAAAGCATTCTTCTGCTCCCACGGCCCTGATTACTCAGATGAGGAAGACCACAATGACGACAATGATAATGACAACCATAGCGACAACGATAATGACAACAACAATGACAACAACAACACCAACGACAATGGCGGAGGAGGTGCACCAGGTTCCCAACCCCCCCAACAACCACCACCCTCATCTCCCCCACATCAACCTCTTCCTCTCAGCTCCTCTCACCCCAACACTAGCACCAACCACCCCCACCCAGCAGCACAACACTAACTCTGTTCCCCTCATAGTCCTCTACACCCACCCATCTCCACACTCCACCTCCCTCACTTCCACCTTAACCCTCAACTTATGCCTACCCAACGCCCTCACCAAATTACCCTCAACATCGGCTAAGACTCTCCCATTATTTACAGCAAGCCTTGCCACCATCGCCTCAACATCAGCCACTCCTCCACCCTCATCACCACCGCCACCCAAAATTTCCTCCCCCCACCCTTGGAAGAAGGAGAAATCCCACCGCCACCACCATGAGAGCAGGAGGAGATCGACCCTCTGCTAAACCCCCGCAATTGGCACAATCCACTCAATCCCATGAAGTTCAAGCAAGCCACCCAAATTTTGCTCGGTCAGCAAATCTAGGTAGTGCTAGGGCCATTCTCTACATGTGCATGTATAAAATATCAAGATTGGATGGAAATAGGGCCATTCTTGCAAGTATAATGTGTGGTAAGAATGGCCTTATCGCCGTTCTTTTAAGCACATTGTGCAGGTAGAATGGCCCTATTTCCATCCAATCTGCACAATGTTGCTGCACAATGTTGCACATTGTGTGCTTATAGAAATGATTCTAATGCCATTCTACCATTCACAATGTTGATGTTTTATTCATGCACATGTAGAGATTGGCCCTAAGACTATTCTAAAATTCACTAACAGTTGACATAAGAGACTAGAGAATTCCCAAGGGCCATTCTTGGAAGCACAACGTGCTTGAAAGAATGGACATTGTGCATGGTAGAGTGGCCTTAGGGCCATTCTAAAGAACATCATGGATGGTAGAATGGCCCTAGGTCCATTTTAAAGCACATTGTTCTAATTAAGAATGATCGTAGACCCATTCTCAAATTCACCAGTTGTAGCACAAGAGGGTAGAGAATGGCCCTAGATCCATTCTACAATCCTGTTATGTGTATGTGTGTATGGCATTCTCACAAATTTGCAAGATTTTTTTTCACACATTAAAATGAAACACATATTAAAAAAAACAATGTAACAAGGGCCAATCATAATTAAGAAAAATAATATTTCATCACAAAATTAAAACTTATTTAGAGAGATTGTTTTAAACTTACTTGTATAAATGATCCAACCCATATCTTGAGCTTGTTCATGTTCGACATCTTCTTGACCTTGAGTTTGAGTAGAAGTAAGTTAACTGTCTATGGTGGATGAGTGCAAGATATAGAGAAGATAGAAAGGTCGCTTGTGATGATAAGAGAGAGATTATCCTTCACGAAGCCTGAGAAGTCTTTAACAATAGAAGTAAGTTGTTAGTAGTGGATGAGTGCAAGATAAATCTCAGCATAATGTTTCCAACTTTTCTTAGGTGTAGAATTTTACACTTTTGACGTCAGAAATGAGCTCTTCTATATATATATAATTGGGCTTCACTTACCGTGCCAGGTTGCAACATTTTTAGGCCTGTCTAGGTGGTGTTCAAGGTATTCCACGTGCCTCTCCTTTAAAATTTGAAAAAACACATAGGGATAGTAAAGGAATCGTCAATGTGGCTCAGAAAACCAAAGAGTTGTTAGCCAATTGCAAACCTCTCCACCTTCACACACAGCTCCAATCTTTCCCCTCATTCTTAGTCGGATGCCATATCTTCCCCCCGCAATGCTATATGCTTATATGCCTAAATGCTTCTCACTTCGCTTAGCTTCTGATGCAGAGTAATGGGCGGAAAGCTTTTGATGATGCAGAGAAATCTGGATACTCTGGCAACAAAGCTCGATTTGGAAGTGGTGAAGGGTGGCATTAGGCAGCATGAGAGGGCCATGGCAATTGCTATAGATAGCACAACACTCAACAACATGTGCAACACACAATAGCATAACAGGAAGCAAGCACAACACAAAGCAGTGTAGAATTTTTTTAAAAGATTATTATTTATTTGTTTATGGAAAAAAAGCTTTATCAAGCTTAGCACACTGAGTAGCGTGGGGTTTTTTTTATTTTTTTTAGCAGCTTTATCGAGCTCAACTCTCTGTAGCACCAAGATCATCTTAGTAGCTGCAAGCAGACATAAGGACAAACCCAGTGCAGAGCTAACTCCCTTCTATTTTGCAGGTTAGTGTCTACAAAGACATCTCAGATGCAGGAGATGCCCCAGAGAGTTTCGAGTACAGCTTGGAGAATGAGAACGTGGTGGGTAGCATCCTGGAGTGGATCGTGGGAGATAGTTCCGTCTCTCCCTTCTCAAGTCCATCACTGCTCACGTTGCACAACACCTCTCCTCCTAGCTGCCACTACCGCACAAAAAGCACTACAGATTCATCTTCTCATAGGGGGTTAGCTGTGGCCATTGCTAGGTTATCCGTAGAGCTAAATCTTAAATAACAACACTCACCCATGACCAAAAGTTGCCAGGTTTCATCTACAATGTCTGTTTTTCTCTTTAGTTTTTTGACCCCTGTAATTTCCTCAACGTCAATGTTATTGTGACTTGACACCGGCTTGACATACTTTTGAGAATCTAGCAACTTTTGGGAAACCTTCTTTGTATTTTCTGATTGCATCTGATTCTACTCCTTCAACTGCATGTCCCATTCCCTTCGCTACTAGAGGACTACTTGTGAGAGACATGGCTAAGGATAGGGATGAACTTTCTTCTTTGTGCTAAAGGACTAAATTAGACCCAAGTGTTGGAGGTGGAGGAGAAGTCAGAGATGATGGACTTGGAGCAGAAGTCGGAGGTGACATCGTAGAAAAAGATGTGGCCTTTTCAGATTTCAATAAGGAAAGAGAGTGTACTTAGAGAAGAGCGAGACAATAAGGCTAGAAACATTAGGAAAGTGTTAGAATAAAAATATTAGCTCAAAAAATCCTAAAAGAAATAAGAAGACAAGAATAGTTCTATTAAGAGATAAGTATCTCCAAAAATTGAAATTTGAATTTAGGTGATAAGAGGTCGTCATATTTAGAGTACTTTTACATATTTAGAGTCCATGCATACTAATAATATGGAAAAGCAACATGTTTCTAAAGATGGCGTGTTTATGGCTATATACAGATGTTTTTGCCTATTCTACTCACGGTGGCTTGTAGAACAGATGGCTTCCGGTTCTTTGACTGGTTATATGACCATATTCTGAGTTTTTATCAGAGAGTTATGGCCGAAACAATTTGCTGATTCTGTCAGGGTCTCTACACAGGGAAAACTGTAAGAAGACAGCAAGTAGCATCAAGTTAATCCTAGAGCTTGAGATTTATCTTTCCCTTCATTCTTATCTAATATCTTAGAAAATAAGGTTAGATTGCTATGATCTTTCGGAGGAAGAGACCAAAACTCCATAGCTTTTCTTTTCAAGAAAGAATAGTATGCCGTAGCCCTAACCTATTAAGTGAAAGCCCTACGTTAGATAAATAGGTTCTCGAATAATTCTATTCTAGAAGACTAGGCCAGCGGGCTGTGCCTTGCATGGATGAGGAAAAAAGCGTTGTCTCTAGGAATCAAGACTAGTAGTTGCCCAAATTATGATCAATTACCCTATGGGTGATTTGATTCCTAGAAGACCACGCTCCCCTTGCGGGATAGAACTAGGTCTTACCTATGAATCGTATCCTTGAATCTCTACATGGTCAAGGTGTCGATGAGTAGGAAATTTTCTCCAAGATAAGACTTAGTGGACTATCTTAAGTGTTTCCCTTATTTTGGAAGGGGGGGAACCTTACAGCGGGTATACCCCAAGTGGAGGAGGGGATCCAGCCATGTGAAGGTGAGGTGCTTGAGTGAGTTGCCTATATATGGCAAGAGGTAGTAAGGGCGGAGGTGTGCACGGCAGAAGGGAAAGCTTTGTAGTGTTGAGATGGTGTAAGAGCGGTTGTGAGAGACTGCAAGCAACCGTCAACATTACCCAGGGGACTCACGGGGGTTGTAGTAGCTTGGGGCATTAAAATCATAGGTCTATCAATGTCGTCAGATGAGTAGGTATCCATGCGTGGTGGACTGTGGAATGCTCGAGCAATGTGGATGGTACTATCCTATCCTCTACTCTAGGCTCTAGCGGCCTAGCAGCCCAGGCATTGGCAATGCATGTGTGGCAGCACTATCAACAATAAGAGGTTCTTCACTGGATAGCAAATGGGTGAGCAAGTGATAGGTCATCCTTATACGAGCTCTCAATAGTTTATCGACCATTCAACATGCAAGTGTCTACTAAGAACCAATCCCCTTTGTTTCTAAATTATTTCTTGCTTCATTTTCACTTACCTTGGACTTTCATCTAAGAAGATGCAAGCATGACAAAAATAGGCACATGTTCTAGCATCCCGGTTTCCATCCCAGCTCTGCAAGCTCGGATACATGTACAGTTGGAGAGGGGTTGGTTTGATCTCATCACAGTAGTGGGGAGCTAGCTGATGAGGTCCACTAGCTCACCTATTTAAAGGTGAAGCTAGGAGGTATTTTGTATGCAGAAAGCCTAGTTGTATTCATAAACAACTTAATAAGCAAGATATTGTTCTTGTATAATGTGAGTCTTTCTCCTCCACACACTTGATCTAGCATGAGCACCACGAATTCTAAGGTATCAGAGCCTTGGTTGATTAGGCCCTTTTGTGGTGTAGAATAGGCATTTATCCTTATCTTTTCATGTGTGGAGCTCAACCCCCTGCTGGTGGAGGACCTCTAGCTACTCATGGAGGCATTATCTCGGCAAGCTTTCATCATGGGAAGTGAAGAAGAGGCATAGGCGCACATATTCGTACAACCAATCAATGGATTCATCTCCTCTCCACGGCGGCATTCTTATTGGTTTAGCTTGGCGCCGTTTCTATTGCGCAGCAGTGGTCGTACAAGAATTCACCGCCTACAGCTGATTATATATAGGCTACATAGCTTTAGGGCTTTTGAAGCCCAATGTGTGAAGGAGCTACATCCTTGATTTAAGCCCCAATGGCTGCTCCATTTGTCTGCTACAACAGAAAACCAGGGCTGACTCCCTCAACTCCATTGAAGCTCTCCATTAGAGCTTCAAAATTTCTTTTTTTCTTGCTCTAATCCTCCCCCTCGTTTCCCTAATCACTTAAGTGATCTTGTGAGGACTTGTTGCTGATCTTACTCTTGATTTTGAAGCAGTGGCCAACCACATGAGGCATTCATAAGTCTCATTCATCACGTCATTAAGCTTCCACATCATCTTCAAGTTCTCAAAGCTTTTCAAAGTGTGCTTATGAGTACTAATAACATTGATTAACACTAATAAAGCTTTTAATCCAACAAAGGGGAGTTATTCCAAAGTGTTTTTAAATACTAAGAGTGTTATTAAACACTAATGGTGAATCTAATCACCACTACAAGTGTCATTAGATGCTAGAAATGTGCTCTTAAGCACTAATCCTATTTTTTAAACACTAATGGTGATCTTAATCACCAAACAAAGTGTTGCTTAACACTAATGTGGCCTTAACCATCAAAGGAGGAGGTCTTTAACACTAAGGAGGCTCTTCTTCATCAACATTGGATGCTGGGCACACACCATAAGTGTCACACTATAAATCTTCATCATCAACCCGCTTCCATGCTTACCTTGGCAAGCTTCCAAGGAGAAATGGTGCAACCATGAACCATTGTCTTCATCCCATAAGCCAAAGAGGTTGAAGATTTTTGGTTTTTCATCAACAAACTCAGTTTTTGAGTGGTTTAAAGTTGGGCACATGAACACTAAGTGCTCATCTTTAATGTTGTTGTGTATCACCCTTGAGGCTCTTGTTTGTAAGAGGCATAGGCATGTCATAAGCCATATGCTCTCATTTCCCAAGCCCAAGGCATGTTATTCCACTACATATTCAACTTTTTCATCTTCTAAGATGAGTTGTAAGGTTGAGCATAGCATCACTAAGTGCTCTACCTTGTTGTTTGTCATGTTTTTAAGCATCTCTTGGCATTGTCTTTATAAGAGGCATAGTCAACATTATGAGCCATGCCCTCTCCTTCTTGAGCCAAGAATTATGTACCTTATTGGTTTGAGAATTTACCTCAACCACTTACTCACTTTCATTAAGCTTGTACCTTCAAACCCTAATGGGTATCATGTAACCAACATGCACAAAAGCTTTTGTTGTAATTATGGAGTAGACACTGCCCTTGACCAATCCATAAGGCAAGTGGTAAGACCCTCCCTTTCCCTTTCCCATATAAATCTACCTTATAACCATTACTCTAAGAAGGAAGGCCCGCATTGCCCATGGAGGAGGTATGGTATTCAGGGAAGCATCAAGCATGTTGAAGGAACATCTATAAGCAAACCACTTAAACAAGGATGGCAGCCTTGTTTTGATCATTGTGTGAGAATGGTCAAGGTGAAAAGCATGTGGAAGCAATGGCATGTATGTCTAAAGCATGTCAACTACAAGAAGTCAAGCAAGCACAAAGAGTGGGGTGCACCATCATTGAGGTGTACATCTTCATTCGACATCAAATAAAGACTTAGATGGCATCATTGTATTAGCCTCTAAGGCTCTAGGAACATAGTTGTAAATCCTAGATAACCACACCACCATGACATCCTTGTATGCCTAATGTTATAAAGGCAACCTATGTCCAATACCACCTATTTCAATTCTTTCATAGTTGGTATTGAGGGAGGGTATTAAAAGACTAAGGTTATGTAGAAGGGGAAGAGAAGGGTGTGTGTGTGAAGAGACTTAAGGTCCACTAGCTCACCTATTTAAAGGTGAAGCTAGGAGGCATTTTGTATGGAGCAAGGCCTAGTTGTATTCATAAACAACTTAATAAGCAAGATATTGTTCTTGTATAATGTGAGTCTCTCTCCTCCACACACTTGATCTAGCATGAGCACCATGAATTCTAACAATTGTAACCAGGGGAGTATCACTTTTGAAAATGAGTATGGCCAAGTAATATCTGTTCAGGGGATAACAGGAAAACCTAAATCTAGGGTAGTCAAGGCAAAACATCTTCTCAAGGGAACACGTAAGGGTCAGCAAGTTTTCTTAGTCAAGCTCAACAAAGCCATTGAACCTAGTAAGGAGACAAAACCCTCTTGGCTCCAAGAATTCTCTGACATCTTCCCTGATGAGCTTACAAGGCTACCGCCTCCTTGCAAAGTTATCATGAAATCGAGGTGATCGCTGGAGCTCAACCCGTCTCAAAAACGCCCTATAAAATGTCCCTTCCTGAAGCCATTGAACTTAAGGAGTAACTTTCCTAACTCATTGAGCAAGGATTCGTACACCCCAGTAGCTCTCCTTGGGGGCACCTATTCTTTTCCAAAAAAAGAAGGACGGAACTCTCCACCTCTGCATAGATTATCGAGGGCTAAATCGAGTCACTGTCAAGAATAAGTATCCTATCCCTCGCATCGATGAACTTCTTGACAAGCTTCGTGGGACCAAAGTCTTCTCAAAAATAGATTTAAGGTCTGGTTACTATCAGATCAAAGTCAAGGAAGTAGATATACCCAAGACAGCCTTCAATACCCGCCCGTTATGGCCACTATGAGTTTACTGTAATGTCATTCGGGTTAACCAATGCTCCTGCAACCTTCAACCGCCTAATGCAAGATATATTCCATCCTTACTTGGATGAATTTGTGCTTGTTTTCTTTGATGACATCTTAATCTACTCCAAATCAATGTAAGAGCATGAGGAGCATGTGCGTAGAGTTCTACAATTGTTGTGCAGACACAAACTCTATGCCAAGAAGAGCAAATGTACCTTCTTTACTCAGCAAATTGAGTATCTTGGATTCATCGTCTCCAAAGATGGCATTTCAGTAGACCCCGCCAAGGTCAAGGATATTTTGGAGTGGCCACCCCCTAAATCAGTTCATGAAGTTCGTGGGTTTTTGGGAATCACGGGATGGTATAGGATTTTTATCAAAGATTACGCCTTGGTAGCTGCACCTTTGATGGATCTTCTTAAGAAGGATTGCAAAATAGTGTGGCTGCCAATCCATCAAAACAGTTTTGATCAGCTCAAGGAGGTCATTATTACTTCTTCCCTAGTCCTGAAACTTCCTGATTTTGCCAAGGAATTTGAAGTGGTTACTGATGCTAGTAGGTCTAGCACTTTGTGGTGTCTTAGGCCAAGAAGGAAGACCAGTTGCTTATACTTCCCACAAGCTAAAGCAATATGAAGCAAATTATGCCACCCATGATTTGGAGCTCTTAGCAGTTGTTCATTGCCTCAAATTATGGAGACATTATCTCTTGGGGGGGGGGGGGGGGGGGCAAATTCTAGCTTGTAACTGACCACAAAAGTCTAAAGCGGATCTTCACCCAGCCTAACCTCAACATGCGGCAAAGGAGATGGATTGAAATTCTACAAGAATATGACTTTGACATCAAATTCCGCCCTAGGAAAGATAATGTGGTAGTAGATGCACTTAGCCGCGCAAATCTTTCTTGAGTGCAATTTCAATGCCAAATAATCCCATACTGGTTAAGGTGGAAGAAGTCTCATCTCATGATCCAAATTATCAGAGGATGATGAAGTTAGTAGAAGAAGGGGGAAATTCAGAGAAAGAGAAGAATCTAATCAAGGGATACTCCACTCATGAAGGAAGCCTCTACTTCAATCATAGGCTATGTATCCCTAAGGATCCTACTTTAAAGAAACTAATCCTCCATGAAGCTCATGATAGTCCTGCTTGCAGGACACTCAGGCTATGCAAAAACATTAAATGTCGTAAGAAGGAGCTTTCATTGGACAGGCTTGAAAAATGATGTCCTTCGGTACTTGAAGCAATGTCTCTCATGCTAAAGGATCAAAGATGAAAGGGTCAAGATGCCTGGAAAACTTCAACCCTTGGATATTCCCCAAATGAAGTGGGAGTGCATTAGTATGGATTTTGTCACAAGTCTCCCCACTGTTCAAGGAGGATATGACTCCATTCTGGTAGTAGTGGACTTACTTACCAAAGTAGCTCACCTTATACCAGCGAAGAAGACCTTCAAAGCTTCTGATGTTGCTCGAATATTCATCAAGGAAGTCCTCAAACTTCATGGTCTCCCAAAAAGGATAGTAAGTGACCGAGATTTTGACTTCACTTCAAAGTTATGGCAGTCCTTATTTCAAGCCTTGGGAACTCAACTTTGCTTTAGCATAGCTTATCATCCAGAGATCGATGGCCAGACTGACAGAGTCAATCAAGTAATTGAAGACATTCTCAGAGCATATTGTGGACGGGAACCAAGAAGGTGGATTCAATACCTTCCTCTAGTAGAATTTGCCTACAATGCATTTTTTATCATTAGAGCATAGGAATGTCATCATTCAAAGCACTCTATGGACAAGAATGCTTGTCTCCTCTAAATTTCTCTGATCCGACCATGAGTTGAGGCATCCAAGAAAATGCTCGAAGAGATGGACGAACAAACCAAGGCAATCCAAAAGGATATTAAAGCTGCCTAAGATCGACAAAAGCATTATGCTGACACCAAGAGGTCTGAAAGGATCTTCAAGGAAGGAGACATAGTTCTTCTACGAGTGCCACCCAAAGGAAGTTCTCTATCACTTGAGAAATATAAGAAGCTCAACCCTAGGTATTGTGGTCCCTATACAGTTATCAAGTGTCTAGGTAAAAGTGCCTATAAACTCCAACTCCCAGCCCATAATCTGTAAAACTTTATCATACACCCAGCGATCCTGAGGTATGCGAATCCCATCTATAGTCATAGAGGTGTCAATCCTGGGGGTACCGACAAACCAAAATAAACAGATCATCTTCAACTTTTCAATCCAACGAATCCGCTTAAGGTCGGTGGTGAGGTTCCCAATTCGATATGCTCGGATGAAGAAATATCTCGGCCCACGATTCCAGAAATCTCTACCCCATCCTCTTTCAATATGAGAGAAATGAGGGAGGGACATCTTCTCTAGTATCTGCACCATGGTGTCACGAAACTCGAAATTCGAGGAGTGACTACTAGCAGTCTCGAAGATGCATTGGAAAACTAGAAACTTCGAGTAGGCATCTTCCTCTTCCTATAATCATTCAAACATCAATTCAACTTGTTTGTTTTAGTAAGATGTTTTTATTAGTTAGCATTATGTTAGATAAAACATTCTTTACAAATCAATACTTAAATGGCAATTCCTAGGAGCTAAACTTGGCTCTGATATCTGAAGTTGCCAAAATTCTCTCTACCCTTTAAGGTAGTAACTGATGCCAGTGGTTTTGCCCTAGTAGGTGCACTCATGCAGGAAGGTCATGCAATGGCCTGTGAATCCCGAAAACTCAGAACGCATGAGAGAAATTATGTTGTCCACCATGACCTGGAACTACTTCCAGTAGTATATGCCCTGAAGTTGTGGAGACATTACCTACTGAGTCAAAGATTCACTTTGATGATTTGACAGATCATCAGAGCTTAAAGTGGATCTTCACTCAGAAGGATCTCAACATGCGCCAAAGAAGGTGATGCAGACTCTGCAAGAATTTGATTTTGAAATCAAGTACCGCCCAGGCAACGAAAATGTGGTAGCAGATGCCCTCAGCAGAAAAGCCTCCTTGCTTGCAATTACTATAGTGTCAAATCCTTTGATTATTGAAGCAAGAGAGAAGATCATGCAGGATAGATTCTTTGGCCCTATTGCTACCCTACTTATTGCTACCGAGTTCAAGGGTACAGCCTGGATGATGGAATTAACTGAATGAATCCCGTGAGACAGCCTTATTCCAGGACATCGAGGTTTCATCAAAACCTACATGTCTGTGAAGAAAAGCTTCTTTTGGCCTGGACTAAAAAAGGATGTGCTTAATCATGTACATCAATGTCTGACGTGTCAGAAAGTCAAGGCCGAGAGATAAAAATGCCTGGGAAGTTACATCCATTAGATGAAGTGGGAATGTATCAGTATGGATTTTATTACTGGATTACCTTCAGTGCAATCAGGTTATAACTCCATCTTCATGGTAGTTGATAGACTAACCAAAGTTGATCAACTCCATCTTTGTGGTAGTTGATAGACTAACCAAAGTTGCCCATCTGATTCCAGTAAAAGAAACCTACAGTGTAGTGGATGTGGCCATAGTGCTCCTCAAGGAAATCTTCAGATTGCATGGCCTACCCAGAAGAGCAGTAAGTGATCGAGATCCCAAATTCACGTCAAGATTCTAGACTGCATTTTTTGAAGCAGTAGGAACTTTCTTGGATCTCAGCACAGCTTACCACCCCGAGACCGATGGTCAAACTGAAAGGGTGAACCAAGTAATCGAAGATACAATTCGGTCATGCTGTGTGGCAGGGAACCCAAGAAGTGGCTAAGTTATCTGCACCTAGTCGAGTTTGCCTACAATGCTTCTTATCACCGAAGTATTGGGATGTTCCCTTTCAAAGCTCTTTATGGACAAGATTGTTTAACTCCATTAACTTGGTCCAGCCCACATTGATTAGGGGTCGAGATGTCCGCACAGATGCTTGACAACATGGAGCAGTAGATGCAGTCAACTTGCAAAGATATAAAAGCTGCCCAGGATAGACACAGGCAGTATGCAAATAAGAAGAGGTCAGACAGAAAATTCGAAGAAGCAGATATGGCCTTCATTCGAGTACGCCCCAAAAGAAGTTCTCTATCTCTTGGGAAGTACAAGAAGTTATCCCCCCGATATTGTGGGCCATATCTGATTACAAAGAAAGTAGGTGACTTAGCCTACGAGCTTCTTCTGCCTCCTCATCTCAAAGTACATAATGTATTTCATGTCACCCTTCTTAAAAAGTATATACCAGGCCCGAATCGTGTGCTTGATGATGAAATCTTAACTTCTTCAACAACCCAAGGGCAAATGGAACTCCAACCTAAAAAAATCCTTGATGTTCGAGAAAAGGTTCTCAGCAATAGAATTCTGAGAGAATTATTGGTTAAATGGAAGTTCTATCCTTTTAAAGATGCCACCTGGGAGAAAGAAGCCGAACTATTGCGGGATTACCCCCACTTTGCAAGATGATGACATCTCGCGTTTTTCAAGTGGAAATGTAAGATTGCTCCCCAGCCCCTCAAGATGTCCAGTATCTTCCCTTGTAATCAAATTCCCTCTTCAGAATAATAAAAGATCTTGTTTCTACCTATTTTGGCTTAGAGAGAGAGAAAATATTCTAGAGAGAGGTTAATCATATTTTAGATATTTTTGGATGAAAAAATATCTCTTCTTATTAAAATAAATTTTCTCGAAACAGAAGTTCAAAAAGATTTTCAGAAGGTGCATTAGAAATAAATTATAATCTGTTCAAAAGGCCTTATCCTAAGGGTCCAGATTTTTTAAAAATTTTAAATTAAGGTTTTGAGGGGCCAATCAGATTCATCCAAATGTATGGAGAAGATAAATTGAAGAAATAAAGAAAATCCCCCCAAAAATGAGTAAATACTCACATAAGATGAAGAGTGGACTAAGGACCCAAGGAAATACTAAAAAAATAAATTTTTGACACCTAAAGAGTGGGGATTCCCCCTCATGAAGGAGGTGCCTATTTCACATGTGTGGTGGAGTTTTAAATTCTCAAATATTGAGATATTTCATCTCTCCTCTCTCCTA
Organism: Cibotium barometz; assembly: GCF_041138505.1. Taxonomy (NCBI): domain Eukaryota; kingdom Viridiplantae; phylum Streptophyta; class Polypodiopsida; order Cyatheales; family Cibotiaceae; genus Cibotium; species Cibotium barometz. Next base: position 34,575,506 of record NC_141101.1, on the reverse strand, counting down.
ATTCAAGTCTAGTTCCAAAAAGTAAGCTAAACTGACCCAAAAATGGTAAAAAAAAATTTGACAAAACTGATCTGAAAAATTCTAGAATCAGTTTGCTTGGTTAGAAGCTCACTTTTTCCTATAAATAGAAGCCTCCCCCTTTGTAGAAGCTAATAATGTTTTATGCACTGTTACTCTACTCCACCCTAGAGCCAAAAACAATGAATTTATTGATAATTCATTAGTTTTTGACCTTTCCCTCTTCAAAAGAATTGGTGGCCACTCTTGTTGCAAACAAGAGTAGATCCCTCAAACCATCAAGCCAAAGGAAAGCTCACAGAAATTCAAGTAAGCTAGAAATCCTACTTTTTCTTTTTAATGGTTTTCTAATTTTTGTTTTCTTTAAAATAAAAAAAATGATGTTATGCCTTGTTGGAAAGGCTTTCCCCCTCTCTTCATTCTTAAATTCAGCCTTTCTTTATCCTAGATAAGTAATCAAATTATTAGAATTAAACTTTTCATATTGTTTCTCTTTTAAAAGTGAAATTTAATTAGTTTAGAATGCTTTAAACCATTTGGGATAATTTGTAAGTAACTTGAGGATAGAAAAATTTGAAAAACAATCAGCCATACAAAGGAGGTTATGGCAAATGTTTTTAAAATTTTGTGAAATGATTTTTATGTTTTATTATTCAAAAAGAGTAATCCCCACCATTTGTGTATTCTAAAATTGTTATTTTCATTCTATGCATAGAAAGATGCATATTGGACATTTTCTAAATTATAAAACTGTGATTTTCATTAGAATTAAATTCTATGCATAAAAAGATGCATATTGGTTATTTTTTTATTATAAAAGAGTGATTTTCATTAGCTTTAAATTCTATGCATAGAAAGATGCATATTGGTTATTTTTTATTATAAAAGAGTGATTTTCATTAGATTTAAATTCTATGCATAGAAAGATGCATATTGGTTATTTTTATTATTATAGTAGAGTGATTTTCATTAGATTTAAATTCTATGCATAGAAAGATGCATATTGGATATTTTTTATTATAAAAGTGTGATTTTCATTAGAATTAAACTCTATGCATAGAAAGATGCATATTGGAAATAATTATTTTTATTATAAAAGTGTTACTTTCATTAATATTGATTCTTATGCATAAAATGATACAAAAAAGATTTTTTTTAATTATTATAAAAGTGTTACTTTCACCAATATTGATTTTTATGCATAAAAGATTTTTTTTAATTATAAAAGTGTTACTCTCATCAATATTGATTTTTATGCATAAAAGAATTTTTTATAAAAATGTTACTTTCACCAATATTGATTTTTATGCATAAAATGATGCATAAAAGAATTTTTTTTAATTATAAAAGTGTTACTTTCATCAAAATTGATTTTTTTACATAAATAGATGCATAAAAGGATTTTCTTTTGTATAAAAGTATTATTTCCATAGAAGTTAGATTTTATGCATAAATAGATGCATACATAATTTTTATATCAAAATAAGAGTTCTCTTTAATCCTATGTTTAAATCCCATGAATATTGGTAAATGAATAAGTAAATACTTTGTGAGAGAAAATTCTACCGTTTCATATTCTCTAGGATGGTAATGAGAAAATTCAGAAAAACTATCGAAGTCGAAATTTTAGATAAATGATTAATTTATTCCTCATAGGAATTCATGTGATTAGTTTTAAATTCAGTTAAGCAAAATACTCAATGAATAAAATTCAGTAAAGTAGTAATTGAAATATTACCCTTCGAGAAAGTTAGTTCAAGGAGAACCTTTCCAGACTCAAACCGTGAATCAAACCATATGACCAAGACTTAATCTCCTTCGTCAGTTTCAAGAAAAGACGATGTGACCAGTTCAGGAAAATTTCACTCAAATCACCAAACCGAATCTGAAATCAAGTTAAGACCCTTGATTCTGATCTGAGGATCAAGGTTACAGAATTCAAGAAATTCTGTTGGAATTTTAGACCTGTGATCTAGAAGTATTGGGGTACGAATTTAAGATATACCCATTATATTCAAAAGAAAATCAAAACTAAAAACTTGTATAAAAACCATGTTTTCTTAAAGGACTGTCTTACGCCAGAATGCTGGAGGGAGCATTTGGTATATGTGCTTTTCTAAGGAAAGTTCGGTTGCAACAGCTGGCGGGGAAGTGTTCAAAGGACGACTCACGTGGCAAAAACCTACCCAGGTCTTGACCAGCTTGGGTATGGTGAAAAATGGTGTGCTTCCGGTGTACGATGGGTGAGGGCCGACGAAGCTGTCCCTGAGTGAAGTGCCAGGACACCTAAAGAGGATCCTGGAGGGTTCTGACTAGGCGATGCACAGGCTCGCGGTGCTGCTGACACCCATGTGTATGTCATGGAAGGTATATATATGTATGATGACGAGAAAATTATTGTAATCTGTTACTGGATCTCGTTGCTGACCTGTTGGTCTCAACAGAGAGTCTAGAGTGATACTGTTTTGTGAGAAACAAGGATTGAATGGAAATTTTGAGTTATGACATCTGCAAACCAATAATTGTTTATTATCAATCGATTATTTTTAAAAGTGAAAGTTTAAAGAGGAGTGTGTGCGTATCTGTATTCTAAAGCAAAAGTTAAGAAAGGCATTCAATTATGGGTGGGTGAGTTCTTGTCTGGTTCTACTAATTCCAGTGGTTGGGCGGTGGCACCCATGGGCCGGATGGGGTAGGCTGGAATCAGTAGAGTTCTAATAATAAAATTGATTAATAGGAGTACGCTTAGAACTCGAGTAGTTAAATAAAAGCCTGAAGACTTCTCTAATGAATTGATCAATGGTTGTGCCTGATTAAATTGGGAAAAAAGCATTGATCCCTTCAAGTTAAGTCTGTAATAGTTTCCCTTCTATCTGGTTTATTCAGATGAAGGTTAGTTCAGCAACTTGACCTCGTTAGAAAAATTCGTTAAGAAAATAAATGGTGGAATCGTCCCCGTTTTCTGAGCATGGGAAATTTTCCCGATTTCGATTTTCAGAATGACCACCAGCTTAGTCTCGTGCCCGGACATTTGAGGGCAAGCCCCGAGTGAGAAACCTTGCCCCGCGCAAGAGGAAGCTACTTCTACTGCTACCATCCGAGAATTTGATGCGCAGAGGGGGCAATTGGGATCTCACACCTCGGACGTACCCTCATGCGAGGGGTCAGTTGGGATCTCACACCTCGGATGTACCCTCATGTAGTTCTCGGGAATAAGTTCCCGAGAATAAGTTCCCTTGAAATTATCCTCAAAGGCCATAGCACTTTTGTTTGCAGCATTGCTCAAAGGAGCTGTAGGCTAGAGCGTATAAGGAGTTGTGCAAGGGTACATCTTCAAGGCCCCCAAGGAATCTTCCAATAAACCTTTCATGCGAGATCTTGTCTCTATCGTTCAATGAGAATGGAGGTATCTCACCCAGTGGATAGAGTCCCATATGAATTATCAATCCGTCTGTTTTACGTTGTGCAATTGTTTGATTGGGCTCCATTGAGTTATTTACCACCATGAGTATCCCAACTAAAAGCCTCTTTTAAGGCTTCAAAAGTGGCTTTATCTTCTACCTTCAGTGATCGAAACCACTGCCCAGTCTTTCCCTCCAGGGTGAGGCCAAAGGCACTCACCTTAACCCAGTCATCCACATGGCCAAATGCCTCATAGATATCTGATTGAACATTTCCAGGTGCGGTAGAGGATCTCCAGTTCCATCAAACTTGGTGATCAATATATGTGGGCTGGTTTATTTCTTTCTTGTCTAGGCCCTTGTGCCAGTGGTGGTGAGTCAGTGTTAGTGGTGTCATTCCTTATTCGATACATCAAAAATTTTGTGGCGGGAACCCTCCGCCGGTGTGTACCAAACCTTAGCCCTAAAGTGAAATCCTATTTTCTAAGCTTTCTCCCTCGAGCACATCCACTAAGTGTCTATTGTTTCCTTAAGGTAGACTTGTCCACGTGTTCTTTGATAGTAGCTAGGGTTGCTGGCATATTCTATGTTTACATTATCGACATGGCATTGATCGTTCCTATTTCACACTAAGCTAGTGGGTTATGTGTGCGTATCCATCATCACCTATGTCTCTAGTATGAGTGTATGATCAAATCAAGATTATATGATTTCTCGGTTCTTAAGTTTCCGCTATAGAATGGTCCTAGGGCCATTCTACCTTCACAATGTACTTGAAAGAATGGTGCTAGGGCCATTCTTACCACATTATACTTGCAAGAATGGCCCAATTTCCATTCAATCTTGATATTTTATACATGCACATGTAGAGAATGGCCCTAAAACTATTCTAATATACACCAACATTTGGTATGAGAGAGTGGAGATTGGCCCTAAGTCCATTCTTGCAAGCACAATGTGTTCTAGAATGGCCCTAGGGCATTCTCTACCCTCTTGTGCCAACCAATTGGTGAATTTTAGAATGATTGTAGGGCCATTCTTGCAAGAACAATGTACTTTAGAATGGTTCTAGGGCCATTCTACCATACACAATGTGCTTAAAAGATTGGTCCTAAGGCCATAGAATGGCCCTAGGTCTATTCTTTCAAGCACATTGTGCATGGCACAGTGGCCTTAGGGCCATTCTAAAGCACATTGTGCTTCCAAGAATGGCCCTAGGGCCATTCTCTAGTTTCTTGTGTCAACCGTTGGTGGTGAATTTTAGAATGGTCTTAGGGCCAATCTCTACATGTGCACACATAACATCAATATTTTGAATAGTAGAATGATGTCAGGGCCATTCTTATAAGCACAATGTGCTATAGAATGACTGTTAACCTAAACATACTACCTTGCATAAGAGAGGGAAAGAAGAAGAGAAAGAAACCATGGAAGGGTCAATTCAGACAATAGCACTTAACCAACCCTAAAGAGGGTTAACTCCCCTATGTCAGGCCACTAGGGGCTCACTCTACCACCACTTTGTGTCACCCAAGTGGAGATTAACAAGCTAGGTGAAGAGCAAAGAAAAAGGGAGCTATGGAAAGCTCTACCTTCACTCAATGCCAAAATGCATGCAAGAGGGATCTTGATGGAAAGACAAGAGAAGGGAGAGGAGAAGAGAAGCTTGATTAACACCATCCCTACCATGCATACACAACAATCAAGCAAGCAAGCATATACAACACAAGCATGCAACCACAAGCTCAAGAGAGTGAGAAAGAGAGAGAGAGAGAGATCAAGACTCAATTGAGACAAATAGGATTGTCCCTTTTCATATTCCATAAAATGTCTTATATACATGAGCTCACTTTTTACAATGGCCTACTGCCCATTTACAATTGGAGGCCCAAAACTGGCTTTCTAGCTCTATGTACATCTAGCTCATTCCTATGGACCATGATATAGAGATCTTTGATGTAAAGATCTTGCTTAGACAGAAGTAAGTTCGAGATGAAGGATCTGGGGGAGCTCATATATTTCTTGGGCATTGAGGTGATTAGGTCACCACATGGTATTGGATTACTGCAGAGACAGTATGGCTTGGACATGTTGTCCAAGTATGGTATGACAGGCTGTAAGCCTATTTCTGTGCCATTGGATCAGAATGGCAAGTTAAGTGCAAATTCAGGAGAGATCTTGGAGGATCCTACTATGTATAGGCGCATAGTAGGAAGTTTGATCTACATGACGATCACCAGACCAGATTTGAGCTATGCTGTTGGGTTGGTGAGTCAGTTTATGCAGGTTCCACGGAAACCGCATTGATTACCCGTTATATTCAAAAGAAAATCAAAATTGAAAACTTGCATAAAAACCATGTTTTCTTAAAGGACTGTCTTATGCCAGAATGCTAGAGGGAGCATTTGGTATATGTGTTTTTCTAAGGGAAGTTCGGTTGTAACAGCTGGCGGGGAAGTGTTCAAAGGACGACTCACACGGCAAAAACCTGCCCAGGTCTTGACTAGCCTAGGTATGGTGAAAAATGGTGTGCTTCCCAGTGTACGATGGGTGAGGGCCAACGAAGCTGTCCCTGAGTGAAGTGCCAGGACACCTAAGGAGGATCCTGGAGGGTTCTAACTAGGCGATGCACAGGCTCGCGGTGCTTAGACACCCATGTGTATGTCGTGGAAGATATATATATGTATGATGATGAGAAAATTATTGTAATATGTTACTGGATCTTGTTGCTGACCTGTTGGTCTCAACAGAGAGTCTAGAGTGATACTGTTTTGTGAGAAACAAGGATTGAATGAAAATTTTGAGTTATGACATCTACAAACCAATAATTGTTTATCAATTGATTGTTTTTAAAAGTGAAAGTTTAAAGAGGAGTGTGTGCGTATCTGTATTCTAAAGCAAAAGTTAATAAAGGCATTCAATTATGGGTGGGTGAGTTCTTGTCTGGTTCTACTAATTCCAGTGGTGGTTGGGCGGTGGCACCCATGGGCCGGATGGGGTAGGCTGGAATCAGTAGAGTTTTAATAATAAAATTGATTAATAGGAGTACTCTTAGAACTCGAGTAGTTAAATAAAAGCCTGAAGACTTCTCTAATGAATAGATCAACGGCTGTGCCTGATTCAATTAGGAAAAAAGCATTGATCCCTTCAAGTTAAGTCTGTAATAGTTTCCCTTCTATCTAGTTTATTCAGATGAAGGTTAGTTCAGTATCTTGACCTCGTTTTAGAAAAATTCGTTAAGAAAATAAATGGTGGAATCGTCCCCGTTTTTTGAGCATGGAAAATTTTTTGATTTCGATTTTCAGAATGACCACCAGCTTAGTCTCGTGCCCGGACATTTGAGGGCAAGGCCCCGAGTGAGAAACCTTGCCCCGCGCAAGAGGAAGCTACTTCTGCTACTACCATTCGAGAATCTGATGCGCAGAGGCGGCAATTGGGATCTCACACCTCGGATGTACCCTCATGCGAGGGGGCAGTTGGGATCTCACACCTCGGATGTACCCTCATGCAGTTCTCGGGAATAAGTTCCCGAGAATAAGTTCCCTTGAAATTATCCTCAAAGGCCATAGCACTTTTGTTTGTTGCAGCATTGCTCAAAGGAGTTGTAGGCTAGAGCGTATAAGGAGTTGTGCAAGGGTACATCTCCAAGGCCCTCAAGAAATCTTCCAATAAACCTTTCATGCGAGATCTTGTCTCTATCGTTCAACAAGAATGGAGGTATCTCACCCAGTTGATAGAGTCCCAGATGAATTATCAATCCTTCTGTTTTACGTTGTGCAATTGTTTGATTGGGCTCCATTGAGTTATTTACCACCATGAGTATCCTAACTAAAAGCCTCTTTTAAGGCTTCAAAAGTGGCTTTATCTTCTACCTTCAGTGATCGAAACCACTGCCCACAGTCTTTCCATCTAGGGTGAGGCCAAAGGCACTCACGTTAACCCAGTCATCCACATGGCCAAATGCCTCAGATATCTGATTGAACATTTCCAGGTGCGGTAGAGGATCTCCAGTTCCATCAAACTTGGTGATCAATTTAGATATGTGGGCTGGTTTATTTCTTTCTTGTCTAGGCCCTTGTGGCGGTGGCTGAGTCAGTGTTACTCTACCACCACTTGTGTCACCCAAGTGGAGATTCACAAGCTAGGTGAAGAACAAAGAAAAAGGGAGCTATGGAAAGCTCTACCTTCACTCAATGCCAAAATGCATGCAAGAGGGATCTTGATGGAAAGACAAGAGAAGGGAGAGGAGAAGAGAAGCTTGATTAACACCATCCCTACCATGCATACACAACAATCAAGCAAGCAAGCATATACAACACAAGCATGCAACCACAAGCTCAAGAGAGTGAGAAAGAGAGAGAGAGATCAAGACTCAATTGAGACAAATAGGATTGTCCCTTTTCATATTCCATAAAATGTCTTATATACATGAGCTCACTTTTTACAATAGCCTGCTGCCCATTTACAATTGCTGAAAAATTCTACACCTATGATATGCATGAAAGCATGCCTAAGTTCTTTGGAAGCATTGGCTCACAAGAAGCCCTACAGATAAACCCTACTTACCCCTCAGAATGGAGGCACAAGTAGACCTCTAGATCATTCTGAGGTCTAGTCATACCATGGAGAACCTAGGAAATACACTGAATTGGCATGTTGCCCTATAGTATTGGTCCTAGTAGATGTAAAGGCTTGAGAAGGAATGGTTGCCGCCTGCGAGGCTAGTGCTCACCCATGAGATGAAATGTGATGGGACGAGCAGTGGCGGGTGGCCTGTGGTAGCCACCGCCGCATTGTCAAGGTGGGTGCTTATGCTTCTAGCCATGATACTTGGCATTGAGGTAGGGTTTCCAGGACGTGGAGGTCCATGCGATTCGTGAATTTGGTGATGGGCACCGCCTGGATTTGTTGACCGAGCAGAATTCGGGTGGCTTGCTTAAACTCGTCAAATTGCATGATGCCTGTGGCCTGTATGACCTCTATTTGGAGTTTGCATCATCGGTAAAATATGAGGAGGCCTGCTATGGAGTACAGCAAGAGCTCATCGTGTCGAAGGGATCTGTAGGCAACATTTATAATCTCCCAGCCTAGGCGGTGGAGGTAGCGGCGGGCATTGGCTGTTCACTGGGTGGGTAGGGGTAAGGTCATAGCCCATTCAGGACAGAGAGGTCGATGGTGTCATTTTGGTTAGTGGGCTGCCCAAAGCGGAGGAGATGGGACCAGTTTAGGAGGTTAGCTTTTGCAGGCAGGGGATGGGTAGGGAAGTCAAAGAAGATGGTGGGGTGGGTGAATGAAATCGAGCCCTAAAAGGCTTCTAGGTGATGGCACTTGCACGGTGGAGAGGTGGGAGAGGATTGGGGGGGAGGGAGAGATATAGGCACTACATCAGCCCATGTTAGCTTCTCCCATCCAACCGCGTGGTAGAGTGCCTTGGTGAGGAGGGATGCTACTGTGAGCTTTCCTTGGAGATTGGCACATACTGAGTGCAACTCCTTATGTAGGTACTCAGCCCAATTGATGGGCATGCCCTGGTGGACACTGGCCAATGTTGAGAGGCTGCACCTGTTAACGCAATCTCTCCACCTAGTTGTGAGTAAAAATGAGAGGGCCGACATCACAAGCTCCTCTTGGATCATGTCTGTTGAGATTCAAGCTCGATGTCAGCATGTGCCAACTGTGCTATGTGCTGGCATGTTAGGTAGAAACATGTGTGAGACATAAATGACCGCGTCCACCTGGTCATAGTGTGTGGAGATTAGCTAGGGTTAGCTGAGTGTGGACACAACACATAGTGTGTCTTGTGTATTATGGATTATGGCTTTATGCATTGTGTGAGAAGGGAGATGGCTTTATGCATTGTGTGAGAAGGGAGATGGCTTCTCTCTATGGTTAGGGTTTGCAATAGGGTTTACTCTCGTGTGTGTGTGTCTCCTCTCCCTCTACCTATTTTTCATCATGGTATCAGAGCCTGGTGCTCTCTATTAGGGTTTATGAGTGAGTGAGAGAAGAGGGAGAAGAAGCTATGAAGAAAAGCTATGAAGCTTGCCATTGATGCTGTGAAGCTTGGAGCACACCGATTTCTATCAGATTGGAGAGCTTGTCCTACCGGGTAAGGACTACTAAACACCCTTGAGCAGATTGCAGGTGATTCAAGCACAAACAAAACAAATTAGGGTTGCCAAAAGAAAATTCTAGTTTTTTGCAAGCGTTCCATTGGAGCTTGGAAGCGGTGATGTATTGTGAAAATAGATGCAATTCGACAAAGAAACATGTATGTGACAAGGATTAATGTATTGGCAACTCATGTGCAAGCCCTCCAGTGAATTTGGAGCAAGTATGATGCATTTGAATGATTAAAAATTACTAATTTTGAAGCTCTCACAAAATAGAGAAAAAGAGTCACTTGGTGGATGAAATTAGAGCTACTTTTTGGTAAAATTACTCAATTGATGGGTTATACACATGCCTTAGAGTGTTAGGCAACAAAATATACTCTCAATTGACACTACAATCAACCCAAACTCCCTAAGGAGCAGGTGGCGTAGCCTGATATGTAGAAACAGAGTACCTTTTCACCTATTTGCTAAGTGGATGCCACAAATCAAGGGTTGTGTTTGATAAATTCTCAAATTGGCTTAGCAATTGTGTGGTACATACACTTGAGAAGGAAGCTACATGGTTGGTTGAAGAAATTATGCATTATGGAGCTGGAAATGAGCTGATTAAACAGGCTGTTTACTGTGTTTAGTGAAATAGAGTGTGATTAATTGGCTAATTACTCCCTCATCTTAAACAATTGGTCTAATTCCTTTTACATGGAATTAGTGGACATCATTGCTAAGCTAATGAATGCCTGGTCTCCCAATTGGACAAGCATTGAAGAAATTAGAGCAATTCTACTACTGGTTTTTACTAGTTTTTCTTAAAACAGAGAAGGAGGTTTGATAAAATTGGTATGTACACACCTTGGTTGGTGTTGATATGCAACATTGAGCTTTTTTAGGTGTCAATGCAAGTTATCCACACTTGATTGAACCACTACATTGCAATTTGAAGCCTTGGAAAGCGCACCAAAACAGGGTACCTTCTTGGACTGCGTATGCCAGTTCATTTTGGATGCAATCAGTTTGATTTTCTACATCAAAAGCGACAACAGATTCATAATGTGAAACGGAAAGGGAGGAGCATCCATGATTATGTACAAGAGATAAAGAAGTATGCAGATGCATTGGCAACAATCAATGCTCCCATGCCTGATGATGATTTGGTAGACATTACCTTGCGTGGTCTTGGCAAGGAGTATAAGTCTTTTGATACATCCATCTCGGTTCGGAGTATAGGTTTACCAGATATTGATGAGTTGGTTTCACTCTTGCTTGTTGAGGAAATCAAACTCAGTGACTCCTTTCATGATGCATCTACTAGCCATGATGATAATGGCAGAAATTAGGCTGTCTATTCACAAAGGGGATTTAGAGGCAGGGGGAGATTTGCATCACGTGGCCATGGTAATGGTCATTGGATGGCAGGATAGGTCACCACAATAGCCTACATATGGTGCTAGAGGTGGTCGTGGATATACACCTCAGAGGGGCAGAGGTAATCCTTGTGGTAGAGGACGTTGGCAAGGCCAACAAACATCTATGCAAAATGTGGAATGCCATTACTGTGGGAAATTTGGTCATATGGCACGTGATTGTTTCCGCAAACAAAATGATTTGAGAGGGGGTAGAGCACAACATGGTGGACATTATGCACAACATGGTGGAAATTATGCAAGTGGTGGAAATTATGCATCAAGCAGTAATGATGGCAGCACAAATCACTTGTTTGCCAAGAAACATGTTGTGGGATCTATGATGACAAATGGTAAAAGTGATGACACTTGGTATATGGACTCTGGAGCATCAAACCATATGACTTATCATGGCGAATGGTTTGAGCATATGAAGCCTATGGATGTGAAAGGCTATATGGAGACAGGAGATGATACCCAACATGCTATCACACATGTTGGAAGTGTACCATTGGTTATGCACGATGGTGAAACAAAGTCTATGACAGATGTCTTGTATGTGCCTTCTATTACAAAAAGTTTGCCCTCAGTTGGTCAAATGGTGGAATAGGGATTACAGGTTTGTTTCAATGAGCATGGTTGCTTCGTTGAGGATTTCAAAAATGGATGTAGAGTCATTGCCAAAGGCAAGAAAGAAGGTAGGTTGTTTAAGCTGGATGCTGGGATTCCTGAGTTGAAATCAGCCATGTTCTCTAAAAGCCGAAATGTGGTACAGGACATTGACATGTGGCATAAAAGGATTGGACATGTGAATATACAAAGGTTAAAGAACATGCAGGCAAGAGGCATTGTTAGTGGGCTGCCTAGATTCAAGTATGATGGGAATATGCATGTTTGTGATGCCTGTCAGTTTGGAAAGCAGGCGAGGTTGCCATTTCCTAGAGAAGGCAACATGAGTAGCAGGCCACTTGAGATAGTTCATAGCGATGTATGGGGTCCTACACAAACCCCATCCATTAAAGGTAGCTTATATTATGTGACATTCATTGATGATTTCAGCAAAATGACTTGGATTTACTTTCTCAGAGAGAAAAGTGAAGTGTTGGGAAAGTTTATGGACTTCAAAGCTTTTGTAGAGAAGCAATATGGCTCTTGGATAAAATGTTTGAGGACAGATAGAGGTGGTGAATACACCTCACATGCTTTTGAGCATTTCTTGAGAAAGCATGGCATAAGAAGTCAATCAACTTGTAGGTATACACCTCAGCAAAATGATGTTGCTGAGAGGAAGAATAGAGTCATTTGTGAAGTGGCCAGGGCAATGCTCAATGAAAAGAGTATGCCAAATTATTATTGGGTAGAAGCATGTGCCACCGCAGTATATATACTTAATAAGACACCCACAGCAACCACCGCAGTGTTGTATATACTTAATAAGATACCCACAGCAGCCATACATGGAAGTATGCCAAAGATGCGGCTTACAGGTTTTAGGCCAGACATTGGACACCTCAAAGTGTTTGGTTGCATAGCTTATGTACATGTGCCTGACGAGAGAAGAGGAAGTTGGATCCTAAGGCAGAAAAGTGTGTGTTTGTTGGATATGCATAGGATCGCAAGGCATATAAATGCTACAATCCACAAACTAGGCAAGTGGTTATCTCACGAGATGTGGTGTTTGATGAACTTGCTAGTTGGTACAAAGCAAAGGATGAGGGTGTCATTGATTCACTTGATGCTGATGTGCATGTGAACTTGCCACAAGCAAGTTCTATCTCTATGTCTGGGCCAGCAGAGTCTGAGAGTAGCACTATACGTCCATGGTCAGGACGCTTGAGACATGAGAGTGTGAGCACTGGGAGTAGTGCTGTGGATAAAGGGAAAAAGAAAGTTGAAGGAATTGGAATTATAGGTTATGAGTCGTCAAGTTCAGAGAGTTTGGATGAGGAACTTGGCATACCAATTTTACGCACGCCTGGTGCAAGGTAGGATAGATATGTGCCTCCACATGCTAGAGTGACAGGTGTTCAGAGTGATCCGCATGCATTGTGGAGATTCCAAAGGGTCAGGTATCCAATTGTGAGGTTGACATATCGTGATTTTGCTATGCATTATGCATATATAACCTCTTTGGTAAAGCATGTGGAACCTACATGCTATACAGAAGCTATTGGGAAGCATGTATGGGAGAAGGCAATGGATGTTGAGTGGGATGCATTGGTTCATAATGAAACATGGGATTTGGTTGCATTACCACAGGACAAAAATGTTATTGGTTGCAAATGGGTTTACAAAGTGAAATGCAAGTCAGATGGTTCCATTGAACACCATAAAGCGAGATTGGTAGCTAAGGGTTATGCACAAACCCAAGGCTTGGACTATGATGAAACATTTAGTCCAGTTGCAAAGATGGGATTAGTGAGAACAGTCATTGCTATGGCTGCAGCAAATGGTTGGGAAATGCATCAAATGGATGTGAAAAATGCATTTCTAAATGGTGATCTACAAGAAGAAGTTTATATGGCACAGCCAGAAGGATATGTACACCCAAGGTATCCCACTCATGTATGCAGATTAAAGAAAGCATTATATGGTCTGAAGCAAGCACCTCATGCTTGGAGTGATAAGATGAGCCGATATCTTATCTCCCTTGGATTTCAGGTTTCTACAGCAGATTCTTCACTCTATGTGAAGAAAACAGATCATGGGATTGTCCTACTTGTCATCTATGTGGATGACTTGATTGTCAGGAGATCATGCTACAGATGTCATGCATGTCAAGAAGTCATTGAGTGGGCAGTTTGACATGAAAGATGGGTGAATTGAGATATTTTCTTGGGATTGAAGTGATCAAAGACCATGCAGATACATGGTTAGTGCAACGCCAATATGCATTGGATATGTTGGCAAAATATGGAATGACAAGGTGTAAGCCAGTGAGTACACCTTTGGAGCAGAATGTAAAGTTGCGGGCTGATTTTGGTGAAGAGTTGGATGATCCATCTATGTATAGAAAGATGATTGAAAGTCTCATTTACATGACTATCACACACCTGGATCTCAGTTATGCTGTGGGGCTAGTAAGCCAATTTATGCAGAGCCCCAGAAAACCTGGATGCAGTGAGACGCATTATGTGATATGTAAAGACCACTGCACATTATGGTCTTCTTTATTATGAGCATGGGAAAGGCTTGGATATACATGGCTACACAGACGCAGATTGGGCAGGTAGCTCGTATGACAGGAGGTCTACTAGTGGTTATGCCTTTACATTTGGAAGTACAGTGGTGAGTTGGAGTAGCAAGAAGCAACCTACTGTTGCTTTATCTAGTACTACAGAGGCTGAATATAGGGGTGCAGCCATTGCTACATGTGGAGTATGGTTAAAAAGTCTTGGCTGATTTGGGTGAGCCTATTGATGGCAAGGTTGTCATTCATTGTGACAACATGAGCAGCATACAATTGGCCAAGAATCCAGTTTTTCATGCGTGGACCAAACACATAGAGCTCCACTATCACTTTGTCAAAGAGAAAGTGTTGGATGGTATAGCGGATTTACAGTATGTGAAGACTGAAGAGCAGGTGGTTGGCTGACATCTTTACAAAGCCACTTAGCAAGGAGAAGTTTGAGTACTTCCGTACTATGTTGGGAGTACGTGGGATGAGCTTGAGGGGGAGTGTTGAGAGCCTTGATAGCCCAAGCTCATCTACATCTTTATCTATGGCAGTAGATCATGAGCTTGAGAGGGGTTGTTGAGATTCAAGCTTGATGTCAGCGTGTGCCAGCTGTGCTATGTGTTGGCATGTTAGGTAGGAACATGTGTGAGACATAAATGACCGCGTCCAACTAGTCATAGTGTGTGGACATTAGCTAGGGTTAGCTGAGTGTGGACACAACACATAGTGTGTCTTGTGTATTATGGATTATGGCTTTATGCATTGTGTGAGAAGGGAGATGGCTTCTCTCTATGGTTAGGGTTTGCAATAGGGTTTGCTCCTGTGTGTGTGTGTCTCCTCTCCCTCTACCTGTTTTTCATCAATGTCAGCCCACTCTACTCATTCTTGGTGGTGCTACCCTGCAAGGTGTTGTGAGTTAAATGTTGAGTGTTGGTGAGGTGCACGTAAGGTTGGTTCATTCTAGTGAGCTGGAGGGCTTCCCGAACCATGCTGACACTCAGATGGACGGTGTGGACCTAGTCGTCTCATTATCCAACACTTGACTTGTGGCCTCATTAGCATCATATGTTTCTGTAAAGTAGAGGCAACTTTATAGAGGTCTAGGCCCCAAGGTTCCAAGGTTGGCAGCCCGCCAAGCCCCCAAGCTACTCCAGGTAGGCTGCAATGGCTAGATTGGTAGCGACGACGACAGCTTGGTAGCAGGGTCCAGTGTAGTATAAGAGCTTATGCTCCACCTTATGATTATTCTTAATATAAGGGAGTGGACCGTGTGGTCGTAGACCTGCTTCATGAGGGGCTCTCCAAGATGTGACAACTAGGTGGGATGGCGGCCATACTCCTCGAAAGTGTCCCCCTGCTGGTGGGTGCTTCTTTCTCAGGGTGGGGTGCATGTGAACCTCTAGGGAGAAGTAGGAAGTCTCGGCCCTGGGGGGGTGAAGGATGAGGGGAAGCTCAATTAAATTTTTTGCAAGAGTTTGGGTAGACTGAAAGCAAAAAGTGAGAAAATGGGAGTGGTGAGCCCATATTTATAGCTTTCAAAAGGACACGATCGTGGTGGCGGAATTTAGTATGGGTGTCACGTTTCCAGGGTATAGGCGTACGTTTTTGGTTGGTACGGGCATATAAGTTAAATGGTACGGGCGTATCATTAGTGGTAGAGGTTGGAATGGTCGTTACTTCCTTTAGTACGAGCATGTCTTTTATTTGGTATGGCCGTGGCATTTGGAGTTGAGGTTGGTATAGCTGTGGCATTTGGAGTTGAGGTTGGTACGGCCGTGGCATTTAGAGTTGACATTGGTACAGTTGTGGCATTTGGAGTTGAGGCTGGTACGGTCGTGGAAACTCTAGGGTATGGGCATACGCTTTAATTGGTACGATCCTAGAAACATTGGAGGAGAATGGTATGATTGTGGATTCTTTTGGTATGGCTGTAGCAAATATATATACATATATATTTTATTGTGGGCATCTTGCAACCAGGTTTTGTACCCCTAGGCTATGTATCCAGCACCCCATTGCGGGTTTTGTACTAACTCTATGCCCAACTCGTCAAAGTTTGAGGAGACAGTTCAAATTGGGTGATGGCGAGGTTGGTATCTCCTTGGGGAGTTTAGAGACTTGTAGACGAGGGAGTGGCTGAGAATGGAGATGTTAAGGGCTGAGTGGGAGTACTCCGAGGTAGCCTAATAATGACAGGTGGGGGAGTAGCCGATGTCGAGGGTATATCATTATTATGGACCATGGGCTTCTGCTAGGGGGGCAAGGGGTCACGTGAAGTTTTTTCTTCCCTTTCTCTTGTGCAGTATTAGTGGCCGAGGTTGCGTTGGGGACTTCCATTAGAGGGTTGAGTGGGAGTACTCCAAGGTAGCCTAATAATGATAGGTGGGGGAGTAGCCCGATGTCGAGGGTATATCATTGTTATGGACCATGGGCTTCTGCTAGGGGGGCAAGGGATCACGTGAAGTTTTTGCTTCCCTTTCTCCTGTGTAGTATTAGTGGCCGAGGTTGCTTTGGACATCCATTAGAGGGTTGGTAACTACGGAGTGACAAGAGTAGGGAGTTTGTACCTTTGAGATTTGGGGACCCAAATTTGGCCATTTCCCTCATAGGTGAAGTTGAGCCTATAGCAAAGGTTTTGGGATCCACTGGGAAATTGTTGTTGGGTAAGGCTTAGTGTGTGAGCAAGGATAGTTTGTCTTGGGTGAGCGTTGGGCCGGCAATCGTACTATAGCCTTTGGGCTTGGGGTTGTTGAATTGGTTAGCTACAAGAGGAACAGCTTGTGTTGTCGATATATGAGTATGGGAAGTGGATCGTTGGGGGATCCACAGAGTGGAAGTACCTTCATAATACCCTTGCACTGTGAGAATCCTTTTAGGTACCCATTGTCGAGAATGCTTGCTCTGTGTGCGGAGGTTAGAGTTGTTAGGAGAGTTAGTGTTATTAGTTTTGTGGGGGGGGGGAGGGGGGGTCAGTAGTAGCGATGGTGACTTTTGAGAGTTTAGTTTGGGCTGGCCAAGTGGGGGAGTTGAGAGGATACGCGAGGCAGTGGTGTGTCTAGAGTAGGGAGCGGCCTCTTTTTGAGCGGTATGGATTTGTGTGGATTGGAGGGTGGAATGATGGTGGTGAGGGGAGGAGTATCATCTTGGCATGAGGGAGCAGCAAGCACAACAGGTTCTTCATCCATCATTAGGACTATTTGGTTTGCCTCTCTTTAGCCTCTTGTTGGCCTACTTGTTTTATTTCTTCTCGTTCATTTTTTCTTTGTATTTTGTTTGTGAATGGCCCTAAGGGTGGTTTTGGTTAGTGGGCCATAGTAGCGTTTTAATTTGCTACCATTGAAATTCCCGCCATCTCGACGTCGTTGAGAGTCTTTATGTGCACTGCGCCTTGCGAGGCTATCTCAGTGACTAGGAAAGGTCCTAAGCCTCTACACTTGAGTTTATTTTTATGGGTTTTTGTGCTAAAGAGGAGGACCATGTCACCCTCATTCATTTTCTTGTCCTTCAAGTGGTCATTGAACCATTATTTACGCCTCAATTTTTCTACAATCATGCTATGTATAGCTAGGAGGCGTGTTTTGTTGTTAAGCTTTTCAAGCTTGAACAGGCAACAACCTAGGACATTCCCCGTGAGTTTTTCTTGTACACAACAATTCATAAACTCAGGACCAAGAACTCCATTGGCATAACCGCTTTAGTACCATAGGTCAAACTAAAGGGTGTCGCATTGGTAGCCGCCTCGTAGGATGTTTGATAGGCCCAGAGTGCTACGATAACTTTTGTTTCCAATCGTTGCAGCTGGCCTCAACCGTCTTGGCGAGAATGGCATATAGAACTTTGCATTAGGAATTTTTGGGACCCAAAAAGGGCCTCCTAAGGATTCCTAATTTTAAGGGATTAGAGCTTAAAAAGATGGGCTTAAGGAAGATAAAGTCTATGATGACACCTATTTTTTACCTTGCCACATCAGGCATACCCCCTAGTCTCACTTTTTAAAGGGAATATTCTCATACTCTCTCTCTTACTTTTTGACTTTTCTCATACTTTCTCTCTTACTTTTTGAATTTTTATCTTCTCTCTACAAATTGAATCTTTCTTGTCAGTTTGAAATCTCCTTCCTCATTAACTCCCACGATATCTCCCTTCCACATCAGCAAAACATAGGTGGGTCCCAAAAAGTGAAATTTTTTAATTTTTAATTTTTTTTACATTTTGAGGTGGAAAAAACCACCCAACCAATATGTATGATGAAAATACTTTTTTCCCTCCAAAAAGCTTGTAATTCAAGGGTCACGTCAGAAGCCTATTAGGAGCCAGTACATCCATAACTAACTGTTAGGTCCCCACAACCCCATAAATATAACTAACTATCAGGAACCACTACATCCATGAGATCCCAAAATTGTGGGACCCCAAAATTTATTAATTTATTAATTTTTCTCATAAATGTAATTTATGATGAAAAACTCCATGTTAGTATATTTGTATATCAAAAATATCATTTTCTACTTAGAAAAGCAGATTTGTGTTAAACCTCCAACAACAAACCTCCAACAGATAAGTTTTAACAGTCTCTCTCTCTCTCTCTCTCTCTCTCTCTCTCTCTCTCTCTCTCTCTCCCCCTTAGGATCTCCCTACTTTAGCTTCTTCCTCTGCTTAGCTATGGAGCCTTTACAAGCTGTGTGTGTAGCCCCTTGTGAAGCTAGAAAACGGAAGGTTGATTTACACATTCGTATTCCTGAAGAGTATGGCAGCTCTAAAAAAACCCATCCTAATGATGCACAATCTGTCCAAGCTCATAGGATAGCGTTGGGATATCAAACCATCTCCGAATTTCAATCTAAAGTGATAGAGATCTATATCAGATACCCAATGGTAAATTTGAACCATCAATTGTACCAAAATATAGTGATTAGTGCTAATTAATCATTGATTAGTGAAATAATCCCTTGTTTTGTGTGCAAAAAATAGAGTGTACGGGGAGGCCAGATCTAGTGCCTTAGAGTTCAAATGAGCTCAGATCCTTTCAAGGGCATCACTAGTAGAGGATCAAGCCAAGAAATAAAAGATTTCACTAAACAGTGAATTCTTAATCTCTGTTTTACCAAAGTCACTTGTAGATTTGATGCAGAGCTTGATGCCACTTCTCCTTGGGGAATTTCTCAAATCTGAGATCACCAACATGTTCAGAGCATCCAAAAACCCATAGGGCTAAGAGGAATTATATTGATTCACCTTGTGGGAGTGTAGATCTAGGTTTTTCTTCCATAAAAAGGCGCCTGCAAATCGGCGATTCCCAACTGCTCCTGGCGATTCCCGGCTGCTCCTGGAGGCGATTTTACAAATTGATGCACTAGTGTGAAGCGTAGGGGTTGCAGCTAGATGGTGAGGCTAAGAGCTTTTAGCCACCAGTTGGGGGTGTAGAGGACAGTTGAAAAGAGCTTTAATAAAGGATTAACTCCTAATTATGATTAGTAGAGTAGTTAGTAAGGTAATTAGGCTCAAAATCAGATGAATCCTAAGCTTGTCTCTGATACCATGTTGAATTTGCAGCAATGTGATGAGCTATGGTGGATCAAATGCAAGAATCAACATAATTAGTAAGTGATTAGATGATGATTAAGATGAGATTAGTGAGCAATTAATCTAATAGGATAATGTAGGCATGGAGACTAAAAAAACCAGCAAATTCTCATTAGGCCAATGCCTCAATTTATAGGTTTTACATCCACAAGATACTAAGCATCTAATCCCACTGATTTCTCCTTGATTTTTGCCTCCTCCCCTACATTTGGGAGCCCCATTTCCTAGAATCTTTCCACACCCCCCTATATTCACTCATGCTATCCTTGATTCTCTCATCAGTAGATTCCTCTCACCTTTTCACTGCTACCCATTCAATTATAGACTCTCTTTTACAGTCTCTTGCTAAGGGCTTGTTCCCGCACACACCCATTCACTTGCATATTTCAACAAAATGCACATGCACACATGCATTTCACCCACACTCACAATATATGTACACACACACACACACACACACACACACACACACACATGCATGCACCTATGCACATGCATATTAAGTGCATTAGTATGCTCAGACATGTATTTTTAAGTGTGTGTGTGTGTGTACACGTGTGTAAACACATGGTTAAATGTAGGTGTGAGTGTGCATTCACATGCACCAGTTCACACACAACAACAATATACATAGATGTATCCCTATATGACACACACATGCACACACACACCCACATCTACACATGTCTACATATATATAGGAATATATGATGCAAGCATTCATTCTAACACACACACACACACACACACACGTATTCACATACAATTGTATGTGCATACATCTATAGGAATGTTGATGCATGCATACATACTAACACATATGTGTATGCGAGTACAATCATATTTACATACATGTAATCATGTGTGTGTGTGTGTGTGTGTGTACACTTGCATGAAGTGAGTGTGCGTTTTCAAAAGCGCACACACACACACACAATGATGTATGCACACGTACGTATCCCTTCATAATAAACAAAAATGCCTTTTCCACATATTGAATTTATTATAATATAAATGCATTATGCTCTTGGATAATAAATATATATTTATTATCCAAGTACATGTTTATTATATCTATGTATATCTGGACCAAGAAATAGTTCAAGGAAGAATAGACTCCTTAAAGAGTGCACTATTGAGTCTCTTCTAGTGGGCAATTGCTTATTGTGGTCGTATTGGGAAAATCCTACAATTACAACATTTAAGACATGATGTTGGCGATCCATTTTAAACAGGTCAATGCTTACTCATAGGAGAGGCCTTGTGTGTGGTCCTATTGGGAATATCCTACAGTTACAACATCTAAAACATGATGTTGGATCCATTTTAAACATGTCAATGCTTACTCATAGGAGGCCTCATGTGCTATATATAACCAAAGTAGTTCAATGATTGCTTGTTATGGTCCTATTAGGCATATCCTACAGCAACAACTACAACATGAGGCCTCAATGCTTACTCATAGGAGGCCTCATGTGCTATATATAACCAAAGTAGTTCAATGATTGCTTGTTATGGTCCTATTAGGCATATCCTACAGCAACAACTACAACATGATGTTGGATCCATTCAAAACATGTAAATGCTTACTCATATGGCAAACTTAACATGGATTTGTTCCATGTTGCTAGCTTCTCCTATGCCACCACACGGAACATCAAAATGCAAGCAAGATCGCTGCGTTTGGGAAAAGTTATCCATTCAATACCAGCTCAATGTTTTTAACCAATACTAAACCTCTGTCTAGAAATGTCATCATGAATTCTTTCCCGGTGTCATGTTGCCACCATATGCTTTCAAAATGCAAGCATTGGTTTTTACATTTGGAAAGGGGCCCTTGAGTTGCATGCCTTCCATGGTTTCCACTATTCTACTACATACTTTCAAATAATTCAAAGCTTTGTCATCTCACATCCTATGATAAGTCTTGTCCAAGAGAACATCCCCAATAGGGAATCTCCTCAAGCACTCTTTTCATGTGCTTCCCCTACAGCACTACATATGGCATACATATCTGCCAAAGCAATGCCAAGCTTCCCAATGACTCCTGTCAAACAATTCATCATGCACCCCTTCCCTTATACTCTTTTGCAAGAGAATCACATTTGGCACACATATCATGTGTGATTTTCAAAGAGTACTAAATAAATCATAATGTCCACCAAAATAGAGCCCGTTGCAATTATTCAACAATTAATTATCAACCTATTTGGTAAGGTTTTTGTACTTAAAAAAAAGCTCGTTTCACTAGAAAACTCATTTCTGTTAAAAGCATGAGCTACCAATTAACGTGTTAAAGTAGAAACGCATACACTACATAGAAAAGAGATAGGAATACTATGAACCTGTGGGAGACACGCGGAGACGACTGCTCTTGGGATAGCTGTTGGGGTTGTCTACTCTACATCTGCTGCTATGCGGTCAAGTATGATGGCCTCATCAACTAGCTCCCCACTACTGATGAGATCGAACCAACCCCTCCAACATGTACATGTGGCCCAGCTTGCAGCAGCAGCTGGGATGGAAACTGGGATGCTAGAACATGTGCCTGTTTTTGCCATGCTTGCATCTTCTCAGATGAAAGTCCAAGGTAAGTGAAAATGAAGCGAGAAATAATTTAGAAACAAAGGGGATTGGTTCTTAGTAGACACTTGCATGTTGAATGGTCGATAAACTATTGAGAGCCCATATAAGAATGACCTATCACTTGCCCACCCATTGCCTGTCCAATGAAGAACCTCTTATTGTCGATAGTGCTGCCACACATGCATTGCCAATGCCTAGGCTAGGCCTCTAGAGCCTAGAGTGGAGGATAGGATAGTACCATCCACATTTCTCGAGCATTCCAATGTCCACCACGCATGGATACCTACTCATCTGACGACATTGGTAGACCTATGATTTTAATGCCCCAAGCTACTACAACCCCCGTGAGTCCCCTGGGTAACCTTGACGGTTGCTTGCAGTCTCTCACAACCACTCTTACACCATCTCAACACTACAAAGCTTTACCTGCCGTGCACACCTCCGCCCTTACTACCCCTTGCCATATATAGGCAACTCACTCAAGCACCTCACCTTCACATGGCTGGATCCCCTCCTCCACTTGGGGTATACCCGCACCCTGTAACTTGGTGACGTCCCACACAGTTCCGGAGGACAAAGCTACATCTTTTTCTACGACGTCACCTCCGACTTCTGCTCCAAGTCCATCACCTCCGACTTCTCCTCCATCTCCAGCACTTGGGTCTAATTTAGTCCTCTAGCAGAGAAGAAAGTTCATCCCTATCCTTAGCCATGTCTCTCACAAGTAGTCCTCTAGTAGCGAAGGGAATGGGACATGCAGTTGAAGGAGTAGAATCAGATGCAGTTAAAAACTACAAAGAAGGTTTCCCAAAAGTTGCTAGATTCTCAAAAGTATGTCAAGCCGGTGTCAAGTCACAATAACATTAACGTTGAGGAAATTAAAGGGGTCAAAAAACTAAGGAGAAAAACAAACACTGTAGATGAAACCTGGCAACTTTTGGTCATGGGGGGTGAGTGTTGTTATTTAAGATTTAGCTCTACGGATAACCTGGCAGTGGCCACAGCTATAACCCCCTATGAGAAGATGAATTTGTAGTGCTTTTTGTGCGGCAGTGGTGGCAGCTAGGAGGAGAGGTGTTGTACAACGTGAGCAGTGATGGACTTGAGAAGGGAGAGACAGAACTGTCTCCCATGATCCACTCCAGGATGCCACCCACCATGTTCTCATTCTCCAAGCTGTACTTGAAACTCTCTGGGGCATCTCCTGCATCTGAGACATCTTTGTAGACACTAACTTGCAAATAGAAGGGAGTTAGTGGGCTTGTCTGCTTGTTGCAGCTACTAAGGTGATCTTGGCGCTACAAAGAGTTGAGCTCGATGAAGCTGCTAAAAAAACAAAAAAAAACCACGCTACTCAGTGTGCTAAGCTTGATAAAGCTTTTGTCCCACAAACAAATAAATAATAATCTTTAAAAAAGAATTCTACACTGCTTTGTGTTGTGCTTGCTTCCTATTACGCTGTTGTGTGTTGCACATGTTGTTGAGTGTTGTGTTATCTATAGCAATTGCGGTGTTGAGTGTTGTGCTATCTATAGCAATTGCCGTGGCCCTCTCATGCTACCTAATGCCGCCCTTCACCACTTCCAGATCGAGCTTTGTTGCCAGAGTATCCAAATTTCTCTACATCAGAAGCTTTCCGCCCATTGCTCTGCATTTAAAGCTAAGCAAAGTGAGAAGCATTTAGGCATATAAGCATATAGCATTGCGGGGGGAAGCTATGGCATCCGAGAATGAGGGCAAATACTAGAGCTGTGTGTGAAGGTGGGGAAGTTTGCAATTGGCTAACGACTCTTTGGTTTTTTGAGCCACACTGACAATTCCTTTACTACCCCTATGTGTTTTTCAAATTTTAAAGGAGAGGCATGTGGAATACCTTAAACACCACCTAGACAGGCCTAAAAATGTTGCCACCTGGCACGGTAAGTGAAGCCCAATTATATATATATAGAAGATGAGCTCATTAATGTCAAAAGTGTAAAATTCTACACCTAAGAAAAGTTGGTAACATTATGATGAGATTTATCTTGCACTCATCCACTACTTACTTCTATTGTTAAAGAATTCTCAGGCTTTGTGAAGGATCATCTCTCTCTTATCATCACAAGCGACCTTTCTATCTTCTCTATATCTTGCACTCATCCACCATAAACAACTTACTTCTACTCAAACTCAAGGTCAAGAAGATGTCGAACATGTACAAGCTCAAGATAAGGGTTGGATCATTTATACAAGTAAGACTAAAAGGATCTCTCTAAATAAGTTTTAATTTTGTGATGAAATATTATTTTTCTTAATTATGATTGGCCCTTGTTACATTGTTTTTTTAATATGTGTTTCATTTTAATGTGTGAAAAAAAATCTTGCAAATTTGTGAGAATGCCGAAAAAGTTCACAAAAGAAATCACGCAGAAAACTTTCCCTCTAAAAGTAGAAATGGAAAGGGAATATTTAATGAATATTAATTAAAACCTCATTAAAGACTTAAAAATTTCTAGTTGGGGAGCATTTAAAAATTTGGATGGTTTTTTTTACACACAATCATCAATTTTTTAAGGAAGTAAAAATCCCTTGGGACACACACACATCTATCTATTTACATACATACATACACACACATACATATATACATACACATATATATACACACACACACATACATACATACATATATTATACACACACATATATATACACACACACGCACACACACACACACACACACACACACACACACACACACATATACACATATACACATAATAGGATTGTAGAATGGATCTAGGGCCATTCTCTACCCTCTTGTGCTAAGAACTGGTGAATTTGAGAATGGGTCTACGATCATTCTTATTAGAACAATGTGCTTTAAAATGGACCTAGGGCCATTCTACCATACATAATATGCTTTTCTACCATACACAATGTGCTTTAAAATGACCTAGGGCCATTCTACCATCCATGATGTTATTTAGAATGGCCCTAAGGCAACTCTACCATGCACAATGTCCATTCTTTCAAGCACGTTGTGCTTCCAAGAATGGCCCTTGGGAATTCTCTAGTCTCTTATGTCAACTATTAGTGAATTTTAGAATAGTCTTAGGGCCAATCTCTACATGTGCATGAATAAAACATCAACATTGTGAATGGTAAAATGGCATTAGAATCATTTCTATAATCACAATGTGCTATAGAATGTCCCTAGGGCCATTCTACCTGCACAATGTGCTTGAAGAATGGCGCTAGGGCCATTCTTACCACATTATACTTGCAAGAATGCTCTTTTTCCATTCAATCTTAATATTTTATACATGCACATGTAGAGAATGGCCCTAAAACCATTCTATTATACACCAACATTTGGTATGAGAGAGTGAAGATTGGCCCTAAGTCCATTCTTGCAAGCACAATGTGTTTTAGAATGGCCCTAGGGCCATTCTCTACCCTCTTGTGCCAACTATCGTAGGGCCATTCTTGCAAGAACAATCTACTTTAGAATGGTACTAGGGCCATTCTACCATACACAATGTGCTTAAAAGATTGGCCCTAAGGCCATAGAATGGCCCTAGGTCTATTCTTTCAAGCACATTGTGCATGGCAGAGTGGCCTTAGGGCCATTCTAAGGCACATTGTGCTTCCAAGAATGGCCCTAGGGCAATTCTCTAGTCTCTTGTGTCAACCGTTGGTGAATTTTAAAATGGTCTTAGGGCCAATCTCTACATGTGCACCCATAACATCAATATTTTGAATAGTAGAATGACATCAAGGCCATTCTTATAAGCACAATGTGCTATAGAATGACTGTTAACCTAAACATACTACCTTGCATAAGAGAGGGATAGAAGAAGAGAAAGAAACCATGGAAGGGTCGATTTGGACAATAGCACTTAACCAACCCTAATGAGGGTTAACTCCCCTATGTGAGGCCACTAGGGGCTCACTCTACCACCACTTGTGTCACACCCAAGTGGAGATTCACAAGCTAGGTGAAGAGCAAAGAAGAAGGGAGCTATGGAAAGCTCTACCTTCACTCAATGCCAAAATGCATGCAAGATGGATCTTGATAAACAGACAAGAGAAGGGAGAGGAGAAGAGAAGCTAGATTAACACCATCCCTACCATGCATACACAACAATCAAGCAAGCAAGCATATAAAACACAAGCATGCAACCACAAGCTCAAGAGAGTGAGAAAGAGAGAGAGAGAGATCAAGACTCAATTGAGACAAATAAGATTGTCCCTTTTCATATTCCATACAATGTCTTATATACATGAGCTCACTTTTTACAATGGCCGGCTACCCATTTACAATTGGAGGCCCAAAATTGGCTTTCTAGCTCTATGTACATCTAGCTCATTCCTACGACAACATTACACAAGCCATAAGCTCGGTCATCCCATATCTCTTTTATCAATAAGCGCTTTGCACGGTTACAAGAGGATAAGTTACAAGAAGCGTGACTGTGTTGGCCCCTTGTTGATGTGGAAGGCCAAGCCTTGAGTGCCTTTGTGTAACAGATGGCTCCAATCTAGGAATGTCTCCAATAGTGTGATGATCAAATCAAAGAATCTGATTATGGCAACCACAACGAGATCTGGCACTTGATTGTATCTGCCATGATAAACTCATGTAGGTGCTTGAGCATGCTGGCTTCAATGCATGGGTTCTATGGCATTGGGGAGGGGCGAACCATGGAAAATTATAGAGGAGTTTGGGGGTTCTTGACTTACTTCTCATGGAAAAGATTCCATGCCCATCGGGGGATAGATCGGTAGATTCTCGGGGTTGATTCAGAGTTGGCATGTTTCCCTATAGTATTGGTCCCAGATGTAAGGCTTGAGAAGGAATGGTTGCCGCCTGCCAGGCTGGCTGCTCACCCATGAGATCAAATGTGATGGGACGAGCAGTGGCGGGTGGCCTGTTGTGAGATCCTTGTCCCCACCGCGCAACGGATTCGGGGTGCTAGCAGCAGAAGTAGCATTTCTTGCGCGGGGCAGAGTCCCACACTCGGGGCCTCGTCCACAGATATCCGGACAAGAGACTAATCCGTCGGTTTTTCCAAAATCGAATCCGAAAAAACTTCCTTTATCTAGAAAGCACGTGCGATTCCACCAGGATAACTTTTTACTCTAACGTAGTCAAGACCATTACTGATCAAACTGATCCAACTGCACCTATAAAGATACTCGGCCAGATCAAGGAAGAAACTTGCACTTGGATCATTGGGATCAACACTTTTTTCCCCATCAAGAGGCACATCCGTTGATTCCTATCCATAGAACAATTACTACCCGGGATTTACTTCATCTATCGTAATAACAAAAATTAAGTTTTGATTTACGGATCCATCAGTCCAGCCTAACCCCGTCTAGTCCCATGGGTTAGCCAACCGCCCAACCACTGTAGTGATGTGATCCAATTAGGAATTTGGTTAGGTTTTGTCCCAGGTACCAAGGAAAAGAGTTCCAAGGCCCCCTAGTCGGAAGTTCATGCAAACATAAAACTAGTCACACCACTTACACACCCAATATGAAATTGCCTTTTTCTCAGCATCAGCTAACTTTAAAACAATCCTTTAATGAAACCATTATGTCACTGATGACAATCCTCAAAGTCTCTGGTTGAATCCTTATTTCCAGTCATTTATTCATCGGTGTACTTATGGCATCATTAGCAACAACCAGAACGCTCACCACCTGTTCACTCAGGGGCCTTTTCCATAGTTCCTAGCTCATAGTAACCGGCAATATATTCATATAACAGAATGGAATCTCCGTGGAAGATCAGCAAGATCAACCCACAGATCCATATAAAAGAGCCATGGACTCATCCGTTGAGGACCAGCAAGGTCAATCAACCAGATCCATGCTCGGTTTCAAAAAACAACTCTTAATCCTTGTTCCAATATCTTCCATGATGCACGTGTGGGTATCTTCGGCGACCCAGAGCTCGAGCACCGTATGGTCAGCACCCTCTAGGATCCTTCGCAGATGACCTAGCGCTTCACTCATAGGCCGCTTCCTTGGTCCCTTATCCACCGTACCGGAAGCTCACCATTTAAATCAAACCGAGGCTGGTCAAGACCTCGACCGACCTTGCTACGCGAGACGTCCTCCATTGACCCTTCATCAACAGTTGCAACTTTATCAGTTAGGTCTCCATGACCTTAATCCATAAGACGATCAAAATGCTTCCCCAGCATTCTTGACATAAAACAGTCATTTACAAACAGTCACAAAATACAGTTTCTATATCGAACTCTTGTCTTTCCACGTTATCCTTCCTCAGTCCACATTACTTATTCCACATTCCATTCAATGTGTACTCATTCTCATCCATTCCCTCACATGGACGACACATTAATTCACATACACATTCACATTCATTATTCTACATACACATCCCTGTTCGTACATCCACATCATACATCCAATCCCATATCTGCATGTATACATCCACATCCACATTCTCATTCACATCCATACATCTACATCTACATGCATACATCCACATCTCCATGTATACATCCACATCCACATTCACATTCACATCCATACATCTACATCTACATGCATACATCCACATCTCCATGTATACATCCACATTCACATTCTCATTCACATCCATACATCTACATCTACATGCATACATCCACATCTCCATGTATACATCCACATCTACATTCTCATTCACATCCATACATCTACATCTACATGCATACATCCATATTTCCATGTATACATCCACATCCACATTCACATTCACATCCATACATCTACATTTACATGCATACATCCACATCTCCATGTATACATCCATATCTACATTCTCATTCACATCCATACATCTACATCTACATGTATACGTCCACATCTCCATGTATACATCCACATCCATATTCACATCACATCCATACATCTACATTTACATGCATACATCCACATCTCCATGTATACATCCACATCTACATTCTCATTCACATCCATACATCTACATCTACATGCATACATCCACATCTCCATGTATACATCCACATCCACATTCACATTCACATCCATACATCCACATCTACATGCATACATCCATACATACACATCCACATCCACATCCACATTCATACATCCACATCTACATGCATACATCCATACATACTCATCCATTTTCATACATCCACATCTACATGCACATTCACATCCATACATACTCATCCATGCATACATCCATACATACTCATCCACATCTACATGCACATTCACATCCATACATCCACATCCACATCCACATTCACATCTACATGCATACATCCATACATAGACATCCACATTCACATCCATACATCCACATTCATACATCCACATCCACATCCATACATCCACATCCACATCCACATTCATACATCCACATCTACATGCATACATCCATACATACACATCCACATTCACATCCATACATTCCCATGCATACATCCACATCCACCTTCTCATTCACATCCATACATCTACATCTACATGCATACATCCATATCTACATGCATACATCCATACATACTCATCCATTTTTATACATCCACATCTACATGCACATTCATACATACACATCCACATCTACATGCACATTCATACATACACATCCACATTCACATCCATGCATCCACATCCACATTCATACATCCATACATACCCATCCACATTCATATCCATACATCCACATCCACATCCACATCCACATTCACATCTATACATCCACATCCACATTCATACATCCACATCTATATGCATACATCCATACATACACATCCACATTCACATCCATGCATCCACATACGCCTTCACATCTATTCTTTTACATTACATCCATTCTCGCCCTATCACAACCCATATACATCTTATCCCATCACATACACTTCTTACCTCATCCCATACACATCTTAACTCATCTTATCACATCCTAACTCATCTCATATGCATCTTATCACATCTTATCATTTTCCATATCTATTTATAGAATACAAGAGAATTCTTATATTTGATATAAGATTTCTTTACGTATCTATTTATGCATAAATTCCGTTTAAGGAGACTAACATTTTTGAATAAAAATCAATCTTTTATGCATCTTTCTATGTATAAATTTATTTTAAATGAGAATGACACTTTGAATTAAAATTCAATCTTTTATACATCTTCCTATGCATAAATTCAATTTAGATGAGAAAGATACTTTTGAATTAAAAATCAATCTTTTATGCATCTTCCTATGCATAAATTCAATTTAGTAAGAATTACACTTTTAGAATAAAATATTCATCTTTTATGCATACCTCTATGCATGAAATTCAATTATGCTAAAAGTAACACTTTTATAATAAAATAATCATCTTTTATGCATACCTCTATGCATGAAATTTAATTATGCTAAAAATAACACTTTTATAATAAAATAATCATCTTTTATGCATACTTCTATGCATGAAATTCAATTATGCTAAAAATAACACTTTTATAATAAAATATTTATATTTTATGCATACCTCTATGCATGAAATTCAATTATGCTAAAAGTAACACTTTTATAATAAAATAATCATTATAAAAAAAACTTGACATTAATCAATTAACCATTCACCTAGGATAGAGAATGGTTGGTTTTGTTAGAGAAGAGAGGGGAATGCCTTTTTGTAATGAGGCATAACATTTTTAGAGAAGACATAAAGCATAAAAACCATTTAAACCATAAAAATAAGTGAAAAAAGAGAATCACCAACTTACTAAAGACCTTGATAGCTTTCCTTTGGCTTGATGGTTTGAGGGTTCAACTCTTGTTTGAACAAGAGTGGCCACCAATCTTTGGACGAGAAAAATGTCAAAAACTCGTGAATTATTAATAAATTCATAGTTATTGACTTGGGTGGAGTAGAGTAACAATGCATAAACATTATTGAGTTTTAACAAAGGGGAAGGCCTCTATTTATAGGAAAAAGTGAGCTCCTAACCACACAAACTGATTCTAGAATTTTCCAACTCAGTTTGGTCAATTTTTGACCATTTTTAGGTCAGTTGAGCTAACTTTTTGCAACTAGACTTGAATTAGGAGAGAGGAGAGATGAAATATCTCAATTTTTATGAGTTTAAAACTCATTCAAGCATGTGAAGTATGCACCTCCTTTAAGGGACTCCCCTTCCTTACATATGTGTCAAAATGGAATCATTATACCCAAAATATCTCTTTTTTTTAGTAATACTCATAGTTTTTTACTAATAAACCTTGTACATTTTCAACTCTTCATCTTATGTGAGCATTTACTTATTTTTGGATACCCAAATATCTCATATTTTTGATATTACTCATAGTTTCTTACTAATAAACCTTGTACACAGTCAACTCTTCATCTTATGTGAGCATTTACTCATTTTTGGGTATCATCTTTTTGCAAAATTGGATTTATCTCCTCCCCACACATGGATTGATCTTATTGGTCCATAGGAACCTTAATTGGACTATAATCCAAAAATTTCTGAAAATCTAGACCCTTAGGCTAAGGTCCTTCATACCCATTTTCAATTAATTCCAATTGCACATTGGAAAGTTCTTTTTGAATTTTTGTTTCAGGGGAACTTATTTTAATAAGATGAGTTATTTTTCTATCCAAAAATATTCATAATCTGAATATTCTCTCTCTAGAATATTTTCTCTCTCTAGGTCAAAATAATTAGAAATAAGATCTTTTATATTTCAGAAGAGGGGATTGATTACAGGGGAGGATGCTGGATATCTTGAGAGGCTGGGGAGGAATCTTACATTCTCTCCCACTTGAAAAACGCGAGATGTCCTCATCTCGCAAACTGGGGGTAATTCCGCAAGATGTACGAATATGAGACTAAGAGAAAATTTAATTAAGATTAACCACCAAGAAAAGTCTCAAAGAGAAAATTTAATTAAGATTAACCACCAAGAAAAGTCTCAAAGAGAGCAAGACTCAAGACAAGAACAAAGATTTCAACTTTATTCACTCTTGGAACATATACAGTAAGATAGAAGAACTTTTTACAATTCCATAAGCCCGTCCATCATATGGTCACAAAAGTAGCACTCACAAGCTGCACACGTATAAGGTAACTCATCTATGGGAATAATTCGGCTGGTTATTGCAGCACCTATCTCATTGGTATGAGATGACCTATTAAAAGGACCTCTAAGAGGCAAGTCAAAAACGGGATAAAGGCATATCTTCTGATGAGGAAGAAAACACGCTGGTAAGAAGACCCGCTCAGAAAATCCACCATGCCTTGATCTCATCATGCAGTAGTATCGGGGACCCAAGCCCAAAGCTTCAATAACCATGGCCAAGCGGACATTGTTACGAAAAAGCTGCCGACCCCACGGTGTTACCCTAGTTATGTCTCGATAGGTCCGCCATTTGGTCTGAGCTACAAAAGTTCCCAAGTGAGGGAAAAGTGAGCGCTCATACAGTTCTATAAAATCCTTCTTCACAGACTCGCTTGCGTCTTAAAGGTGAGAAATCATCATGGATAAAACCAAGTCTTGCTGCCAAGCCATGAAAGAGATTAAGAAAGAAAGGAGATTCGATAGAAGTAAGATTACTGCGAGTGACAAGTAAGAGTTACGACTTATATAAAAGAAAGAACTAGCGTAACCTAGAAGCCAACGGGGTATCTTGCCACTGAAGTTTTACCGTCATTCCATGATTTGGTTTTGGCACATATTTCTATAGAAGGCTTACATGAAATACATTATGAACTTTGAGATGAGGAGGTAAAAGAAGCTCGTAGGCTAAGTCACCTACTTTCTTTGAATTGAGATATGGCTCACAATATCTGAGGGATAACTTCTTATACTTCCCAAGAGATAAAGAACTTCTTTTAGGTCGTACTCGAATGAAGACCATATCTGCTTCTTTGTGCTGCTCCATGTCATCAAGCATTTGACTGGTCATCTCGACCCTAATCAATGGGTCAAACCTAGTTAATAGAGTTAAGCAATCTTGTCCGAGACGAACCCTGATTAGATTGGTATGAAGGAATTGGTCTCTGAATTCGGGGTTCTTGACTTCCCTGTGCTCTTGACATGGTAGGAGTTGGGCCATCTTTTAACTGATGACCAAAACCTTGGCATCCAAAACACCGGTTCTCACTTTTGAACTCATCGTTCTGAATCCTTAAATAGGTGGGGCTCCTGAGAAGTATTCTGGGAAAAGGGTCTTCCTTTTTTAAACAGAATCTTTCTTTTATTTTAGAGAGGGAATAATTATAAGATCAGAAAGGGAGGTGTATACCTCGAAGGCTGGGGGAGGAATCTTACACCTGTGGTAGCCACCGTCGCATTGTCAAGGTCGGTGCTTACGCTTCTAGCCGTGATACTTGGCATTGAGGTAGGGTTGTCAGGACGTGGAGGTCCATGCAATTTGTGACTTTGGTGATGGGCACCACCTAGATTTGTTGACCGAGCAGAATTCGGGTGGCTTACTTCATGGGATTGAGTGGATCGTGCCAATTGAGGGGGTTTAGCTATAAACATTCCATTTATTAGACTATTGCCTTTGAGATTGTAGAGAGAGTTCTAGCGAATAGTTGTTTTAACTTCAGAACATTATTAAAAAAATTTAAAAATTTTATGATGTTGCCTAGGCATACATAGAATATAGAGAGACACTTGTATGTATCTCTATGATAGTTTACTAGGAGGAATCTACATTTGTATAGGTAGGTTTCTAGGGTTGGTTATATATTGGCAAAGATATGAAGAGATATTTGTTGAGCCTTAAGATATTAATTTTGAATTTCAGTAAATGGAGATTCAGAATGATAACAACCACTCAAGAGATGTACTGGCTATGAAGGATTCTTCCAATGAAGAAGTAGCTTTGTCTACTCCACCGGAGTTGATGAATGTTCGAGCTGCAAAACACCTTACTAGGTCAAGGTCTCCATCCGGACAACCAAACTCTAAATTTTTACAAAATATTATGGACATATACGAGCGGTCTGAGAAAAATCAGGTTGCGTGCAAAGAGTACTTAGAACCCCTTTGGGATGAGATCCGTGGAAGTGGCAGCCAAAGGGGAGATATGCTAACAGGTGAGTTGTCTCATCATCTTCACCGTATCCTTTACAGTAATGGTCGGTCGGATGGAGGCTAACCAACTAGATATGATTTCTTTCATGGAGAATATGCATGTTGAAATTGGGGAACGTCAAGGCAGATGTAATGGACAATGCAAAGAATAAGTGGATTCTCTAAAAGATCAAGTACGTACTTTAGGCTTGGAGGTATTGAGTCTTAAAATATCTATTAATCGACTCAATGCTATTATGAAAAAGACGAGTCGTATGTTAGAAGCCCGGGTAGTTGCCTAGGGTTTTGGTGAGAGTAATGATGTTCTTTCTCAAGGCACAAATTGTATTGCGACTTGCAGAATTGGCTCTCTCTTTTGGCTACATATATAAATTTTCCATTTTCTCAAATTTAATACTTCTCTCTTATTTTGTTCTCTCGCACTTTTTTATTGTGTCTCAACTTCTATTTCCTCTCTCTGTCTCTCTCTATATCTATCTACCTCTGTGATTATATATGTTATTACCCTTTATCTTTGTAAGAGATGGATTGTATATGTTATGCTCACTTACTGTGTAAGATTCATCCCTCCAGCTTTTTGAGGCGTGCAGGTGTAAGAACCTCCCCTTTTGATCTTATAATTATTCCCCTCTCTTAAATAAAAGAAAGATTCTGTTTTACCCTATTTTGACCTAGAGAGAGAAAATATCTAGAGAGAGAGAGTCCAAAATTGAGATATTTTTGGATATAAAAATCATCCTAGTGTCTAAAATGAATTCCCCTGAAACAGAAATTCAAAAAGAAATTTCCAATGTGCATTTGGAATTAATTGGAAATGGATATAAAGGACCTTAGCCTAAGGGTCTAGATTTTCAGAAATTTTTAGATTATGGTCCAATTAAGGTTCCTATGGGCCAATAAGATCAATCCATGTGTGGGGAGGAGATAAATCAAATTTGTAAAAGAAAAATACCCAAAAATGAGTAAATGCTCACATAAGATGAGAGTTGACTATGTACAAGGGTTATTAGTAAAAAACCATGAGTATTACTAAAAAAAGAGATATTTGGGATATAATGATTCCATTTTGACACATGTGTAAGGAAGGGGAATCCCTTCAAGGAGGCGCCTACTTTACATGCTTGAATGAGTTTTAAACTAAAAAATAATATGATATTTTTATCTCTCCTCTCTCTTGGATCAAACCGAATCAAAAAGGAACCAAACTAGGTCCAAATTTAACCAAACTGAATCTGAAAAATTCTAGAAATCAGTTGGTCTTGGTTAGAGCCTCCCTCTCCTATATATAGAACCTGAACCCTTTGTAAAAAATAGGAGAATTATACTATGCCAGAATTATGCTGAAATAATGATAATTTTTACTATTCTCTAAAATTCTCCCCAAATTGAAGAAATTGGAGCTTCCCTCCTTCAATCTCCATTAGTGGCTCCATCAACATACCAAACCAATTGATTGGTTGGGGGCCTCTACCGTGATCAAAGAATCAAGCAATTTGTAAGGTAAAAGGTAAATTTTAATCTTTTTCTATAATTTCTCAATGTATCTCTCTTCTCAACCCCTCTCAAGCTTGAGAAGCTTAATTGGACCTTGAACCTTGCTTCTCACCGTATTCCTTTCCTTCACGTTCTCTTCCAGTCTATGATCAACCGTCAATGTGGATATAGCACCTCCTTGGGAATCTAGAATACAACGTGAATCTCCAACAGAGGCAACGGTAACAGTCCATCCATCCACCACGACAAATGTAAGATTCCTCCCCCACCCCCTTTTTGATGTCTAGTATCTTTCCCTGTAATAAATCCCTCTTCAGAAATATAAAGACCTTGTTTCTATCTGTTTTAGCCTAGAGAGAGAAAAATATTCTAGAGAGAGAATATTCAGATTTTGAATATTTTTGGATAGAAAAATATCTCTTCTAATTCAGATGAGTTCCCCTGAAACAGAAATTCAAAAAGAATTTTCCAATGTGCAATTGGAATTAATTGAAAATAGCTATGAAGAACCTTAGCCTAAGGGTCTAGATTTTCAGAAATCTTTAGACTATGGTCCAATTAAGGTTCCTAGGGACCAATAGCATCAATCCATGTGTAGGGAGGAGATAAATCCAACTTGTAAAAAGAAAATACCCAAAAATGAGTAAATGCTCACATGAGGTGAAGAGTTGAAAATGTACAAGGTTTATTAGTAAAAAATTATGAGCAATATTAAAAGTATGACATATGTAAGGAAGAGGAGTTCTTTAAAGGAGGTGCATATTTCACATAAGATGAAGAGTTGAAAATGTACAAGGTTTATTAGTAAATAAACACATATGTAAGGAAGGGGAGTTCTTTAAAGGAGGTGCATATTTCACATAAGATGAAGAGTTGAAAATGTACAAGGTTTATTAGTAAAAAAACTATGACACATATGTAAGGAAGAGGAGTTCTTTAAAGGAGGTGCACATTTCACATAAGATGAAGAGTTGAAAATGTACAAGGTTTATTAGTAAAAAACTATGAGCAATAAAATTTTGACACATATGTAAGGAAGGAAAATTCTTTAAAGGAGGTGCATATTTCACATGCTTGAATGAGTTTTAAACTCAAAAATAATGTGATATTTTTATCTCTCATCTCTCTTGAACCAAACCAAATCAAAATGGAACCAAACCGAATCAAAAAGTAACCAAACTAGGTTCAAATCTAGTCCAAATTCAACCAAACTGACTTGGAAAATTCTAGAATCAGTTTGTTTGGTTAGGAGCTCAAATTTTCCTATAAATAGAAGCCTCCCCTTGTTGAAAAAAAATATAATGTCTTATGCATTGTTACTCTACTCCACCTAAGCCAAAATATAGTCTCTTATGCTTTGTTACTCTACTCCACCTAAGCCAAAATATAATCTCTTATGCTTTGTTACTCTACTCCACCTAAGCTAAAATATATAGTGTCTTATGCCTTGTTACTCTACTCTACCTAAGCCAAGAACTGTGAATTCTTTAATATTTCACTAGTTTTTGATACTTCCCTCTTTCTTCAATCCCCATTGGTGGCTCCATCAACATACTAAACCAATTGATTGGTTGGGGGCCTCTACCGTGAATAAAGAATCAAGCAAATCATAAGGTAAGTATATTGAATGTTGATCTTTTCTATGATTTCTCAATGATTCTCTCTTCTCAACCCCTCTCAAGCTTGAGAAGTTTAATTGGTATGGTTTTTTTTTAAATGCTATTGAAGTTAATTGGTGAATAGTAGTGAAGAGTTACATAATTTAATAAATGCTATAGAAGTTAATTTCCACTTATATTTAAATTCTAATGGTTTTTATAATTTCTCTCTCTCACTCAAGAAATGGTCATACTCACGACCCATTCTCAATCCAAATGAAGCTTTTCATAAAGCTTTTCCTTAATCCAAGATTAAGCTATGCTTGAGGCCGAATTAATGGCTTTTTGCTATGCTTTTAGTTTATGCACATTGATGATTCAATCCATTATGGATTGATGACCCAATTAAAGACCATTCTAATTGTTTTCTTAATGATCCAATTAGAGACCATTATGGATTGATGATCCAATTAGAGACCATTCTAATTGTTTTCTTAATGATCCAATTAGAGACCATTGTGGATTGATGATCCAATTAGAGACCATTCTAATTGTTTTCTTAATGATCCAATTAGAGACCATTATGGATTGATGATCCAATTAGGGACCATTCTAATTATTTCTTTAATAATGAGCTTTATCCCTTAGAAAAAATTTGAGATTTATCAGTCATAGTAGCGGAGCTATGGCAAAATTTTTATAGAAATTACGCATAAAATAAATTCATTCAAAGTATAAAAAGAGGAATTCCTACCATATTCTAGGAACTATCATCCTAGATAAATTAAAAGAATTTTATTATGCATGGAGATGTGGATGTTGCATGTAGATGTAGATGTATGGATGTGAGTGTGAATGTGGAGGTGGATGTATGCATGGGACGTGGATGTATGCATGTAGAAATAGATGTGTAGATGAGGATGTAAATGGAGATGTGGATGGATGCATGTAGATGTAGAGGTATAGATGTAGATGTGAATGGAGATGTGGATGTATACATGTAGATGTAGATGTATAGATGTAGATGTGGATGTGGAGGTGGATGGATGCATGTAGATGTAGATGTATAGATGTAGATGGGAATGGAGATATGGATGTATGCATGTAGATGTAGGTGTATAGACGTAGATGTGGATGTAGAGGTGGATGTATGCATGTAGATGTAGGTGTATAGACGTAGATGTGGATGTAGAGGTGGATGTATGCATGTAGATGTAGATGTATAGATATGGATGTGAATGTGGAGTGGATGTATGCATGTAGATGTAGGTGTATGGAGGTGAATGTGAATGTGGATGTGAATGTATGCATAGGGATGTAGATGTATGCATGTAGATGTGAATGTACGCATATAGTTGTGGATGTATGGATGTGAATATACGATTGTGATGTGAGGGAATCTGAAGTGATGAGATGGAAATGATGTGATGGGATGAGTATACATATAAATGGAATATGGAATAAGTAATGTAGATTGAGGAGGGATAATGTGGCAAAATGAAAGTTAAAATAGAAATTGTATTGTAAACTGTTTGTAAATGCTGTCTGTAAATGATTGTTTTATGTCAAGAATGCTGGGGGGAGCATTTTGACCGTCTTGTGATTAAGGTCGTGATGAGAAAGTTGCAACTGCTGACGGGGAGTCAATGAAGGACGTCTCGCGTAGCAAGGTCGGCCGAGGTCTTGACCAGCCTCGGTGCGATTAAAATGGTGAGCTTCCGGTACGGTGGATGAGGGGCCAAGGAAGCGGCCTATGCGTGAAGCGCTAGGTTACCTGCGAAGGATCCTAGAGGGTGCTGACCATACGGTGCTCGGGCTCTGGGTTGCCTAGGATACCCACGCGTGCGTCGAGGAAGATATTGGAACAGAGTTGGAGTTGTTTTCTGAAATCGAGCATGGATCTGGTTGATTGACCTTGCTGGTCTTCAATGGATGAGTCCATGGCTCCTTATATGGATCTGTTGGTTGATCTTGCTGATCTTCAACGAGAGTCCATCTTGTTAAGTGATTATATTGCCAAGTATTATGGGCTAGGAACTATCGAAACGGCTCCTGAGCGTTCTAGTTGCCAATGATGCCATAGATACTCTGATGAAGGAATGATGGGAAATTAAGAATCAATTGGATAAATTGGAAGTTGGTGATCAATGATACTATGGTTTTATTAAAGGATTGTTTTAAACTGGTTGAATCTGGTTGAAAAAGGGCAATTTCATATTGGGTGTGTGAGTGGTGTGACTAGTTTTATTTTGCATGAACATCCGGCTAGGGGGCCTTGGAACTCTTTTCCTTGGTACCCGGGACAAAACCTAACCAAATTTTTAATTGGATCCCATCACTACAGTGGTTGGGCGGTTGGCTAACCCATGGGATCGGATGGGGTTAGGCTGGACTGATGGATCCGTAAATCGAGACTCAAACTTTTGTTTTTACGATAGAAAAAAAAAAAAAATCCCGGACAGAAACTGTTCTATGGATAGGAATCAACGGCTGTGCCTCTTGAATGGGGAAAAAAGCGTTGATCCCAATGATCCAAGTGCAAGTTTCTTCCTTGAACTGACTAAGTACCTTATAGATGTAATTGGATCATCTCGATCAGAAATGATCTTGACTACGTTAGAGTAAAAAGTTATCCTGGTGGAATCGCCCGTGCTTTCCGGTAAAGGAAGTTT
Organism: Cibotium barometz; assembly: GCF_041138505.1. Lineage (NCBI taxonomy): Eukaryota > Viridiplantae > Streptophyta > Polypodiopsida > Cyatheales > Cibotiaceae > Cibotium > Cibotium barometz. The sequence goes on along the minus strand of NC_141101.1, from coordinate 34,535,372 downwards.
TTCCGGGTTCGGTTTTGGAACAACCGACGGACTAGTCTCTTATCCGGATATCCGTGGGCGAGGCCCCGAGTGTGGGACCCCTGTCCCGCGCGAGAAGCGCTACTTCCGCTGCCAGTACCCTGAATCCGTTGCTCGGTGGGAACAGGGATCTTACAGTTGGTATCAGAGCCTTTGGTTAATAAAGATCACCTGAGAAGACAAATAGGTCAAAAATTTATCAAGAAACACAAAAGGTTATAATTGTGTGATATAATTCATACAATTTGATATTCAAACTGAAACTCGTAATTTGGTAATTGGGTCTTTAGATGGAAGTACCGCAATTATATAGAATTCCCGACTTGCTTGAGGCCTAGACATGATAGTATTTACCTTATAATTCCAAGGGCCGTGACTACCCGTATATACCGAGAGTATACTGCAGCTCTTTACTGACAGTATATACGAGTAAATCTAAGACTTGAAATTATAAGCGTTAATGCTATCCAGATGATGATTTTGCATGTGATTGATATGATTTTTAATTCTGTTTGAGAATGGATGAATTGATTTGGATTCTGATTGAAAATGCTGATTGAAAATGCTGATTGAAAAATGTTGATTTTTAAAAAATTAGTTGAAATATAATGAAACCACAATGAGGGGGAATGGGACGAATCCCTGTAATGATATTCATAACTAGAATGATGATAATGAATTCAGCAAATCACTATGAGGTTAATGGGTGTGCTGTTAGATTGCTACTGTTAATATTTGACCGGTAGATCAAGTTAAGGGATGTCAAATTGAGAACTTGCTTGACTGAAATTTCCGTGGAGGAATGTTTCGAAGGAAACTTTTCGGTCTAATGGACCATTATCATGTTAAAGATATGAATGATATGATCTGAATGAATTGTTATTTGATAATGAGTTCTATATAAGGGATATTTATCCCAGTGTTCTGTTGGGTTGACCAGAATATAAGGAACCCCAGAATAAATTGGATCTTAAGAAAAAGAGTTGTCCTCTACTTGGCGAGATGAGGACATCTCGCATTTTTTTTAAGTGGGGTAGAATGTAAGATTCCTCCCCAGCCTTCGAGGTATACAGGAGTAAGAATCTCCCTTTCTGATCTTATAATTATTCCCTCTCTAAAATAAAAGAAAGTTTCTGTTTAAAAAAGGAAGACCCTTTCCCTAGAATACTTCTCAAGAGTCCCACCTGTTTTAAGGATTTAGAACAATGAGTTTAGAAATGAGAATCGGTGTTTTGGATACCAAGGTTTTGGTTTTCATTCAAGTACGGCCCAAAAGAAGTTCTTTATCTCTTGGGAAGTATAAGAAGTTATCCCCCAGATATTGTGACCCTTATATCTGAATTCAATGAAAGTAGGTGACTTAACCTACAAGCTTCTTTTATCTCCTCATCTCAAAATTCTTAATGCCTTCTATAGAAAAATGTGTCAAACTCAAATCATGGAAAGACGGTAAAACTTCAGTGGCAAGTTACCGTTGGCTTCTAGGTTACGCTAGCTCCTTCCTTTATATAAGTCGTAACTTTTACTTGTCGCTCACAGTAATCTTACTCCCATCAATCTCCTTTCTTTCTTAATCTCCTTCATGGCTTGGCAACAGGAATTAGTTTTATCCCTGATGATTTCTCACCTTCAAGACGCAAGAGAGTCTGTGAAGAAAGACTTTATAGAACAGTATGAGCGCTCACTTTTTCCTCACCTAGGAACTTCTGTAGCGCAGACCAAATGGCGGACCTATCAAAACATAACTAGGGTAACACCCTGGGGTCAGCAGCACTTTCGTAACAATGTCCGCTTGGCCATGGTTATCGAAGCCTTGGGTTTGGGTCCCCGATACTACTGCGTCATGAGATCAAGGCATCCTGGGTTTTCTGAGCGGGTCTTCTTACTGGCGTGTTTTCTTCCTCATGAGAAGATATGCCTTTACCCCGTTTTTGGCTTGCCTCTCAGAGGTCCTTTTCTTAGAACACCTCATACCACTGAGATAGGCGCAGCAATAACCCACAGAATCATTCCCATAGATGAGTTACCTTATACTTGTGCAGCTTGTGAGGACTGCTTTTGTGACCATATGATGGACGGGCTTATGGAAGTGTAAAGAGTTCCTCTATCTTTACTGTATAAGTTCCGAGAATGAATAAAGTTTAAATCTTGTTCGTATTTTGAATCTTGCTCTCTTTAAGACTTATCTTGGTGGTTAATCTTGATTAAAATTTTTCTCTAAGTCTCATATTCGTGCATCTTGCGAAATTATCCCAGTTTGCGAGATGAGGACATCTCGCATTTTTTTAAGTGGGGTAGAATGTAAGATTCCTCCCCCACCCCCTTTTTGATGTCTAGTATCTTTCCCTGTAATAAATCCCTCTTCAGAAATATAAAGACCTTGTTTCTATCTGTTTTAGCCTAGAGAGAGAAAAATATTCTAGAGAGAGAATATTCAGATTTTGAATATTTTTGGATAGAAAAATATCTCTTCTAATTCAGATGAGTTCCCCTGAAACAGAAATTCAAAAAGAATTTTCCAATGTGCAATTGGAATTAATTGAAAATAGCTATGAAGAACCTTAGCCTAAGGGTCTAGATTTTCAGAAATCTTTAGACTATGGTCCAATTAAGGTTCCTAGGGACCAATAGCATCAATCCATGTGTAGGGAGGAGATAAATCCAACTTGTAAAAAGAAAATACCCAAAAATGAGTAAATGCTCACATGAGGTGAAGAGTTGAAAATGTACAAGGTTTATTAGTAAAAAATTATGAGCAATATTAAAAGTATGACATATGTAAGGAAGAGGAGTTCTTTAAAGGAGGTGCATATTTCACATAAGATGAAGAGTTGAAAATGTACAAGGTTTATTAGTAAATAAACACATATGTAAGGAAGGGGAGTTCTTTAAAGGAGGTGCATATTTCACATAAGATGAAGAGTTGAAAATGTACAAGGTTTATTAGTAAAAAAACTATGACACATATGTAAGGAAGAGGAGTTCTTTAAAGGAGGTGCACATTTCACATAAGATGAAGAGTTGAAAATGTACAAGGTTTATTAGTAAAAAACTATGAGCAATAAAATTTTGACACATATGTAAGGAAGGAAAATTCTTTAAAGGAGGTGCATATTTCACATGCTTGAATGAGTTTTAAACTCAAAAATAATGTGATATTTTTATCTCTCATCTCTCTTGAACCAAACCAAATCAAAATGGAACCAAACCGAATCAAAAAGTAACCAAACTAGGTTCAAATCTAGTCCAAATTCAACCAAACTGACTTGGAAAATTCTAGAATCAGTTTGTTTGGTTAGGAGCTCAAATTTTCCTATAAATAGAAGCCTCCCCTTGTTGAAAAAAAATATAATGTCTTATGCATTGTTACTCTACTCCACCTAAGCCAAAATATAGTCTCTTATGCTTTGTTACTCTACTCCACCTAAGCCAAAATATAATCTCTTATGCTTTGTTACTCTACTCCACCTAAGCTAAAATATATAGTGTCTTATGCCTTGTTACTCTACTCTACCTAAGCCAAGAACTGTGAATTCTTTAATATTTCACTAGTTTTTGATACTTCCCTCTTTCTTCAATCCCCATTGGTGGCTCCATCAACATACTAAACCAATTGATTGGTTGGGGGCCTCTACCGTGAATAAAGAATCAAGCAAATCATAAGGTAAGTATATTGAATGTTGATCTTTTCTATGATTTCTCAATGATTCTCTCTTCTCAACCCCTCTCAAGCTTGAGAAGTTTAATTGGTATGGTTTTTTTTTAAATGCTATTGAAGTTAATTGGTGAATAGTAGTGAAGAGTTACATAATTTAATAAATGCTATAGAAGTTAATTTCCACTTATATTTAAATTCTAATGGTTTTTATAATTTCTCTCTCTCACTCAAGAAATGGTCATACTCACGACCCATTCTCAATCCAAATGAAGCTTTTCATAAAGCTTTTCCTTAATCCAAGATTAAGCTATGCTTGAGGCCGAATTAATGGCTTTTTGCTATGCTTTTAGTTTATGCACATTGATGATTCAATCCATTATGGATTGATGACCCAATTAAAGACCATTCTAATTGTTTTCTTAATGATCCAATTAGAGACCATTATGGATTGATGATCCAATTAGAGACCATTCTAATTGTTTTCTTAATGATCCAATTAGAGACCATTGTGGATTGATGATCCAATTAGAGACCATTCTAATTGTTTTCTTAATGATCCAATTAGAGACCATTATGGATTGATGATCCAATTAGGGACCATTCTAATTATTTCTTTAATAATGAGCTTTATCCCTTAGAAAAAAATTGAGATTTATCAGTCATAGTAGCGGAGCTATGGCAAAATTTTTATAGAAATTACGCATAAAATAAATTCATTCAAAGTATAAAAAGAGGAATTCCTACCATATTCTAGGAACTATCATCCTAGATAAATTAAAAGAATTTTATTATGCATGGAGATGTGGATGTTGCATGTAGATGTAGATGTATGGATGTGAGTGTGAATGTGGAGGTGGATGTATGCATGGGACGTGGATGTATGCATGTAGAAATAGATGTGTAGATGAGGATGTAAATGGAGATGTGGATGGATGCATGTAGATGTAGAGGTATAGATGTAGATGTGAATGGAGATGTGGATGTATACATGTAGATGTAGATGTATAGATGTAGATGTGGATGTGGAGGTGGATGGATGCATGTAGATGTAGATGTATAGATGTAGATGGGAATGGAGATATGGATGTATGCATGTAGATGTAGGTGTATAGACGTAGATGTGGATGTAGAGGTGGATGTATGCATGTAGATGTAGGTGTATAGATGTAGATGTGGATGTAGAGGTGGATGTATGCATGTAGATGTAGGTGTATAGACGTAGATGTGGATGTAGAGGTGGATGTATGCATGTAGATGTAGGTGTATAGACGTAGATGTGGATGTAGAGGTGGATGTATGCATGTAGATGTAGATGTATAGATATGGATGTGAATGTGGAGTGGATGTATGCATGTAGATGTAGGTGTATGGAGGTGAATGTGAATGTGGATGTGAATGTATGCATAGGGATGTAGATGTATGCATGTAGATGTGAATGTACGCATATAGTTGTGGATGTATGGATGTGAATATACGATTGTGATGTGAGGGAATCTGAAGTGATGAGATGGAAATGATGTGATGGGATGAGTATACATATAAATGGAATATGGAATAAGTAATGTAGATTGAGGAGGGATAATGTGGCAAAATGAAAGTTAAAATAGAAATTGTATTGTAAACTGTTTGTAAATGCTGTTTGTAAATGCTGTCTGTAAATGATTGTTTTATGTCAAGAATGCTGGGGGGAGCATTTTGACCGTCTTGTGATTAAGGTCGTGATGAGAAAGTTGCAACTGCTGACGGGGAGTCAATGAAGGACGTCTCGCGTAGCAAGGTCGGCCGAGGTCTTGACCAGCCTCGGTGCGATTAAAATGGTGAGCTTCCGGTACGGTGGATGAGGGGCCAAGGAAGCGGCCTATGCGTGAAGCGCTAGGTTACCTGCGAAGGATCCTAGAGGGTGCTGACCATACGGTGCTCGGGCTCTGGGTTGCCTAGGATACCCACGCGTGCGTCGAGGAAGATATTGGAACAGAGTTGGAGTTGTTTTCTGAAATCGAGCATGGATCTGGTTGATTGACCTTGCTGGTCTTCAATGGATGAGTCCATGGCTCCTTATATGGATCTGTTGGTTGATCTTGCTGATCTTCAACGAGAGTCCATCTTGTTAAGTGATTATATTGCCAAGTATTATGGGCTAGGAACTATCGAAACGGCTCCTGAGCGTTCTAGTTGCCAATGATGCCATAGATACTCTGATGAAGGAATGATGGGAAATTAAGAATCAATTGGATAAATTGGAAGTTGGTGATCAATGATACTATGGTTTTATTAAAGGATTGTTTTAAACTGGTTGAATCTGGTTGAAAAAGGGCAATTTCATATTGGGTGTGTGAGTGGTGTGACTAGTTTTATTTTGCATGAACATCCGGCTAGGGGGCCTTGGAACTCTTTTCCTTGGTACCCGGGACAAAACCTAACCAAATTTTTAATTGGATCCCATCACTACAGTGGTTGGGCGGTTGGCTAACCCATGGGATCGGATGGGGTTAGGCTGGACTGATGGATCCGTAAATCGAGACTCAAACTTTTGTTTTTACGATAGAAAAAAAAAAAAAATCCCGGACAGAAACTGTTCTATGGATAGGAATCAACGGCTGTGCCTCTTGAATGGGGAAAAAAGCGTTGATCCCAATGATCCAAGTGCAAGTTTCTTCCTTGAACTGACTAAGTACCTTATAGATGTAATTGGATCATCTCGATCAGAAATGATCTTGACTACGTTAGAGTAAAAAGTTATCCTGGTGGAATCGCCCGTGCTTTCCGGTAAAGGAAGTTTTTCCGGGTTCGGTTTTGGAACAACCGACGGACTAGTCTCTTATCCGGATATCCGTGGGCGAGGCCCCGAGTGTGGGACCCCTGTCCCGCGCGAGAAGCGCTACTTCCGCTGCCAGTACCCTGAATCCGTTGCTCGGTGGGAACAGGGATCTTACAACAAAGCCATTCGTCTCTGCTAAGATTAGGAGGAATTGCACACATCACATCCTTCAAGAGATTGTCTTTTGCATATACAGCAGCTGCAGCTCCATTGTGACCATCTAGAACCGAGAAGACTGCAAAGGCCGAAGTTTGGTCCCCAGGTGGGAGCAAGGGAGGTCGTGGCAAGCCCAAGAAGAAGGCTGTGTCCAAGACTCTGAAAGCAGGGCTGCAATTTCCTGTGTGCCGCTTGGCTTGCTATCTCAAGAAGGGCCGCTATGCTCAGAGAATCGGCTCAGGCGCTCCCGTCTACCTTGCAGCGGTCCTCGAATACCTGGCGACCGAGGTGCTTGAGCTGGCTTGGCAGCATGCACTCCCGTCTACCTTGCAGCAGTCCTCAAATAACTGGCGGCCGAGGTGCTTGAAGCATTTAGACACATTACATCCCATTGATGATGTCTATGCTTCTATTGGCATAACCTATGTTGGTCTTATTCATGCTATGGCACATGCATATGAGATGGTGTAGAGATTGACTCACATACTCTTGATGGTTATGATGGATGTAATTCTATACAAACTCACATGCTCTTGATGGTTATGATGAATGTGATTCTATGCATTGGAAGAGCTTGATATGTGATTGGAATCAATTGGTAATGCTACATTCAAATGCAAGTTGATGTCCTTGAATGCCATTTGATGCTAATTACTCATAAGCAATGCTTTTGGGAGTGATACCAATTGGATATTGATGTCATTGGTATATGGTATTACCTCACTTGTGCTTATTGAGATTAATGTTGGATCTTTGGATGAATGGCGGACATTTGGAGCTATGTGGATAAGCATGAGTTCATGCATAATGGTTTATGAGTATATTGTAATGGGCATGAGTCATGCCACATCCTTGTAAGTGATCCGCCTCATTTTCAGATTCAAGCTATATGCATCTCACAATTGTTTGCACTCACTTCAATTTCCAGAAACTAGATATGTTGGTGAGGGTACCCCGGGTGTTGGCGGAGAGGCCCGAGGGAGGAGCATGGCTTGAATCCACCATGCCGTGAGTGCCGTGGTAAAGCGGTACGGTGGAGGATTAGGTGTGGAGGTGAAGACTTGGCCTCAACCCGTGCCTTGGTTCGAACTAAGTACGGGGGTGAGAAGAGCTTGGTCGGGAGATCGGCAAGCTTCAACACGCTACACCGACGATCCTCTTGGTTTATGTACATGGCAATGGCGCCTTAATATGGACATCTCATGGGAATTGATCTTGCATTATGCCATGGGAAAAGTATGGTGAATGCTTGGAATTGCAAGGAATTTGTATGCCTTTTGGTTATGCAAGTTGAGGCACATGCTATGTAATGGATGGAAATTGATAAGAGGATTATGGATTTTTGCATTGTTACTTGAGAAAAAATGAGATTTAGCTCCTAAAACAAAGAAGACTATGTCAAAATTTTCTCAAATTTTTTAGTCATACATGGACAATTGAAGCTTGTGGAGCATAATTTGCAGACCTTGGGATGCCAATGAGGTGAGGAAGGTGTTGACATTGGTTTGGGAGCAAACAAGGATCAATTGGGCACAAAAAAGGTCACTTTGGCGGCAAGAATCTACAGATTCACAAAAACCCTAATTCAGTCCCAACCCTTTTGGACTGAATTAAAAGAGACCATATGAGCTCTTAGTGCTTCCTTAGAGCTACCCAACGAGCCCTTAACCTTCGCATTTTGATATCTTTTTAGGGTAGAATTTAGGGTTTTTGCAAAAACAATAAACCCTAATTCACAGGGGTTTGAAGGTCTTCTAGATCCAATTACATAGGCTTGTAGTACTCATCAAAGGCTTTGATTTGAGCTAATTTTTTTTGCATTTGGATATCTCTAGCTCAAGTTATACCCGAAATACCGTTTCAGCCTATAACCCTGTAAACCCTAAAACAAAGAATAGTAGTACACCTCATCTCTTACAAGTCTTTGCATAGTGGTCTATTACACTTTATTAGCTCTCCAACAAGCTTTAGATCACTTCAATCGGACATCCCTACCTCAATTTAGAGCCAAATTTCTGAAACCGAAGGTTTCCATGGGGCCGAAGCCAAAAGGGCGACCGAGGCGCAACACTTTGGCTTTTGACGAGGTAGAGGGTGAAGAGGCAATGATGGAACAAGGAATTTTGGATGCTCCGGAGGATACTCTTGGGCACACTTCAAGAGAAGGGGATACTTTTGGGCATACTTCAAGAGAAGGGAATGAGGAGTTGAATGTCGGACGTGCCCATAAGCACACCCCACAATCTTCGCATGCCATCCCCATTGATTCGATCATGCAAATGCTCATGGAAATGAATGCTAAGATGGACACGATGGCTACAAGGGTGGAAGTCAATGGTAGGCTTGACACTATGGCTACAAGGATGGAAGTTTTAGAAGAGAGGGTTGCTCGGCCAATGAGCCAACCTTCCTATGATAGTGGTCATGGTGCTTTACATGAAGGCAAGCAATTTGGGACAGCTTTTGAAGGCCATAGGGAAGGCAAACTACCCATGGTACAAAGGTTGCGCCCAAGGTAACACATGAGCATTCTACCAAGAATGTCAGTTTTGGATTCATGGCGGATGCTAGAAAGCCTTCTATGCAGGAGATGAAGCCTACTACCTTCCAAGCGGGTTCTTCTCAATTGGATGGAAAGCAACATGCACCTACATTCAGACATGAGGAGTCAAATTTTGGGGATCCGAGGAGAGTACCTTTGAAACCCAAAGCAAATCAGTTCTCCATGCTTGAAGAGGAGGTGAATGATATGGATGATGTGGTTGAGCTTGATTGGGAACATATGTCATTCATTGAGAGACAAAGAGAAGCTCATGATAGGTGGATGGAAATGCCAAATTTCCTCAAGAGGGAGTACAAGGATTTTGCACAATTCCTTGGATCTTTTGTGCAAATGCAAAAGCACAAGCCCTCGCACCATCATGAGAATGCATTGTCAACCGTGTCTAAGGATGTAAAGGACAAGATTTCACTCTCTAAGTTCAAGGGTGATGGTTCAACCCCACATGAGTTGGAAGAATGGGTGAATAAGTTGGATACATACTTTCAGCTCTATCCGAAGAGTGAAAGGGACAAAGTGCATTTTGCATCCTTGCATTTGGAAGACTATATAGGCACATCAATGGTGGAGACATATGCTCAAGGAAGGAGTTATGCCACATACTTGGGAGGAACTCAAGCATGAAATGAATATGACATTTGTGTTGCCTTTGTTTCTTGACCGATACCATGAAGAATGGTATGAACTCACACAAAAAGGCATGTCGGTTAGGGAGTACATCAAGAGGTTCATGAAGCTCTCAATGTTTGTGGATGGACTCAATGAAGGCATGCGATTGAAGAAGTTTGTGCATGGTCTAGATTCATACATCAAAGCGGATGTCTCGGCACAAAGACCAAGCACTATCAAAGAGGCTATGAGGTTGGCGGAGCTATATGAGCCAAAGTATAAGAGGGTTCAGCCCAATGTACCTTTTCATAAGTCATTTCACACTTTTTCAAATGTGGGAAAAAGTCTACCTTCTTCTACATCCACTTACACTTCCAAATTCCATACATCTTTTGGAAGTGGACAGTCCACAAGTGAAGTTCATAATGATGCTAAGAAGAGCAATGGGTTTGTCAAGAAGCCTCCTCAACCATTCAAGAAGACTCAACGGATGGATGATCCTAAGATTGAGGAATTTAGAAGCAAAGGCCTATGTTTTAAATGCAAAGAGAAGTGGTCACCCGGGCACATTTGCAAATCAAAGAAAGTGGTGGCTACTATGATCATTATGGATGAGGATGATGATTCCAAGTCATCTCATGATGTGGAAGAGTTTGAAGATTGCAGCGAGAAGACACATGAAGAAGAATTGGAGGGTCATTCTTTTGTCAAAGAAGAGGATGAGTTTCCTTTCGACCCGGGTGGAAGGGATCATGCATACATTTTGAGGGACAATATGCCAAAATAGAGTGCTGCTCATATTTACAAAAAATTACAGCAAGGAGATAGTGAAGAATTTTCTCATTATAAGCTTCAAAATGGTCTACTATGGCACAAGGATAAGGTGTGTTTGGTTCCAACCTCATCCTACATTCCCAAGGTGCTTCATGAGATGCATTCTTCACCGCTTTTGGGTCATCTTGGTGTTCTCAAGACATTTGACAAAGTGAGCAAAAGCTTCTATTGGAAAGGCATGTGGAGGGATGTCAAGAAGTTTGTTTTGGAATGTGTGTTATGCCAAAGGAATAAGGATAGTCACCAATTGCCAAGTGGTTTACTTCATCCTTTGCCTATTTCGGATGGAAAATGGACTCACATTTCCATGGACTTCATCACGGGCTTGCCAAAGACGAAGCATGGATGGGATCAAGTATTTGTGGTGGATGGGGCCTCTCATATTGCCAAGCAATTTATGGAGCATGTATTCAAGATACATCAACATAGTTTGTGATAGAGATACCAAGTTCATGGGTACTTTTTGGAGGACATTGTATGAGAACTTGGGGACTCAAATCACTCCTTCTACAGCCTATCACCCTCAAACGGATGGGCAAATGGAGTGCACAAACAAATGGCTTGAAGTGTACTTGAGGCACTATTGTCATGACATGCAAGCATCATGGGATGAATGGCTTTACCTTGCTGAATTTTGTCATAATTCAAGCAAGCATTTGAGTATTGGGATGTCACATTTCGAGGCTCTTTATGGGTATCAAGTGCATGTGCCATCTATTGCCTTCCATGAGGATAAAATGGTTAATCCTTTAGCCAAAGAAGAGTTGGAAAGGATGAGACAGCTTCTTCAATTATGCAAGGATAATATGAAGAAGGCACAAGAAGTCATGAAGGAAAACGCGGATGAGCATAGACGCAAAATGGAGTTCAAGGAAGGTGATTATGTGTTGCTCAATCTTCCTAAGAGCCGTCACAATATTCTCAAAGGGTCTTCCAATTCCAAGTTGGCACATAGATACTATGGACTATATTTCGTAGTCAAGAAAGTGGGTGACTTGGCTTATAAGCTTGACCTACCTCCTTCTACAAGGATTCATAATGTGTTCCATGTATCCAACCTTAAGAGGTTTTTGGGCTCTCTTCCTCAAGAGATTCAAGAGTTACCACCGATGGATGAAGAAGGAGAGATTATCTATGAGCCGGAGAGGATTGTGGATAAGAGGACAAGGGTTTTGAGGAACCGGAACATTGATGAATTCCTTGTGAAATGGAAGCGCTTGCCCATAGATGAGGCTACTTGGCAATCAATGGAGTATGTTCAACAACATGGTTTACTTGATGGAAGTATTCCTTGATCAAGTGGCATGATTATTATGTGAAGAGTGGGCATATCATGAGGTTTTATATGTGCTGTAATTTCTGGACAGCTTTGGTTGGATCTATTGTTGGGGTTACCAATCTACTCCAACACACTTGGAAGATCATTTGATTCGATGACAAATATGTGGGACCTTTTTGCGTCCGGCTATGCATCATTTGTAGCTCATTTTTATGGAGGTTTCATGAAGAATTTCAAGGGAAGCTTCATCGACAACATGGCTGCCATAACAGTCCTACATGCTATTTTTGGAGAAGGAGTTTGCCGGCTTCACTACATTTGGTTTTCCTATTCCAAATGTATTCGAGGCGCATTTTTGAAGACCTCTCTACTTCCCATGGGTTTACATGGGTTTACATTGAGTTTGCGATTCAATTGTAAATATCTTGTATGATTTTGAGGACAAAATCTTTGGGAAGGGATGGTTTGTCATGAACCATAGAGCTTGATTTCTACATGTACATAGGGGCCCATTGGCAAAAGGAGAAAGTGATTATAAATAGGGCTTGGGGTACATTGGTAGGAGCTTTTTGACACTTTTACTAATTTTGGTCATCTTGTGCCTTTGGGCTCCATCTATGAAGATTTGGCCTTCCATGGTCATCCTCTTGGTGAGAGGTTAAACACACTTGGCCTATTTGTGCATCTTCTCTTGCTACATGCACTTATAGATTTTCTTTCTCTTTTGTATATGCATGTGACGAGCCATTTAATCACTAATCTCATGATTAATGGATGCTAGATTCTTGCTTTGATGTGTTTGATTCTATACTTTTCTCTAGATCCATTTCAGAACCCTAGAATCAATTGGATCTTAAGGGAAAGAATTGTCCTCTAGTTTGCAAGATGAGGACATCTCGCGTTTTTTAAGGGGGTAGGATGTAAGATTCCTCCCTTCAGCTTTTTGAGGTGTGTAGGTATAAGAACCTCCCCTTTTGATCTTATAATTATTTCCCTCTCTGAAATAAAAGAAAGATTCTGTTTTACCCTGTTTTGACCTAGAGAGAGAAAATGTCTAGAGAGAGATAGTCCAAAATTGAGATATTTTTGGATATAAAAATCCTCCTAGTGTCTAAAATGAATTCCCCTGAAACAGAAATTCAAAAAGAACTTTCCAATGTGCAATTGAAATTAATTAGAAATGGATATAAAGGACCTTAGCCTAAGGGTCTAGATTTTCAGAAATTTTTGGATTATGGTCCAATTAAGGTTCCTATGGGCCAAAAAGATCAATCCATGTGTGGGGAGGAGATAAATCAAATTTGTAAAAGAAAAATACCCAAAAAATGAGTAATTGCTCACATAAGATGAGAGTTGACTATGTATAAGGGTTATTAGTAAAAAACTATGAGTATTACTAAAAAATGAGATATTTGGGGTATAATGATTCCATTTTGACACGTGTAAGGAAGGGGAGTCCCTTCAAGGAGGCACCTACTTCACATGCTTGAATGAGTTTTAAACTCAAAAATAATGTGATATCTTTCTCTCCTCTCTCTTGGATCAAACCGAATCAAAAAGGAACCAAACTAGGTCCAAATCTGGTCCAAATTCAACCAAATTGAATCTAGAAAATTCCAGAAATTAGTTGGTCTTGGTTAGAGCCTCCCTCTCCTATAGATAAAACCTGAGTCCTTTGTAAAAAAATAGGAGAATTAGCTGAAATAATGATAATTTTTACTATTCTCTGAAATTCTCTCCAAATTGAAGAAATTGGAGCTTCCCTCCTTCTTCAATCTCCATTGGTGGCTCCATCAACATACCAAACCAATTGATTGATTGGGGGCCTCTACCGTGATCAAAGAATCAAGCAATTTGTAAGGTAAAGGGTGAATTTTGATCTTTTTCTATAATTTCTCAATGTTTCTCTCTTCTCAACCCCTCTCAATGTTTCTCTCTTCTCAACCCCTCTCAAGCTTGAGAAGCTTAATTGGAATGGCTTTTTAATGCTATTGAAGTTAATTGATGAATGGAAGTAAGGAAATATATCAATTCCCATTTATGCTTAATTTTTATGGTTTTTTATGATTTTTGTCTTCTCTGAAATGAATATGATGTTATGCCTCATTGAAAAAAGGCATTCCCCTCTCTTCTTTAGTAAATCCAATCATTCTTTATCCTAGATGAATGATTAATGGATAAAATCAAGTTTTTCATGATGTTTCTCTTAAATAAGTAGAAAATGTTTACATTAGAATGATCTAAATACTCTTGGTGAAATTCTAATTATATTTAGAGAGTTAAAAATTGAAAAATGGTCAGCCATACAAAGGAGGTTATGGAAAAAATTTTCTAAAATTGTGTAAAATAAGTTTTACTTTTTTTAATTCAAAAAGAGTAATTTCCATTGTATATGTATTCTTAAAGTGTTATTTTTCATCCTATGTATAGAAAAATGCATACGAAAAATATTTTATTAAAAAAGTATTACTTTCTTTAGAATTAAATTCTATGCATAGAAGGAAGCATATTGAAATTGTTATTTTGATTATAAAAGTGTTATTTTCATCATAAATGATTTGTATGCATAAACATGTGCATAAAAGATAATTTTTATATTAAAAGTGTGATTTTCATCATAAATGATTTTTATGCATAAATTAGATGCATAAAAGAAATTCTTTTATATTAAAAGAGTGATTTTCATCATAAATGATTTGTATGCATAAAAGATTTTTTTATATTAAAAGCGTGATTTTCATCATAAATGGATTTTATGCATAAATTAGATGCATAAGAGAAATTCTTTTATTCTAAAAGTGTAATTCCTACTAAATTGGATTTATGCATGGAAAGATGCATAAAGAATTTTATTTTTAATTCAAAAGAGTTATTTTCATCAATTTTGATTTTATGCATAGAAAAATGCATAAAGAATTTTATTTTTAATTCAAAAGAGTTATTTTCATCAATTTTGATTTTATGCATAAATAGATGCATAAAGAATTTTATTTTTATTCCAAAAGAGTTATTCTTATCAATTTTGATTTCATGCATAAATAGATGCATAAAGAATTTTATTTTTATTCCAAAAGAGTTATTCTTATCAATTTTGATTTCATGCATAAATAGATTCATAAAGAATTTTATTTTTATTCCAAAAGAGTTATTCTTATCAATTTTGATTTTATGCATAAATAGATGCATAAAGAATTTTACTTTTAATAAAAAAGAGTTATTCTTATCAATTTTGATTTTATGCATAGAAAGATGCATAAAAGATTTATTTTTATTTCAAAAGTATTATTTTCATTGAAATTGAATTTATGCATAGATAGATGCATAAAAGATTTATTTTTATTTTGAAAGTGTTATTCTTATTAAAATGGAATTTATGCATAGTAAAATGCATAAAGGGTTTATTTTTAATTCGAAAGTGTTATTTTCCTTAAAATTGAATTTATGCATAAATAGATGCATAAAAGGAATTTTATAAAAGTGTTATTCCTACTAAAGTTGTCTTTATGCTGCCTAATTAGATGCATAAAGAATCTTTATATCAAATAATTAGAATTCTCTTACATTCTATAAATAGATGTCAGTGTGGATGTATGAATGTGGATGTGGATATGGATGTATTGATGTAGCTGTGGATGTGGATGTATGAATGTGGATGTGGATGTGGATGTGGATGTATGAATGTGGATGTGGATGTGGAAATGGATGTATGGATGTAGATGTAGATGTGGATGTGGATGTACGGATGTGGATGTGGATATGGATGTATGAATGTGGATGTGGAAATGGATGTATGTATGTAGATGTGGATGTGGATGTATGGATGTGGATGTGGATGTATGAATGTGGATGTGGATATGGATGTATGGATGTAGATATGGATGTGGATGTATGAATGTGGATGTGGATATGGATGTGGATGTGGATGTGGATATGGATTTATGAATGTGGATGTGGATGTGGATGTATGGATGTGGATGTGGATGTGGATGTGGATGTGGATATGGATGTGGATATGGATGTGGATGTATGAATATGGATATGGATATGGATGTATAGATGTGGATGTGGATGTGGATGTATGTATGTGGATGTGAAAATGGATGTATGGATGTAGATGTGGATGTGGATGTGGATGTATGAATGTGGATGTGGATATAGATTTATGGATGTAGATATGGATGTGGATGTATGAATGTGGATGTGGATATGGATCTGGATGTGGATGTGGATGTGGATATGGATTTATGAATGTGGATGTGGATGTAGATTTATGGATGTAGATATGGATGTGGATGTATGAATGTGGATGTGGATATGGATGTGGATGTGGATGTGGATATGGATTTATGAATGTGGATGTGGATGTGGATGTATGGATGTGGATGTGGATGTATGGATGTGGATGTGGATATGGATGTATAGATCTAGATGTGGATGAGGATGTATGAATGTGGATGTGAAAATCGATGTATGGAGGATGTGGATGTGGATGTATGAATGTGGATGTGGAAATGGATGTATGCATGTAGATATGGATGTGGATGTATGAATGTGGATGTGGATATGGATGTATGGATGTGGATGTGGATGTGGATGTATGAATATGGATGTGGATGTGGATATGGATATATGAATGTGGATGTGGATGTGGATGTGGATATGGATGTGGATGTGGATATGGATGGATGAATGTGGATGTGGATATGGATGTATGGATGTGGATGTGGATGTATGAAGGTGGATGTTGAAATGGATGTATGGATGTAGATGTGGATGTGGATGTAAGAATGTGGATGTGGATGTGGATGTATGAATGTGGATGTGGGTATGGATGTATGGATGTAGATGTGGATGTGGATGTGAAAATGGAT
This sequence comes from Cibotium barometz, assembly GCF_041138505.1. Classification (NCBI taxonomy): domain Eukaryota; kingdom Viridiplantae; phylum Streptophyta; class Polypodiopsida; order Cyatheales; family Cibotiaceae; genus Cibotium; species Cibotium barometz. The sequence continues at coordinate 34,518,569 of NC_141101.1, read as the reverse complement.
GTATGGATGTGGATGTGGATGTATGGATGTAGATGTGGATGTGGATGTATGGATGTGGATGTATGGATGTGGATGTGGATGTGGATGTGGATGTATGGATGTGGATGTACGAATGTGGATGTGTATGTGTGGAATAATGAATGAGAATGTGTATGTGAAAGGATGTGATGTCGATATGAGTGAATGGATGAGATGTGATGACATGTGAATCATGACGTGAATGAATGAAATGGGATGTGAATGAATGTTATGTGATGTGAATAAATCTGATGTGATGAGATGGAAAATGATGTGATTGGATAAGAATGGGTACACATATGAATTGAATGAGGAATAAGTAATGTGGACTGATGAGGGATAATGTGGAAAGATGAGAGTTCATTATAGAAACTGTATTTGTGACCTGTTTGTAAATGACTGTTTTATGTCAAGAATGCTGGGGAAGCATTTTGACCGTCTTGTGAATAAGGTCGTGGAGACCTAACTGATAAAGTTGTAATAGCTGACGAAGAGTCAACGGAGGACGTCTCGCGTAGCAAGGTCGGCTGAGGTCTTGACCAGCCTCGGTCCGATTTAAATGGTGAGCTTCCGGTACAGTGGATGAGGGACCAAAGAAGCGGCCTATGAGTGAAGCGCTAGGTGACCTGCGAAGGATCCTAGAGGGTGCTGACCATACGGTGCTCGGGCTCTGGGTCGCCGAAGATACCCATGTGCGTCATTGAAGATATTGGAACAAGGAGTAAGAGTTGTTTTTCTGAAACCGGGCATGGATCTGGTTGACTGACCCTTGCTGGTCCTCAACAGATGAGTCTATGGCTTTTTTTAAAATGGATCTGTTGGTTGATCTTGCTGATCTTCAATGGAGATTCCATCTTGATTTTTATAAGTGAATATATTGCCGGGTACTATGAGCTAGGAACTATCGAAAAGGCCCCTGAGTGAACAGGTGGTGAGCGTTCTGGTTGCCAATGATGCCATAGATACTCCGATGAAGGAATGATTGGAAATTAAGATTCAACCGGATATTTTGGAGGATTGTGATCAGTGATACTATGGTTTCATTAAATGATTGTTTTAAAGATGACTGAATCTGTGAAAAAGACAATTTCATATTGGGTGTGTAAGTGGCATGACTGGTGTTAAATTTGCATGAATATCCAGCTAGGGGGGCTAGGAACTCTTATCCTTGGTACCTGGGAGGACAAAACCTAACCAAATCCTAAATTGGATCCCATCACTACAGTGGTTGGGCGGTTGGCTAACCCATGGGACTGGATGGGGTTAGGTTGGACTGATGGATCCGTAAATCGAGACTCAATTTCTCTATAGTACGATAGATGAGGTAAATACTGGATAAAAATTGTTCTATGGAAAAGAATCAACGGCTGTGCCTCTCCATGAGGAAAAAAACGTTAGTCTCTATGATCCAAGTACAATCTTTTCCCTGATCTGATTATGGGACTTACGGGTTCGGTCAGATCAGTTATGTTAGTTCAGGCTTTTGACTACGTTAGAGAAAAGTTATCCTGGAGGAATCGCCCGTGCTTTTCGGGCAAGGGAAGTTTTTCCGAGTTCGGTTTTGGAAGAACCGAAAGATTAGTCTCTTGTCTGGATATCCGTGGGCGAGGCCCCGAGTGTGGGACCCTACCCCATGCAAGAAGTGTTACTTCCGCTGCTAGCACCCCCAAATTCATTATGCAGTGGGGTCAGGGATCTTACAGCAGAGCTGGTATTAGAGCGAATTGGCTAAAGAGGATCAACTGAGAAGACAAAAATGTCAAAAGTTTATGAAATAACAGAAAAAAGGTTGGAATTGTGTGATGAAATTCATACAAATTGATATTCCGACTGAAATTCGTAAATTGGTAATTGGGTCTTCAGATGGAAGTACCGCAATTGTATGGAATCCCTGACTTGCTTGAGGCCTAGGTATGATGGTATTTACCTTATAATTCCAAGGACCATGACTACCCGTATATACCGAGGGTATAACTGCAGCTCTTTACAGGCAGTATATACAAGTAAATCTAAGACCTTGAAATTATAAGCTAAAATGCTATCCAGATGATGAATTCGAATGTGGTTGATATGATTTTAAAATTCTGGTTGAGAATTGATGAGTTGATTTGGATTCTGATTGGAAAAAGATGATTCCTAAATTTTGGTTAAAAAGCGTTAAGCTGAGCAAAAACCTCAATGAGGATGAATAGGATGAATCCTTGTGATGGTGTTCGTAACTGGAATGATGATAGTGACTTCAGCAAATCACTATGAGATTAGTGAATTGTGTTGTCAGATTGCTACTGTTAACACTTGAACCGGTGGATCAAGATAATTGGATGACAAAATTAAGGACTTGCTTTACTTAAATTCCCGTGGAGGAATGTTCAGAAAGAAATTTTTCGGTCTAAAGGACCATTATTGTGTTAAAGATATGAATGATATGTTCTGAATGAATTGTTATCTGATGATGAGTTCTATATAAGGGATCTTTATCCCAGGATTCTACTGGGTTCTCTAGAATATAAGGAACCCTAGAATCAATTGGATCTTAAGGGAAAGAATTGTCCTCTAGTTTGCGAGATGACATCTCGCGTTTTTTAAGTGGGGTAGGATGTAAGATTCCTCCCTCCAGCTTCTTGAGGTGTGTAGGTAGAAGAACCTCCCCTTTTAATCTTATAATTATTCCCCTCTCTTAAATAAAAGAAAGATTCTGTTTTACCTTGTTTTGACCTAGAGAGAGAAAATATCTAGAGAGAGATAGTCCAAAATTGAGATATTTTTTGGATATAAAAATCCTCCTAGTGTCTAAAATGAATTCCCCTAAAACAGAAATTCAAAAAAAAATTTCCAATGTGCAATTGGAATTAATTGGAAATGGATATAAAGGACCTTAGCCTAAGGGTCTAGATTTTCAGAAATTTTTGGATTATGGTCCAATTAAGGTTCCTATGGGCCAATAAGATCAATCCATGTGTGGGGAGGAGATAAATCAAATTTGTAAAAGAAAAATACCCAAAAATGAGTAAATGCTCACATAAGATGAGAGTTGACTATGTACTATGAGTATTACTAAAAAAACTATTAGTAAAAAACTATGAGTATTACTAAAAAAATGAGATATTTGGGGTATAATGATTCCACTTTGACACATGTGTAAGGAAGGAGAGTCCCTTCAAGGATGCGCCTACTTCACATGCTTGAATGAGTTTTAAACTAAAAAATAGTGTGATATTTTTATCTCTCCTCTCTCTTGGATCAAACCGAATCAAAAAGGAACCAAACTAGGTCCAAATCTAGTCCAAATTCAACCAAACTGAATCTGGAAAATTCTAGAAATCAGTTGGTCTTGGTTAGAGCCTCCCTCTCCTATAAATAGAACCTGAGCCCTTTGTAAAAAAAATAGGAGAATTATACTATGCCAGAATTATGCTGAAATAATGATAATTTTTACTATTCTCTAAAATTCTCTACAAATTGAAGAAATTGGAGCTTCCCTCCTTCTTCAATCTCCATTGGTGGCTCCATCAACATACCAAACCAATTGATTTGTTGGAGGCCTCTACCGTGATCAAAGAATCAAGCAATTTGTAAGGTAAAGGGTGAATTTTGATCTTTTTCTGTAATTTCTCAATGTTTCTCTCTTCTCTCAACCCCTCTCAAGCTTGAGAAGCTTAATTGAAATGGCTTTTTAATGCTATTGAAGTTAATTGATGAATGGAAGTAAGGAAATACATCAATTCCCATTTATGCTTAATTTTTATGGTTTTTATGATTTTTGTCTTCTCTAAAATGAATATGATGTTATGCCTCATTGAAAAAAGGCATTCCCCTCTCTTCTTTAGTAAATCCAACCATTCTTTATCCTAGATGAATGATTAATGGATAAAATCAAGTTTTTCATAATGTTTCTCTTAAATAAGTAGAAAATGTTTACATTAGAATGATTTAAATACTCTTGGTGAAATTCTAATTAATTTTAAAGAGTTAAAAATTGAAAAATGGTCAGCCATACAAAGGAGGTTATGGAAAAGTTTTTCTAAAAATGTGTAAAATAAGTTTTACTTTTTTTTTAAAATCAAAAAGAGTAATTCCCATCGTATATCTATTCCTAAAGTGTTATTTTTCATCCTAGGTATAGAAAAATGCATACTAAAAATATTTTATTAAAAAGGGTTACTTTCTTTAGAATTAAATTCTATGCATAGAAGGAAGCATATTGAAATTATTATTTTGATTATAAAATTGTTTTTTTCATCATAAATGATTTCTATGCATAAACATATGCATAAAAGATAATTTTTATATTAAAAGTGTGATTTTCATTATAAATGATTTTTATGCATAAATTAGATGCATAAAAGAAATTCTTTTATATGAAAAGAGTGATTTTCATCATAAATGATTTGTATGCATAAACATATGCATAAAAGATTTTTTTATATTAAAAGCGTGATTTTCATCATAAATGGATTTTATGCATAAATTAGATGCATAAGAGAAATTCTTTTATTCTAAAAGTGCAATTCCTACTAAATTGGATTTATGCATGGAAAGATGCATAAAGAATTTATTTTAATCCAAAAGTGTTATTCTCATCATTTTTGATTTTCTGCATAGAAAGATGCATAAAGAATTTTATTTTTAATTCAAAAGAGTTATTTTCATCAATTTTGATTTTATGCATAGAAAAATGCATAAAGAATTTTATTTTTAATTCAAAAGAGTTATTTTCATCAATTTTGATTTTATGCATAAATAGATGCATAAAGAATTTTATTTTTATTCCAAAAGAGTTATTCTTATCAATTTTGATTTTATGCATAAGTAGATGCATAAAGAATTTTTTTTTATTCCAAAAGAGTTATTCTTATCAATTTTGATTTTATGCATAAATAGATGCATAAAGAATTTTAATTTTATTCAAAAAGAGTTATTCTTATCAATTTTGATTTTATGCATAGAAAGATGCATAAAAGATTTATTTTTATTTCGAAAGTATTATTTTCATGGAAATTAAATTTATGCATAGATAGATGCATAAAAGATTTATTTTTATTTTGAAAGTGTTATTCTCATTAAAATGAAATTTATGCATAGTAAAATGCATAAAAGGTTTATTTTTAATTCGAAAGTGTTATTTTCCTTAAAATTGAATTTATGCATAAATAGATGCATAAAAGGATTTTAAAAAAAATGTTATTCCTACTAAAGTTGTCTTTATGCCTAATTAGATGCGTAAAGAATCTTTATATCAAATAATTAGAATTTTCTTACATTCTATAAATAGATGTGGATGTGGATGTCGATATGGATGTATGGATGTAGATGTGGATGTGGATGTATGAATGTGGATGTGGAAATGGATGTATGGATGTAGAAGTGGATGTGGATGTATGTATATGGATGTGGATGTGGATATATGAATGTGGATGTGAAAATGGATGTATGGATGTAGATGTGGATGTGGATGTGGATGTGGATGTATGAATGTGGATGTGGATATGGATGTATGGATGTAGATATGGATGTGGATGTATGAATGTGGATGTGGATATGGATGTGGATGTGGATGTGGATATGGATGTATGAATGTGGATGTGGATGTGGATGTGGATGTATGAATGTGGATGTGGATATGGATGTATGGATGTGGATGTGGATGTGGATGTATGGATGTAGATGTGGATGTGGATGTATGGATGTGGATGTGGATGTGGATGTATGAATGTGGATGTGGAGATGGATGTATGGATGTAGATGTGGATGAGGATGTATGAATGTGGATGTGAAAATCGATGTATGGATGTGGATGTGGATGTGGATGTGGATGCCAATGTATGAATGTGGATGTGAAAATGGATGTATGGATGTAGATATGGATGTGGATGTGAAAATGGATGTATGGATGTAGATATGGATGTGGATGTGGATGTGGATGTGGATATGGATGTGGATGTGGATGTGGATATGGATGTATGAATGTGGATGTGGATATGGATGTATGAATGTGGATGTGGATATGGATTTATAGATGTGGATGTGGATGTATGAAGGTGGATGTGGAAATGGATGTATGGATGTAGATGTGGATGTGGATGTAAGAATGTGGATGTGGATGTGGATGTATGAATGTGGATGTGGATATGGATGTATGGATGTAGATGTGGATGTGGATGTGGAAATGGATGCATGGATGTGGATGTATGGATGTGGATGTGGATGTGGATGTGGATGTATGAATGTGGATGTGGATGTGGATGTATGGATGTGGATATACGAATGTGGATGTGTATGTGAAATAATGAATGCGAATGTGTATGTGAAAGGATGTGACGTCGATATGAGTGAATGGATGAGATGTGATGACATGCGAATCATGACGTGAATGAATGAAATGGGATGTGAATGAATGTTATGTGATGTGAATGAATCTGATGTGATGAGATGGAAAATGATGTGATGAGATGGAAAATGATGTGATTGGATGAGAATGGGTACACATATGAATTGAATGAGGAATCAGTAATGTGGACTGATGAGGGATAATGTGGAAAGACGAGAGTTCATTATAGAAACTGTATTTGTGGCCTGTTTGTAAATGACTGTTTTATGTCAAGAATGCTGGGGAAGCATTTTGACCGTCTTGTGAATAAGGTCGTGGAGACCTATCTGATAAAGTTGCAATAGCTGACGAAGAGTCAACGGAGGACATCTCGCGTAGCAAGGTCGTTCGAGGTCTTGACCAGCCTCAGTCCGATTTAAATGGTAAGCTTCCGGTACGATGGATGAGGGACCAAGGAAGCGGCCTATGAGTGAAGTTGTGAGATCCCTGTTTCCACCGCGCAACAACGGATTCGGGGTGCTAGCAGTGGAAGTAGCCTTTCATGCGCGGGCCAGGGTCCCACACTCGGGGCCTCGTCCACGGATATCCGGACAAAAGACTAATCCGTCGGTTTTTCCAAAACCGAACCCGAAAAAACTTCCTTTATCTGGAAAGCACGGGCGATTCCACCAGGATAACTTTTTACTCTAACGTAGTCAAGACCATTACTGATCAAACTGATCCGACTGCACCTTTAAAGGTACTTGGTCAATCAAGGACGAAACTTGCACTTGGAGGATCAACGCTTTTTTCCCCATCAAGAGGCACAGCCGTTGATTCCTATCCATAGAACAATTACTATCCGGGATTTACTTCATCTATCATAATAACAGAAATTGAGTCTTGATTTACGGATCCATCAGTCCAGCCTAACCCCATCCAGTCCCATGGGTTAGCCAACCTCCCAACCACTGTAGTGATGGGATCCAATTAGGAATTTGGTTAGGTTTTGTCCCGGGTACCAGGGAAAAGAGTTCCTAGGCCCCCTAGCCGCAGAGGTATGCATAAAAGAATTAATATTTTAATATAAAAGTGTTTCTTTTATCATATTTGGATTTCATGCATAGAGGTATGCATAAAAGAATTAATATTTTAATATAAAAGTGTTACTTTTATCATATTTGGATTTCATGCATAGAGGTATGCATAAAAGTTGATTATTTTATTATAAAAGTGTGACTTTTATCATATTTGGATTTCATGCATAGAGGTATGCATAAAAGTTGATTATTTTATTATAAAAGTGTGACTTTTATCATATTTGGATTTCATGCATAGAGGTATGCATAAAAGTTGATTATTTTATTATAAAAGTGTGACTTTTATCATATTTGGATTTCATGCATAGAGGTATGCATAAAAGATGATTATTTTATTATAAAAGTGTGACTTTTATCATATTTGGATTTCATGCATAGAGGTGCATAAAAGTTGATTATTTTATTGTAAAAGTGTTACTTTTATCATATTTGGATTTCATGCATAGAGGTATGCATAAAAGTTGATTATTTTATTGTAAAAGTGTTACTTTTATCATATTGGATTTCATGTATAGAGGTATGCATAAAAGATATTCTTTTTATACTAAAAGTGTGATTTTCATCATAAATGGATTTTATGCATAACTTAGATGCATAAGAGAAAATCTTTTATTCTAAAAGTGTAATTCCTACCAAATTGAATTTACGCATAAGAAGATGCATAAAAGATTGATTTTTAAATTCAAAGTGTCATTCTCATTCTAAATTGAATTTATGCATAGGAAGATGCATAAAAGAATGGAATTTCAATTCAAAAGTGTTATTCTCATCCAAATTGAATTTATGCATAGGAAGATGCATAAAAGATGGATTTTTAATTCAAAAGTGTCAATTCTCATCTAAATTGAGTTTATGCATAGGAAGATGCATAAGAGATGGAATTTTAATTCAAAAGTGTCATTTTCATTTAAAATGAATTTATGCATAGGAAGATGCATAAAAGATTGATTTTTAAATGAGATGTGATAATATGTGATAAGATGCATATGGGAAGTGATAGGATGTGATAAGAGGTGTATGAGATGTGATAAGATGCGTATGGGAAGTGATAGGATGTGATAAGAGGTGTATGAGATGTGAAAAGATGTGATAAGATGTGTATGAGATGTGATAGGATATGATAAGAGGTGTATGAGATGTGATAGAATGTGTTAAGATGAGTTAGGATGTGTTAAGATGTGTATGGGACGAGGTAGAGAGTGTATCTGATGGGATAAGATGTATATGGGATGCGTTAGGTCGAGAATGGATGTAATATGGATGTATGAATGTAGATATGGATGTATGAATGTGAATATGGATGTGTGGATGTGGAAATGGAAGTGTGGATGTATGAATGTGGATGTGGATGTATGCATGTAGATGTGTATGTATGAATGTGAATGTGGATGTGGATGTGGATGTATGGATGTAGATACAGATGTGTATGTATGTATGTGGATGTGGATGTATGAATGAGGATGTGAAAATGGATGTATGTATGTAGACGTGGATGTATGTATGTGAATGTGGATGTATGAATGAGGATGGGAAAATGGATGTATGCATGTGAATGTGGATGTATGAATGTGAATGTGGATGTGGATGTGTGAAAGTGGAAATGGAAGTATGGATGTATGAATGTGGATGTGGATGTATGCATGTAGATGCGTATGTATGAATGTGAAATTGGAAGTATGATGTGGATGTACGAACATGGATATGTATGTAGAATAATGAATGTGAAGGTGTATGTGAAATAATGTGTAGTCTATATGAGTGAATGGATGAGAATGAGTACACATTGAATGGAATGTGGGATAAGTAATGTGGTCCGAGAGTGGATAATGTGGAAAGACGAGAGTTCGTTATAGAAACTGTATTTGTGACTGTTTGTAAATGACTGTTTTATGTCAAGAATGCTGGGGAAGCATTTTGACCGTCTTGAGGATTAAGGTCATGAAGACCGAACTGATAAAGTTGCAACTGCTGACGATGGAGGACGTCTCGCGTAGCAAGGTCGATCGAGGTCTTGACCAGCCTCGGTTCGATTTAAATGGTGAGCTTCCGGTACGGTGGATGAGGGACCAAGGAAGCGGCCTATGAGTGAAGCGCTAGGTTACCTGCGAAGGATCCTAGAGGGTGCTGACCATACGGTGCTCGGGCTCTGGGTCGCCGAAGATACCCACACGTGCGTCGTGGAAGATATTGGAACAAGGAGTAAGAGTTGTTTTCTGAAACCGGGCATGGATCTAGTTGATTGACCTTGTTGGTCCTCAAAATGGATGAGTCCATGGCTCTTTTATATGGATCTGTGGGTTGATCTTGCTGATCTTCCACGGAGATTCCATTCTATTATATGAATATATTGCCGGTTACTATGAGCTGGGAACTATGGAAAAGGCCCATGAGTGAACAGGTGGTGAGCGTTCTGGTTGCCAATGATGCCATAAGTACACCGATGAATGAATGACGGGAAATAAAGATTCAACCAGAGACTTTGAGGATTGTCATCAGTGACATAATGGTTTCATTAAAGGATTGTTTGAAAGTTAATTGATGCTGAGAAAAAGGCAATTTCATATTGGGTGTGTAAGTGGTGTGACTAGTTTTATGTTTGTATGAACTTCCGGCTAGGGGGCCTAGGAACTCTTTTTCCTGGTACCCGGGACAAAACCTAACCAAATTCCTCATTGGATCCCATCACTACAGTGGTTGGGAGGTTGGCTAACCCATGGGACTGGATGGGGTTAGGCTAGACTGATGGATCCGTAAATCAAGACTCAATTTCTGTTATTACGATAGATGAAGTAAATCCCGGATAGTAATTGTTCTATGGATAGGAATCAACGGCTGTGCCTCTTGATGGGGAAAAAAGCGTTGATCCCAATGATCCAAGTGCAAGTTTCGTCCTTGATTGACCAAGTACCTTTAAAGGTGCAGTCGGATCAATTTGATCAGTAATGGTCTTGACTACGTTAGAGTAAAAAGTTATCCTGGTGGAATCGCCCGTGCTTTCCAGATAAAGGAAGTTTTTTCGGGTTTGGTTTTGGAAAAACCGACGGATTAGTCTTTTGTCCGGATATCCGAGGACGAGACCCCGAGTGTGGGACCCTGGCCCGCGCATGAAAGGCTACTTCCGTTGCTAGCACCCCGAATCCGTTGCGCGGTGGAAACAGGGATCTCACAGTATGTATGAATGGTAGTGAAGAGTTACATAATTTGATGAATGCTATTGAAGTTAATTGATTAATGATAGTTAAGAATTACATAAATTTCCATTTATGCTTAATTCTAATGGTTTTTATGTAATTTCTCTCTCTCACTCAAGAAATGGTCATACTCATGACCCATTCTCAATCCAAATGAAGCTTTTCATAAAGCTTTTCCTTAATCCAAGATTAATCTATGCTTGAGGTCAAATTAATGGCTTTTTTCTATGCTTTTAGTTTATGTATTTCATGAATATTGATGATTCAACCCATTATTGGGTTAATGATCCAATTAGGGATCATTCTAATCATTTCCTTAATGATAAGCTTTATCCTTCAAAATAAATTGAGATTTATCAGTCATAGTAGCGGAGCTATGGCAAAATTTTTATAAAAATTACACATAAAATAATTTTATTCAAAGCATGAAAAGAGAACTTCCTACCATATTCTAGGAATTATCATCCTAGATTAATTGAAAGAATTTTGTTGTAATCATGGAGAAATTAATTTTATGTGGATGTGGATGTATGCATGTAGATGTGTATGTATGCATGTGAATGTGGATGTGGATGTGGATGTATGGATGTAGATACGGATGTGTATGTATGTATGTGGATGTGGATGTATGAATGAGGATGTGAAAATGGATGGATGTATGTAGACGTGGATGTATGTATGTGAATGTGGATGTATGAATGTGAATGTGGATGTGTGAAAGTGGAAATGGAAATATGGATGTATGAATGTGGATGTGGATGTATGCATGTAGATGCGTATGTATGAATGTGAAATTGGAAGTATGATGTGGACGTACGAACATGGATATGTATGTAGAATAATGAATGTGAAGGTGTATGTGAAATAATGTGTAGTCTATATGAGTGAATGGATGAGAATGAGTACACATTGAATGGAATGTGGGATAAGTAATGTGGTCCGAGAGTGGATAATGTGGAAAGACGAGAGTTCGTTATAGAAACTGTATTTGTGACTGTTTGTAAATGACTGTTTTATGTCAAGAATGCTGGGGGGAAGCATTTTGACCGTCTTGAGGATTATGGTCATGAAGACCAAACTGATAAAGTTGCAACTGCTGACGGAGAGTCAATGGAGGACGTCTCGCGTAGCAAGGTCGATCGAGGTCTTGACTAGCCTCGGTTCGATTTAAATGGTGAGCTTCCGGTACGGTGGATGAGGGACCAAGGAAGCGGCCTATGAGTGAAGCGCTAGGTTACCTGCGAAGGATCCTAGAGGGTGCTGACCATACGGTGCTCGGGCTCTGGGTCGCCGAAGATACCCACACGTGCGTCGTGGAAGATATTGGAACAAGGAGTAAGAGTTGTTTTCTGAAATCGGGCATGGATCTGGTTGATTGACCTTGCTGATCCTCAACGGATGAGTCCATGGCTCTTTTATATGGATCTGTGGGTTGATCTTGCTGATCTTCCACGGATATTCCATTCTATTATATGAATATATAGCCGGTTACTATGAGCTAGGAACTATGGAAAAGGCCCCTGAGTGAACAGGTGGTGAGCGTTCTGGTAGCCAATGATGCCATAAGTACACCGATGAATGAATGACGCAAAATAAGGATTCAACCAGAGACTTTGAGGATTGTCATCAGTGACATAATGGTTTCATTAAAGGATTGTTTGAAAGTTAATTGATACTGAGAAAAAGGCAATTTCATATTGGGTGTGTAAGTGGTGTGACTAGTTTTATGTTTGTATGAACTTCCGGCTAGGGGGCCTAGGAACTCTTTTCCCTGGTACCCGGGACAAAACCTAACCAAATTCCTAATTGGATCCCATCACTACAGTGGTTGGGAGGTTGGCTAAACCATGGACTGGATGGGGTTAGGCTGGACTGATGGATCCGTAAATCAAGACTCAATTTCTGTTATTACGATAGATGAAGTAAATCCCGGATAGTAATTGTTCTATGGATAGGAATCAACGGCTGTGCCTCTTGATGGGAAAAAAAGCGTTGATCCCAATAATCCAAGTGCAAGTTTCGTCCTTGATTGACCAAGTACCTTTAAAGGTGCAGTCGGATCAATTTGATCAGTAATGGTCTTGACTACGTTAGAGTAAAAAGTTATCCTGGTGGAATCGCCCGTGTTTTCCAGATAAAGGAAGTTTTTTCGAGTTCGGTTTTGGAAAAACCGACGGATTAGTCTTTTGTCCGGATATCCGTGGTGGACGAGGCCCCGAGTGTGGGACCCTGGCCCGCGCATGAAAGGCTACTTCCGCTACTAGGACCCCGATAAAATTTAGATAAATTTATTTTATCTATGAGAAATATTTAAATGATAAAAGAGAAATTACTATGACATTTGGAATTCCATCATTGAGATGAGAAAAGAAAAATTCCTAGCATATTGGAATTAATGAGTATTTTAATTAAATTCAAAGATGAAATTTAGATAAATTTATTTTATCTATGAGAAATATTTAAATGTTAAAAGAGGAATTCCTATGACATTTGGAATTCCATCATTGAGATGGAAAAAGAGAAATTTCTAGCATATTGGAATTAATGAGTATTTTAATTAAATTCAAAGATGAAATTTAGATAAATTTATTTTATCTATGAGAAATACTTAAATAATAAAAGAGGAATTCCTATGACATTTGGAATTCCATCATTGAGATGGGAAAAGAGAAATTCCTAGCATATTGAATTTATGGATATTTTATTTTAAATGAAATTACTTTATGAGAAATAATTGATGTGATAAACGAGGAATACCCATGACATTGGAATGAAATTAATTAAATGCAAAAAAGAGGAATTTCCATGGTATTTGAGATCCAAGAAATTAAATGGGAAGACGAGGAAATTTTAGTATAATTCAATTTATGATTATTTACCAAAAGTGTAAATATGGGTAGAATTGATTTCTGTAAATCCCAGGAATCCTTTAATTAGGCCAAGCAATTGGCAAAAAATTTAGAAAAAGTCCCATTATCGGGATCAACCTAGAAAAAGCTATTAAATGGAAATAGCATGTGAATGGATGAGATAAGATGAAAATAGGACGCGATAAGATGTGTATGGGATGTGATAGAATGTGAATGGATGTGTATGGGATGTGATAGGATGCGATAAAATGAAAATAGGATGCGATAAGATGTGTATGGGATGTGATAGAATGTGTATGGGATGTGATAGAATGTGAATGGATGTGATAGAATGTGAATGGATGTGATAGAATGTGAATCAGATCCATTTGATGAGATTACATGCAATGGTGGCAAGTGGAATGCATTTGAGCTTAGAAATGTTGTGAATATTTTTGCGCGGTGGAAACAGGGATCTCACAGTATGTATGAATGGTAGTGAAGAGTTACATAATTTGATGAATGCTATTGAAGTTAATTGATTAATGATAGTTAAGAATTACATAAATTTCCATTTATGCTTAATTCTAATGGTTTTTATGTAATTTCTCTCTCTCACTCAAGAAATGGTCATACTCATGACCCATTCTCAATCCAAATGAAGCTTTTCATAAAGCTTTTCCTTAATCCAAGATTAATCTATGCTTGAGGTCAAATTAATGGCTTTTTTCTATGCTTTTAGTTTATGTATTTCATGAATATTGATGATTCAATCCATTATTGGATTAATGATCCAATTAGGGATCATTCTAATCATTTTCTTAATGATAAGCTTTATCCTTCAAAATAAATTGAGATTTATCAGTCATAGTAGCGGAGCTATGGCAAAATTTTTATAAAAATTACACATAAAATAATTTTATTCAAAGCATGAAAAGAGAACTTCCTACCATATTCTAGGAATTATCATCCTAGATTAATTGAAAGAATTTTATTGTAATCATGGAGAAATTAATTTTTATGTTATGCATAATTGATGATTATATTATTATAAAAGTGTTACTTTTATCATATTTGGATTTCATGCATAGAGGTATGCATAAAAGAATTAATATTTTAATATAAAAGTGTTTCTTTTATCATATTTGAATTTCATGCATAGAGGTATGCATAAAAGAATTATTATTTTAATATAAAAGTGTTACTTTTATCATATTTGAATTTCATGCATAGAGGTATGCATAAAAGTTGATTATTTTGTTATATAGGTGTTACTTTTATCATATTTGGATTTCATGCATAAAGGTATGCATAAAAGTTGATTATTTTATTATAAAAGTGTGACTTTTATCATATTTGGATTTCATGCATAGAGGTATGCATAAAAGTTGATTATTTTATTATAAAAGTGTGACTTTTATCATATTTGGATTTCATGCATAGAGGTATGCATAAAAGTTGATTATTTTATTATAAAAGTGTGACTTTTATCATATTTGGATTTCATGCATAGAGGTATGCATAAAAGTTGATTATTTTATTATAAAAGTGTGACTTTTATCATATTTGGATTTCATGCATAGAGGTATGCATAAAAGTTGATTATTTTATGATAAAAGTGTGACTTTTATCATATTTGGATTTCATGCATAGAGGTATGCATAGAGGTTTGATTATTTTATTGTAAAAGTGTTACTTTTATCATATTGGATTTCATGTATAGAGGTATGCATAAAAGATATTCTTTTTATACTAAAAGTGTGATTTTCATTATAAATGGATTTTATGCATAACTTAGATGCATAAGAGAAATTCTTTTATTCTAAAAGTGTAATTCCTACCAAATTGAATTTATGCATAAGAAGTGTAATTCCTACCAAATTGAATTTATGCATAAGAAGATGCATAAAAGATTGATTTTTAAATTCAAAGTGTCATTCTCATTCTAAATTGAATTTATGCATAAGAAGATGCATAAAAGAATGGAATTTCAATTCAAAAGTGTTATTCTCATCCAAATTGAATTTATGCATAGGAAGATGCATAAAAGATGGATTTCTAATTCAAAAGTGTCAATTCTCATCTAAATTGAGTTTATGCATAGGAAGATGCATAAGAGATGGAATTTTAATTCAAAAGTGTCATTTTCATTTAAAATGAATTTATGCATAGGAAGATGCATAAAAGATTGATTTTTAAATGAGATGTGATAATATGTGATAAGATGCATATGGGAAGTGATAGGATGTGATAAGAGGTGTATGAGATGTGATAAGATGTGATAAGATGCGTATGGGAAGTGATAGGATGTGATAAGAGGTGTATGAGATGTGAAAAGATGTGATAAGATGTGTATGAGATGTGATAGGATATGATAAGAGGTGTATGAGATGTGATAGAATGTGTTAAGATGAGTTAGGATGTGTTAAGATGTGTATGGGACGAGGTAGAGAGTGTATCTGATGGGATAAGATGTATATGGGATGCGTTAGGTCGAGAATGGATGTAATATGGATGTATGAATGTAGATATGGATGTATGAATGTGAATATGGATGTGTGGATGTGGAAATGGAAGTGTGGATGTATGAATGTGGATGTGGATGTATGCATGTAGATGTGTATGTATGAATGTGAATGTGGATGTGGATGTGGATGTATGGATGTAGAGACGGATGTGTATGTATGTATGTGGATGTGGATGTATGAATGAGGATGTGAAAATGGATGTATGTATGTAGACGTGGATGTATGTATGTGAATGTGGATGTATGAATGAGGATGGGAAAATGGATGTATGCATGTGAATGTGGATGTATGAATGTGAATGTGGATGTGTGAAAGTGGAAATGGAAGTATGGATGTATGAATGTGGATGTGGATGTATGCATGTAGATGCGTATGTATGAATGTGAAATTGGAAGTATGATGTGGATGTACGAACATGGATATGTATGTAGAATAATGAATGTGAAGGTGTATGTGAAATAATGTGTAGTCTATATGAGTGAATGGATGAGAATGAGTACACATTGAATGGAATGTGGGATAAGTAATGTGGTCTGAGAGTGGATAATGTGGAAAGACGAGAGTTCGTTATAGAAACTGTATTTGTGACTGTTTGTAAATGACTGTTTTATGTCAAGAATGCTGGGGAAGCATTTTGACCGTCTTGAGGATTAAGGTCATGAAGACCGAACTGATAAAGTTGCAACTGCTGACGATGGAGGACGTCTCGCGTAGCAAGGTCGATCGAGGTCTTGACCAGCCTCGGTTCGATTTAAATGGTGAGCTTCCGGTACGGTGGATGAGGGACCAAGGAAGCGGCCTATGAGTGAAGCGCTAGGTTACCTGCGAAGGATCCTAGAGGGTGCTGACCATACGGTGCTCGGGCTCTGGGTCGCCGAAGATACCCACACGTGCGTCGTGGAAGATATTGGAACAAGGAGTAAGAGTTGTTTTCTGAAACCGGGCATGGATCTAGTTGATTGACCTTGCTGGTCCTCAAAATGGATGAGTCCATGGCTCTTTTATATGGATCTGTGGGTTGATCTTGCTGATCTTCCACGGAGATTCCATTCTATTATATGAATATATTGCCGGTTACTATGAGCTAGGAACTATGGAAAAGGCCCCTGAGTGAACAGGTGGTGAGCGTTCTGGTTGCCAATGATGCCATAAGTACACCGATGAATGAATGACGGGAAATAAGGATTCAACCAGAGACTTTGAGGATTGTCATCAGTGACATAATGGTTTCATTAAAGGATTGTTTGAAAGTTAATTGATGCTGAGAAAAAGGCAATTTCATATTGGGTGTGTAAGTGGTGTGACTAGTTTTATGTTTGTATGAACTTCCGGCTAGGGGGCCTAGGAACTCTTTTCCCTGGTACCCGGGACAAAACCTAACCAAATTCCTAATTGGATCCCATCACTACAGTGGTTGGGAGGTTGGCTAACCCATGGGACTGGATGGGGTTAGGCTAGACTGATGGATCCGTAAATCAAGACTCAATTTCTGTTATTATGATAGATGAAGTAAATCCCGGATAGTAATTGTTCTATGGATAGGAATCAACGGCTGTGCCTCTTGATGGGGAAAAAAGCGTTGATCCCAATGATCCAAGTGCAAGTTTCGTCCTTGATTGACCAAGTACCTTTAAAGGTGCAGTCGGATCAATTTGATCAGTAATGGTCTTGACTACGTTAGAGTAAAAAGTTATCCTGGTGGAATCGCCCGTGCTTTCCAGATAAAGGAAGTTTTTTCGGGTTTGGTTTTGGAAAAACCGACGGATTAGTCTTTTGTCCGGATATCCGAGGACGAGACCCCGAGTGTGGGACCCTGGCCCGCGCATGAAAGGCTACTTCCGTTGCTAGCACCCCGAATCCGTTGCGCGGTGGAAACAGGGATCTCACAGTATGTATGAATGGTAGTGAAGAGTTACATAATTTGATGAATGCTATTGAAGTTAATTGATTAATGATAGTTAAGAATTACATAAATTTCCATTTATGCTTAATTCTAATGGTTTTTATGTAATTTCTCTCTCTCACTCAAGAAATGGTCATACTCATGACCCATTCTCAATCCAAATGAAGCTTTTCATAAAGCTTTTCCTTAATCCAAGATTAATCTATGCTTGAGGTCAAATTAATGGCTTTTTTCTATGCTTTTAGTTTATGTATTTCATGAATATTGATGATTCAACCCATTATTGGGTTAATGATCCAATTAGGGATCATTCTAATCATTTCCTTAATGATAAGCTTTATCCTTCAAAATAAATTGAGATTTATCAGTCATAGTAGTGGAGCTATGGCAAAATTTTTATAAAAATTACACATAAAATAATTTTATTCAAAGCATGAAAAGAGAACTTCCTACCATATTCTAGGAATTATCATCCTAGATTAATTGAAAGAATTTTGTTGTAATCATGGAGAAATTAATTTTATGTGGATGTGGATGTATGCATGTAGATGTGTATGTATGAATGTGAATGTGGATGTGGATGTGGATGTATGGATGTAGATACGGATGTGTATGTATGTATGTGGATGTGGATGTATGAATGAGGATGTGAAAATGGATGGATGTATGTAGACGTGGATGTATGTATGTGAATGTGGATGTATGAATGTGAATGTGGATGTGTGAAAGTGGAAATGGAAATATGGATGTATGAATGTGGATGTGGATGTATGCATGTAGATGCGTATGTATGAATGTGAAATTGGAAGTATGATGTGGACGTACGAACATGGATATGTATGTAGAATAATGAATGTGAAGGTGTATGTGAAATAATGTGTAGTCTATATGAGTGAATGGATGAGAATGAGTACACATTGAATGGAATGTGGGATAAGTAATGTGGTCCGAGAGTGGATAATGTGGAAAGACGAGAGTTCGTTATAGAAATTGTATTTGTGACTGTTTGTAAATGACTGTTTTATGTCAAGAATGCTGGGGGGAAGCATTTTGACCGTCTTGAGGATTATGGTCATGAAGACCGAACTGATAAAGTTGCAACTGCTGACGGAGAGTCAATGGAGGACGTCTCGCGTAGCAAGGTCGATCGAGGTCTTGACTAGCCTCGGTTCGATTTAAATGGTGAGCTTCCGGTACGGTGGATGAGGGACCAAGGAAGCGGCCTATGAGTGAAGCGCTAGGTTACCTGCGAAGGATCCTAGAGGGTGCTGACCATACGGTGCTCGGGCTCTGGGTCGCCGAAGATACCCACACGTGCGTCGTGGAAGATATTGGAACAAGGAGTAAGAGTTGTTTTCTGAAACCCGGCATGGATCTGGTTGATTGACGTTGCTGATCCTCAACGGATGAGTCCATGGCTCTTTTATATGGATCTGTGGGTTGATCTTGCTGATCTTCCACGGATATTCCATTCTATTATATGAATATATAGCCGGTTACTATGAGCTAGGAACTATGGAAAAGGCCCCTGAGTGAACAGATGGTGAGCGTTCGGTAGCCAATGATGCCATAAGTACACCGATGAATGAATGACGCAAAATAAGGATTCAACCAGAAACTTTGAGGATTGTCATCAGTGACATAATGGTTTCATTAAAGGATTGTTTGAAAGTTAATTGATGCTGAGAAAAAGGCAATTTCATATTGGGTGTGTAAGTGGTGTGACTAGTTTTATGTTTGTATGAACTTCCGGCTAGGGGCCCTAGGAACTCTTTTCCCTGGTACCCGGGACAAAACCTAACCAAATTCCTAATTGGATCCCATCACTACAGTGGTTGGGAGGTTGGCTAACCCATGGGACTGGATGGGGTTAGGCTGGACTGATGGATCCGTAAATCAAGACTCAATTTCTGTTATTACGATAGATGAAGTAAATCTCGGATAGTAATTGTTCTATGGATAGGAATCAACGGCTGTGCCTCTTGATGGGGAAAAAAGCGTTGATCCCAATGATCCAAGTGCAAGTTTCGTCCTTGATTGACCAAGTACCTTTAAAGGTGCAGTCGGATCAGTTTGATCAGTAATGGTCTTGACTACGTTAGAGTAAAGAGTTATCCTGGTGGAATCGCCCGTGCTTTCCAGATAAAGGAAGTTTTTTCGAGTTCGGTTTTGGAAAAACCGACGGATTAGTCTTTTGTCCGGATATCCGTGGTGGACGAGGCCCCGAGTGTGGGACCTTGGCCCGCGCATGAAAGGCTACTTCCGCTACTAGCACCCCGAATCCGTTGCGCGGTGGAAACAGGGATCTCACAGTATGTATGAATGGTAGTGAAGAGTTACATAATTTGATGAATGCTATTGAAGTTAATTGATTAATGATAGTTAAGAATTACATAAATTTCCATTTATGCTTAATTCTAATGGTTTTTATGTAATTTCTCTCTCTCACTCAAGAAATGGTCATACTCATGACCCATTCTCAATCCAAATGAAGCTTTTCATAAAGCTTTTCCTTAATCCAAGATTAATCTATGCTTGAGGTCAAATTAATGGCTTTTTTCTATGCTTTTAGTTTATGTATTTCATGAATATTGATGATTCAACCCATTATTGGATTAATGATCCAATTAGGGATCATTCTAATCATTTCCTTAATGATAAGCTTTATCCTTCAAAATAAATTGAGATTTATCAGTCATAGTAGCGGAGCTATGGCAAAATTTTTATAAAAATTACACATAAAATAATTTTATTCAAAGCATGAAAAGAGAACTTCCTAGCATATTCTAGGAATTATCATCCTAGATTAATTGAAAGAATTTTATTGTAATCATGGAGAAATTAATTTTTATGTTATGCATAATTGATGATTATATTATTATAAAGGTGTTACTTTTATCATATTTGGATTTCATGCATAGAGGTATGCATAAAAGAATTAATATTTTAATATAAAAGTGTTTCTTTTATCATATTTGAATTTCATGCATAGAGGTATGCATAAAAGAATTATTATTTTAATATAAAAGTGTTACTTTTATCATATTTGAATTTCATGCATAGAGGTATGCATAAAAGTTGATTATTTTATTATATAGGTGTTACTTTTATCATATTTGGATTTCATGCATAAAGGTATGCATAAAAATTGATTATTTTATTATAAAAGTGTGACTTTTATCATATTTGGATTTCATGCATAGAGGTATGCATAAAAGTTGATTATTTTATTATAAAAGTGTGACTTTTATCATATTTGGATTTCATGCATAGAGGTATGCATAAAAGTTGATTATTTTATTATAAAAGTGTGACTTTTATCATATTTGGATTTCATGCATAGAGGTATGCATAAAAGTTGATTATTTTATGATAAAAGTGTGACTTTTATCATATTTGGATTTCATGCATAGAGGTATGCATAAAAGTTGATTATTTTATTGTAAAAGTGTTACTTTTATCATATTGGATTTCATGTATAGAGGTATGCATAAAAGATATTCTTTTTATACTAAAAGTGTGATTTTCATTATAAATGGATTTTATGCATAACTTGGATGCATAAGAGAAATTCTTTTATTCTAAAAGTGTAATTCCTACCAAATTGAATTTATGCATAAGAAGTGTAATTCCTACCAAATTGAATTTATGCATAAGAAGATGCATAAAAGATTGATTTTTAAATTCAAAGTGTCATTCTCATTCTAAATTGAATTTATGCATAAGAAGATGCATAAAAGAATGGAATTTCAATTCAAAAGTGTTATTCTCATCCAAATTGAATTTATGCATAGGAAGATGCATAAAAGATGGATTTCTAATTCAAAAGTGTCAATTCTCATCTAAATTGAGTTTATGCATAGGAAGATGCATAAGAGATGGAATTTTAATTCAAAAGTGTCATTTTCATTTAAAATGAATTTATGCATAGGAAGATGCATAAAAGATTGATTTTTAAATGAGATGTGATAATATGTGATAAGATGCATATGGGAAGTGATAGGATGTGATAAGAGGTGTATGAGATGTGATAAGATGTGATAAGATGCGTATGGGAAGTGATAGGATGTGATAAGAGGTGTATGAGATGTGAAAAGATGTGATAAGATGTGTATGAGATGTGATAGGATATGATAAGAGGTGTATGAGATGTGATAGAATGTGTTAAGATGAGTTAGGATGTGTTAAGATGTGTATGGGACGAGGTAGAGAGTGTATCTGATGGGATAAGATGTATATGGGATGTGTTAGGGCGAGAATGGATGTAATATAGATGTATGAATGTAGATATGGATGTATGAATGTGAATATGGATGTGTGGATGTGGAAATGGAAGTGTGGATGTATGAATGTGGATGTGGATGTATGCATGTAGATGTGTATGTATGAATGTGAATGTGGATATGGATGTGGATGTATGGATGTAGATACGGATGTGTATGTATGTATGTGGATGTGGATGTATGAATGAGGATGTGAAAATGGATGTATGTATGTAGACGTGGATGTATGCATGTGAATGTGGATGTATGAATGTGAATGTGGATGTGTGAAAGTGGAAATGGAAGTATGGATGTATGAATCTGGATGTGGATGTATGCATGTAGATGCGTATGTATGAATGTGAAATTGGAAGTATGATGTGGACGTACGAACATGGATATGTATGTAGAATAATGAATGTGAAGGTGTATGTGAAATAATGTGTAGTCTATATGAGTGAATGGATGAGAATGAGTACACATTGAATGGAATGTGGGATAAGTAATGTGGTCCGAGAGTGGATAATGTGGAAAGACAAGAGTTCGTTATAGAAACTGTATTTGTGACTGTTTGTAAATGACTGTTTTATGTCAAGAATGCTGGGGGGAAGCATTTTGACCGTCTTGAGGATTATGGTCATGAAGACCGAACTGATAAAGTTGCAACTGCTGACGGAGAGTCAATGGAGGACGTCTCGCGTAGCAAGGTGGATCGAGGTCTTGACCAGCCTCGGTTCGATTTAAATGGTGAGCTTCTGGTACGGTGGATGAGGGACCAAGGAAGCGGCCTATGAGTGAAGCGCTAGGTTACCTGCGAAGGATCCTAGAGGGTGCTGACCATACAGTGCTCGGGCCCTGGGTCGCCGAAGACACCCACTCGTGCGTCATGGAAGATATTGGAACAAGGAGTAAGAGTTGTTTTCTAAAACCGGGCATGGGTCTGGTTGATTGACCTTGCTGGTCCTCAACGGATGAGTCCATGGCTCTTTTATATGGATCTGTGGGTTGATCTTGCTGATCTTCCACGGAGATTCCATTCTATTATATGAATATATAGCCGGTTATTATGAGCTAGGAACTATGGAAAAGGCCCCTGAGAGTGAACAGGTGGTGAGCGTTCTGGTAGCCAATGATGCCATAAGTACACAGATGAATGAATGACGCGAAATAAGGATTCAACCAGAGACTTTGAGGATTGTCATCAGTGACATAATGGTTTCATTAAAGGATTGTTTGAAAGTTAATTGATGCTGAGAAAAAGGCAATTTCATATTGGGTGTGTAAGTGGTGTGACTAGTTTTATGTTTGTATGAACTTCTGGCTAGGGGGCCTAGGAACTCTTTTCCCTGGTACCCGGGACAAAACCTAACCAAATTCCTAATTGGATCCCATCACTACAGTGGTTGGGAGGTTGGCTAACCCATGGGACTGGATGGGGTTAGGCTGGACTCATGGATCCGTAAATCAAGACTCAATTTCTGTTATTACGATAGATGAAGTAAATCCCGGATAGTAATTGTTCTATGGATAGGAGTCAACAGCTGTGCCTCTTGATGGGGAAAAAAGCATTGATCCCAATGATCCAAGTGCAAGTTTCGTCCTTGATTGACCAAGTACCTTTAAAGGTGCAGTCGGATCAGTTTGATCAGTAATGGTCTTGACTACGTTAGAGTAAAAAGTTATCCTGGTGGAATCGCCCGTGCTTTCCAGATAAAGGAAGTTTTTTCGAGTTCGGTTTTGGAAAAACCGAGGGATTAGTCTTTTGTCCAGATATCGGTGGGGGTGGACGAGGCCCCGAGTGTGGGACCCTGGCCCGCGCATGAAAGGCTACTTCCGCTACTAGCACCCCGAATCCGTTGCGCGGTGGAAACAGGGATCTCACAGTATGTATGAATGGTAGTGAAGAGTTACATAATTTGATGAATGCTATTGAAGTTAATTGATTAATGATAGTTAAGAATTACATAAATTTCCATTTATGCTTAATTCTAATGGTTTTTATGTAATTTCTCTCTCTCACTCAAGAAATGGTCATACTCATGACCCATTCTCAATCCAAATGAAGCTTTTCATAAAGCTTTTCCTTAATCCAAGATTAATCTATGCTTGAGGTCAAATTAATGGCTTTTTTCTATGCTTTTAGTTTATGTATTTCATGAATATTGATGATTCAACCCATTATTGGGTTAATGATCCAATTAGGGATCATTCTAATCATTTCCTTAATGATAAGCTTTATCCTTCAAAATAAATTGAGATTTATCAGTCATAGTAGCGGAGCTATGGCAAAAGTTTTATAAAAATTACACATAAAATAATTTTATTCAAAGCATGAAAAGAGAACTTCCTACCATATTCTAGGAATTATCATCCTAGATTAATTGAAAGAATTTTATTGTAATCATGGAGAAATTAATTTTTATGTTATGCATAATTTATGATTATTTTATTATAAAAGTGTTACTTTTATCATATTTGGATTTCATGCATAGAGGTATGCATAAAAGAATTAATATTTTAATATAAAAGTGTTTCTTTTATCATATTTGAATTTCATGCATAGAGGTATGCATAAAAGAATTATTATTTTAATATAAAAGTGTTACTTTTATCATATTTGAATTTCATGCATAGAGGTATGCATAAAAGTTGATTATTTTATTATATAGGTGTTACTTTTATCATATTTGAATGTGGATGTGGATGTGGATGTATGGATGTGGATATACGAATGTGGATGTGTATGTGAAATAATGAATGCGAATGTGTATGTGAAAGGATGTGACGTCGATATGAGTGAATGGATGAGATGTGATGACATGCGAATCATGACGTGAATGAATGAAATGGGATGTGAATGAATGTTATGTGATGTGAATGAATCTGATGTGATGAGATGGAAAATGATGTGATGAGATGGAAAATGATGTGATTGGATGAGAATGGGTACACATATGAATTGAATGAGGAATCAGTAATGTGGACTGATGAGGGATAATGTGGAAAGACGAGAGTTCATTATAGAAACTGTATTTGTGGCCTGTTTGTAAATGACTGTTTTATGTCAAGAATGCTGGGGAAGCATTTTGACCGTCTTGTGAATAAGGTCGTGGAGACCTATCTGATAAAGTTGCAATAGCTGACGAAGAGTCAACGGAGGACATCTCGCGTAGCAAGGTCGTTCGAGGTCTTGACCAGCCTCAGTCCGATTTAAATGGTAAGCTTCCGGTACGATGGATGAGGGACCAAGGAAGCGGCCTATGAGTGAAGTTGTGAGATCCCTGTTTCCACCGCGCAACAACGGATTCGGGGTGCTAGCAGTGGAAGTAGCCTTTCATGCGCGGGCCAGGGTCCCACACTCGGGGCCTCGTCCACGGATATCCGGACAAAAGACTAATCCGTCGGTTTTTCCAAAACCGAACCCGAAAAAACTTCCTTTATCTGGAAAGCACGGGCGATTCCACCAGGATAACTTTTTACTCTAACGTAGTCAAGACCATTACTGATCAAACTGATCCGACTGCACCTTTAAAGGTACTTGGTCAATCAAGGACGAAACTTGCACTTGGAGGATCAACGCTTTTTTCCCCATCAAGAGGCACAGCCGTTGATTCCTATCCATAGAACAATTACTATCCGGGATTTACTTCATCTATCATAATAACAGAAATTGAGTCTTGATTTACGGATCCATCAGTCCAGCCTAACCCCATCCAGTCCCATGGGTTAGCCAACCTCCCAACCACTGTAGTGATGGGATCCAATTAGGAATTTGGTTAGGTTTTGTCCCGGGTACCAGGGAAAAGAGTTCCTAGGCCCCCTAGCCGCAGAGGTATGCATAAAAGAATTAATATTTTAATATAAAAGTGTTTCTTTTATCATATTTGGATTTCATGCATAGAGGTATGCATAAAAGAATTAATATTTTAATATAAAAGTGTTACTTTTATCATATTTGGATTTCATGCATAGAGGTATGCATAAAAGTTGATTATTTTATTATAAAAGTGTGACTTTTATCATATTTGGATTTCATGCATAGAGGTATGCATAAAAGTTGATTATTTTATTATAAAAGTGTGACTTTTATCATATTTGGATTTCATGCATAGAGGTATGCATAAAAGTTGATTATTTTATTATAAAAGTGTGACTTTTATCATATTTGGATTTCATGCATAGAGGTATGCATAAAAGATGATTATTTTATTATAAAAGTGTGACTTTTATCATATTTGGATTTCATGCATAGAGGTGCATAAAAGTTGATTATTTTATTGTAAAAGTGTTACTTTTATCATATTTGGATTTCATGCATAGAGGTATGCATAAAAGTTGATTATTTTATTGTAAAAGTGTTACTTTTATCATATTGGATTTCATGTATAGAGGTATGCATAAAAGATATTCTTTTTATACTAAAAGTGTGATTTTCATCATAAATGGATTTTATGCATAACTTAGATGCATAAGAGAAAATCTTTTATTCTAAAAGTGTAATTCCTACCAAATTGAATTTACGCATAAGAAGATGCATAAAAGATTGATTTTTAAATTCAAAGTGTCATTCTCATTCTAAATTGAATTTATGCATAGGAAGATGCATAAAAGAATGGAATTTCAATTCAAAAGTGTTATTCTCATCCAAATTGAATTTATGCATAGGAAGATGCATAAAAGATGGATTTTTAATTCAAAAGTGTCAATTCTCATCTAAATTGAGTTTATGCATAGGAAGATGCATAAGAGATGGAATTTTAATTCAAAAGTGTCATTTTCATTTAAAATGAATTTATGCATAGGAAGATGCATAAAAGATTGATTTTTAAATGAGATGTGATAATATGTGATAAGATGCATATGGGAAGTGATAGGATGTGATAAGAGGTGTATGAGATGTGATAAGATGCGTATGGGAAGTGATAGGATGTGATAAGAGGTGTATGAGATGTGAAAAGATGTGATAAGATGTGTATGAGATGTGATAGGATATGATAAGAGGTGTATGAGATGTGATAGAATGTGTTAAGATGAGTTAGGATGTGTTAAGATGTGTATGGGACGAGGTAGAGAGTGTATCTGATGGGATAAGATGTATATGGGATGCGTTAGGTCGAGAATGGATGTAATATGGATGTATGAATGTAGATATGGATGTATGAATGTGAATATGGATGTGTGGATGTGGAAATGGAAGTGTGGATGTATGAATGTGGATGTGGATGTATGCATGTAGATGTGTATGTATGAATGTGAATGTGGATGTGGATGTGGATGTATGGATGTAGATACAGATGTGTATGTATGTATGTGGATGTGGATGTATGAATGAGGATGTGAAAATGGATGTATGTATGTAGACGTGGATGTATGTATGTGAATGTGGATGTATGAATGAGGATGGGAAAATGGATGTATGCATGTGAATGTGGATGTATGAATGTGAATGTGGATGTGGATGTGTGAAAGTGGAAATGGAAGTATGGATGTATGAATGTGGATGTGGATGTATGCATGTAGATGCGTATGTATGAATGTGAAATTGGAAGTATGATGTGGATGTACGAACATGGATATGTATGTAGAATAATGAATGTGAAGGTGTATGTGAAATAATGTGTAGTCTATATGAGTGAATGGATGAGAATGAGTACACATTGAATGGAATGTGGGATAAGTAATGTGGTCCGAGAGTGGATAATGTGGAAAGACGAGAGTTCGTTATAGAAACTGTATTTGTGACTGTTTGTAAATGACTGTTTTATGTCAAGAATGCTGGGGAAGCATTTTGACCGTCTTGAGGATTAAGGTCATGAAGACCGAACTGATAAAGTTGCAACTGCTGACGATGGAGGACGTCTCGCGTAGCAAGGTCGATCGAGGTCTTGACCAGCCTCGGTTCGATTTAAATGGTGAGCTTCCGGTACGGTGGATGAGGGACCAAGGAAGCGGCCTATGAGTGAAGCGCTAGGTTACCTGCGAAGGATCCTAGAGGGTGCTGACCATACGGTGCTCGGGCTCTGGGTCGCCGAAGATACCCACACGTGCGTCGTGGAAGATATTGGAACAAGGAGTAAGAGTTGTTTTCTGAAACCGGGCATGGATCTAGTTGATTGACCTTGTTGGTCCTCAAAATGGATGAGTCCATGGCTCTTTTATATGGATCTGTGGGTTGATCTTGCTGATCTTCCACGGAGATTCCATTCTATTATATGAATATATTGCCGGTTACTATGAGCTGGGAACTATGGAAAAGGCCCATGAGTGAACAGGTGGTGAGCGTTCTGGTTGCCAATGATGCCATAAGTACACCGATGAATGAATGACGGGAAATAAAGATTCAACCAGAGACTTTGAGGATTGTCATCAGTGACATAATGGTTTCATTAAAGGATTGTTTGAAAGTTAATTGATGCTGAGAAAAAGGCAATTTCATATTGGGTGTGTAAGTGGTGTGACTAGTTTTATGTTTGTATGAACTTCCGGCTAGGGGGCCTAGGAACTCTTTTTCCTGGTACCCGGGACAAAACCTAACCAAATTCCTCATTGGATCCCATCACTACAGTGGTTGGGAGGTTGGCTAACCCATGGGACTGGATGGGGTTAGGCTAGACTGATGGATCCGTAAATCAAGACTCAATTTCTGTTATTACGATAGATGAAGTAAATCCCGGATAGTAATTGTTCTATGGATAGGAATCAACGGCTGTGCCTCTTGATGGGGAAAAAAGCGTTGATCCCAATGATCCAAGTGCAAGTTTCGTCCTTGATTGACCAAGTACCTTTAAAGGTGCAGTCGGATCAATTTGATCAGTAATGGTCTTGACTACGTTAGAGTAAAAAGTTATCCTGGTGGAATCGCCCGTGCTTTCCAGATAAAGGAAGTTTTTTCGGGTTTGGTTTTGGAAAAACCGACGGATTAGTCTTTTGTCCGGATATCCGAGGACGAGACCCCGAGTGTGGGACCCTGGCCCGCGCATGAAAGGCTACTTCCGTTGCTAGCACCCCGAATCCGTTGCGCGGTGGAAACAGGGATCTCACAGTATGTATGAATGGTAGTGAAGAGTTACATAATTTGATGAATGCTATTGAAGTTAATTGATTAATGATAGTTAAGAATTACATAAATTTCCATTTATGCTTAATTCTAATGGTTTTTATGTAATTTCTCTCTCTCACTCAAGAAATGGTCATACTCATGACCCATTCTCAATCCAAATGAAGCTTTTCATAAAGCTTTTCCTTAATCCAAGATTAATCTATGCTTGAGGTCAAATTAATGGCTTTTTTCTATGCTTTTAGTTTATGTATTTCATGAATATTGATGATTCAACCCATTATTGGGTTAATGATCCAATTAGGGATCATTCTAATCATTTCCTTAATGATAAGCTTTATCCTTCAAAATAAATTGAGATTTATCAGTCATAGTAGCGGAGCTATGGCAAAATTTTTATAAAAATTACACATAAAATAATTTTATTCAAAGCATGAAAAGAGAACTTCCTACCATATTCTAGGAATTATCATCCTAGATTAATTGAAAGAATTTTGTTGTAATCATGGAGAAATTAATTTTATGTGGATGTGGATGTATGCATGTAGATGTGTATGTATGCATGTGAATGTGGATGTGGATGTGGATGTATGGATGTAGATACGGATGTGTATGTATGTATGTGGATGTGGATGTATGAATGAGGATGTGAAAATGGATGGATGTATGTAGACGTGGATGTATGTATGTGAATGTGGATGTATGAATGTGAATGTGGATGTGTGAAAGTGGAAATGGAAATATGGATGTATGAATGTGGATGTGGATGTATGCATGTAGATGCGTATGTATGAATGTGAAATTGGAAGTATGATGTGGACGTACGAACATGGATATGTATGTAGAATAATGAATGTGAAGGTGTATGTGAAATAATGTGTAGTCTATATGAGTGAATGGATGAGAATGAGTACACATTGAATGGAATGTGGGATAAGTAATGTGGTCCGAGAGTGGATAATGTGGAAAGACGAGAGTTCGTTATAGAAACTGTATTTGTGACTGTTTGTAAATGACTGTTTTATGTCAAGAATGCTGGGGGGAAGCATTTTGACCGTCTTGAGGATTATGGTCATGAAGACCAAACTGATAAAGTTGCAACTGCTGACGGAGAGTCAATGGAGGACGTCTCGCGTAGCAAGGTCGATCGAGGTCTTGACTAGCCTCGGTTCGATTTAAATGGTGAGCTTCCGGTACGGTGGATGAGGGACCAAGGAAGCGGCCTATGAGTGAAGCGCTAGGTTACCTGCGAAGGATCCTAGAGGGTGCTGACCATACGGTGCTCGGGCTCTGGGTCGCCGAAGATACCCACACGTGCGTCGTGGAAGATATTGGAACAAGGAGTAAGAGTTGTTTTCTGAAATCGGGCATGGATCTGGTTGATTGACCTTGCTGATCCTCAACGGATGAGTCCATGGCTCTTTTATATGGATCTGTGGGTTGATCTTGCTGATCTTCCACGGATATTCCATTCTATTATATGAATATATAGCCGGTTACTATGAGCTAGGAACTATGGAAAAGGCCCCTGAGTGAACAGGTGGTGAGCGTTCTGGTAGCCAATGATGCCATAAGTACACCGATGAATGAATGACGCAAAATAAGGATTCAACCAGAGACTTTGAGGATTGTCATCAGTGACATAATGGTTTCATTAAAGGATTGTTTGAAAGTTAATTGATGCTGAGAAAAAGGCAATTTCATATTGGGTGTGTAAGTGGTGTGACTAGTTTTATGTTTGTATGAACTTCCGGCTAGGGGGCCTAGGAACTCTTTTCCCTGGTACCCGGGACAAAACCTAACCAAATTCCTAATTGGATCCCATCACTACAGTGGTTGGGAGGTTGGCTAAACCATGGACTGGATGGGGTTAGGCTGGACTGATGGATCCGTAAATCAAGACTCAATTTCTGTTATTACGATAGATGAAGTAAATCCCGGATAGTAATTGTTCTATGGATAGGAATCAACGGCTGTGCCTCTTGATGGGAAAAAAAGCGTTGATCCCAATAATCCAAGTGCAAGTTTCGTCCTTGATTGACCAAGTACCTTTAAAGGTGCAGTCGGATCAGTTTGATCAGTAATG
This sequence comes from Cibotium barometz, assembly GCF_041138505.1. Classification (NCBI taxonomy): domain Eukaryota; kingdom Viridiplantae; phylum Streptophyta; class Polypodiopsida; order Cyatheales; family Cibotiaceae; genus Cibotium; species Cibotium barometz. The sequence continues at coordinate 34,487,268 of NC_141101.1, read as the reverse complement.
GTCTTGACTACGTTAGAGTAAAAAGTTATCCTGGTGGAATCGCCCGTGTTTTCCAGATAAAGGAAGTTTTTTCGAGTTCGGTTTTGGAAAAACCGACGGATTAGTCTTTTGTCCGGATATCCGTGGTGGACGAGGCCCCGAGTGTGGGACCCTGGCCCGCGCATGAAAGGCTACTTCCGCTACTAGGACCCCGATAAAATTTAGATAAATTTATTTTATCTATGAGAAATATTTAAATGATAAAAGAGAAATTACTATGACATTTGGAATTCCATCATTGAGATGAGAAAAGAAAAATTCCTAGCATATTGGAATTAATGAGTATTTTAATTAAATTCAAAGATGAAATTTAGATAAATTTATTTTATCTATGAGAAATATTTAAATGTTAAAAGAGGAATTCCTATGACATTTGGAATTCCATCATTGAGATGGAAAAAGAGAAATTTCTAGCATATTGGAATTAATGAGTATTTTAATTAAATTCAAAGATGAAATTTAGATAAATTTATTTTATCTATGAGAAATACTTAAATAATAAAAGAGGAATTCCTATGACATTTGGAATTCCATCATTGAGATGGGAAAAGAGAAATTCCTAGCATATTGAATTTATGGATATTTTATTTTAAATGAAATTACTTTATGAGAAATAATTGATGTGATAAACGAGGAATACCCATGACATTGGAATGAAATTAATTAAATGCAAAAAAGAGGAATTTCCATGGTATTTGAGATCCAAGAAATTAAATGGGAAGACGAGGAAATTTTAGTATAATTCAATTTATGATTATTTACCAAAAGTGTAAATATGGGTAGAATTGATTTCTGTAAATCCCAGGAATCCTTTAATTAGGCCAAGCAATTGGCAAAAAATTTAGAAAAAGTCCCATTATCGGGATCAACCTAGAAAAAGCTATTAAATGGAAATAGCATGTGAATGGATGAGATAAGATGAAAATAGGACGCGATAAGATGTGTATGGGATGTGATAGAATGTGAATGGATGTGTATGGGATGTGATAGGATGCGATAAAATGAAAATAGGATGCGATAAGATGTGTATGGGATGTGATAGAATGTGTATGGGATGTGATAGAATGTGAATGGATGTGATAGAATGTGAATGGATGTGATAGAATGTGAATCAGATCCATTTGATGAGATTACATGCAATGGTGGCAAGTGGAATGCATTTGAGCTTAGAAATGTTGTGAATATTTTTGCGCGGTGGAAACAGGGATCTCACAGTATGTATGAATGGTAGTGAAGAGTTACATAATTTGATGAATGCTATTGAAGTTAATTGATTAATGATAGTTAAGAATTACATAAATTTCCATTTATGCTTAATTCTAATGGTTTTTATGTAATTTCTCTCTCTCACTCAAGAAATGGTCATACTCATGACCCATTCTCAATCCAAATGAAGCTTTTCATAAAGCTTTTCCTTAATCCAAGATTAATCTATGCTTGAGGTCAAATTAATGGCTTTTTTCTATGCTTTTAGTTTATGTATTTCATGAATATTGATGATTCAATCCATTATTGGATTAATGATCCAATTAGGGATCATTCTAATCATTTTCTTAATGATAAGCTTTATCCTTCAAAATAAATTGAGATTTATCAGTCATAGTAGCGGAGCTATGGCAAAATTTTTATAAAAATTACACATAAAATAATTTTATTCAAAGCATGAAAAGAGAACTTCCTACCATATTCTAGGAATTATCATCCTAGATTAATTGAAAGAATTTTATTGTAATCATGGAGAAATTAATTTTTATGTTATGCATAATTGATGATTATATTATTATAAAAGTGTTACTTTTATCATATTTGGATTTCATGCATAGAGGTATGCATAAAAGAATTAATATTTTAATATAAAAGTGTTTCTTTTATCATATTTGAATTTCATGCATAGAGGTATGCATAAAAGAATTATTATTTTAATATAAAAGTGTTACTTTTATCATATTTGAATTTCATGCATAGAGGTATGCATAAAAGTTGATTATTTTGTTATATAGGTGTTACTTTTATCATATTTGGATTTCATGCATAAAGGTATGCATAAAAGTTGATTATTTTATTATAAAAGTGTGACTTTTATCATATTTGGATTTCATGCATAGAGGTATGCATAAAAGTTGATTATTTTATTATAAAAGTGTGACTTTTATCATATTTGGATTTCATGCATAGAGGTATGCATAAAAGTTGATTATTTTATTATAAAAGTGTGACTTTTATCATATTTGGATTTCATGCATAGAGGTATGCATAAAAGTTGATTATTTTATTATAAAAGTGTGACTTTTATCATATTTGGATTTCATGCATAGAGGTATGCATAAAAGTTGATTATTTTATGATAAAAGTGTGACTTTTATCATATTTGGATTTCATGCATAGAGGTATGCATAGAGGTTTGATTATTTTATTGTAAAAGTGTTACTTTTATCATATTGGATTTCATGTATAGAGGTATGCATAAAAGATATTCTTTTTATACTAAAAGTGTGATTTTCATTATAAATGGATTTTATGCATAACTTAGATGCATAAGAGAAATTCTTTTATTCTAAAAGTGTAATTCCTACCAAATTGAATTTATGCATAAGAAGTGTAATTCCTACCAAATTGAATTTATGCATAAGAAGATGCATAAAAGATTGATTTTTAAATTCAAAGTGTCATTCTCATTCTAAATTGAATTTATGCATAAGAAGATGCATAAAAGAATGGAATTTCAATTCAAAAGTGTTATTCTCATCCAAATTGAATTTATGCATAGGAAGATGCATAAAAGATGGATTTCTAATTCAAAAGTGTCAATTCTCATCTAAATTGAGTTTATGCATAGGAAGATGCATAAGAGATGGAATTTTAATTCAAAAGTGTCATTTTCATTTAAAATGAATTTATGCATAGGAAGATGCATAAAAGATTGATTTTTAAATGAGATGTGATAATATGTGATAAGATGCATATGGGAAGTGATAGGATGTGATAAGAGGTGTATGAGATGTGATAAGATGTGATAAGATGCGTATGGGAAGTGATAGGATGTGATAAGAGGTGTATGAGATGTGAAAAGATGTGATAAGATGTGTATGAGATGTGATAGGATATGATAAGAGGTGTATGAGATGTGATAGAATGTGTTAAGATGAGTTAGGATGTGTTAAGATGTGTATGGGACGAGGTAGAGAGTGTATCTGATGGGATAAGATGTATATGGGATGCGTTAGGTCGAGAATGGATGTAATATGGATGTATGAATGTAGATATGGATGTATGAATGTGAATATGGATGTGTGGATGTGGAAATGGAAGTGTGGATGTATGAATGTGGATGTGGATGTATGCATGTAGATGTGTATGTATGAATGTGAATGTGGATGTGGATGTGGATGTATGGATGTAGAGACGGATGTGTATGTATGTATGTGGATGTGGATGTATGAATGAGGATGTGAAAATGGATGTATGTATGTAGACGTGGATGTATGTATGTGAATGTGGATGTATGAATGAGGATGGGAAAATGGATGTATGCATGTGAATGTGGATGTATGAATGTGAATGTGGATGTGTGAAAGTGGAAATGGAAGTATGGATGTATGAATGTGGATGTGGATGTATGCATGTAGATGCGTATGTATGAATGTGAAATTGGAAGTATGATGTGGATGTACGAACATGGATATGTATGTAGAATAATGAATGTGAAGGTGTATGTGAAATAATGTGTAGTCTATATGAGTGAATGGATGAGAATGAGTACACATTGAATGGAATGTGGGATAAGTAATGTGGTCTGAGAGTGGATAATGTGGAAAGACGAGAGTTCGTTATAGAAACTGTATTTGTGACTGTTTGTAAATGACTGTTTTATGTCAAGAATGCTGGGGAAGCATTTTGACCGTCTTGAGGATTAAGGTCATGAAGACCGAACTGATAAAGTTGCAACTGCTGACGATGGAGGACGTCTCGCGTAGCAAGGTCGATCGAGGTCTTGACCAGCCTCGGTTCGATTTAAATGGTGAGCTTCCGGTACGGTGGATGAGGGACCAAGGAAGCGGCCTATGAGTGAAGCGCTAGGTTACCTGCGAAGGATCCTAGAGGGTGCTGACCATACGGTGCTCGGGCTCTGGGTCGCCGAAGATACCCACACGTGCGTCGTGGAAGATATTGGAACAAGGAGTAAGAGTTGTTTTCTGAAACCGGGCATGGATCTAGTTGATTGACCTTGCTGGTCCTCAAAATGGATGAGTCCATGGCTCTTTTATATGGATCTGTGGGTTGATCTTGCTGATCTTCCACGGAGATTCCATTCTATTATATGAATATATTGCCGGTTACTATGAGCTAGGAACTATGGAAAAGGCCCCTGAGTGAACAGGTGGTGAGCGTTCTGGTTGCCAATGATGCCATAAGTACACCGATGAATGAATGACGGGAAATAAGGATTCAACCAGAGACTTTGAGGATTGTCATCAGTGACATAATGGTTTCATTAAAGGATTGTTTGAAAGTTAATTGATGCTGAGAAAAAGGCAATTTCATATTGGGTGTGTAAGTGGTGTGACTAGTTTTATGTTTGTATGAACTTCCGGCTAGGGGGCCTAGGAACTCTTTTCCCTGGTACCCGGGACAAAACCTAACCAAATTCCTAATTGGATCCCATCACTACAGTGGTTGGGAGGTTGGCTAACCCATGGGACTGGATGGGGTTAGGCTAGACTGATGGATCCGTAAATCAAGACTCAATTTCTGTTATTATGATAGATGAAGTAAATCCCGGATAGTAATTGTTCTATGGATAGGAATCAACGGCTGTGCCTCTTGATGGGGAAAAAAGCGTTGATCCCAATGATCCAAGTGCAAGTTTCGTCCTTGATTGACCAAGTACCTTTAAAGGTGCAGTCGGATCAATTTGATCAGTAATGGTCTTGACTACGTTAGAGTAAAAAGTTATCCTGGTGGAATCGCCCGTGCTTTCCAGATAAAGGAAGTTTTTTCGGGTTTGGTTTTGGAAAAACCGACGGATTAGTCTTTTGTCCGGATATCCGAGGACGAGACCCCGAGTGTGGGACCCTGGCCCGCGCATGAAAGGCTACTTCCGTTGCTAGCACCCCGAATCCGTTGCGCGGTGGAAACAGGGATCTCACAGTATGTATGAATGGTAGTGAAGAGTTACATAATTTGATGAATGCTATTGAAGTTAATTGATTAATGATAGTTAAGAATTACATAAATTTCCATTTATGCTTAATTCTAATGGTTTTTATGTAATTTCTCTCTCTCACTCAAGAAATGGTCATACTCATGACCCATTCTCAATCCAAATGAAGCTTTTCATAAAGCTTTTCCTTAATCCAAGATTAATCTATGCTTGAGGTCAAATTAATGGCTTTTTTCTATGCTTTTAGTTTATGTATTTCATGAATATTGATGATTCAACCCATTATTGGGTTAATGATCCAATTAGGGATCATTCTAATCATTTCCTTAATGATAAGCTTTATCCTTCAAAATAAATTGAGATTTATCAGTCATAGTAGTGGAGCTATGGCAAAATTTTTATAAAAATTACACATAAAATAATTTTATTCAAAGCATGAAAAGAGAACTTCCTACCATATTCTAGGAATTATCATCCTAGATTAATTGAAAGAATTTTGTTGTAATCATGGAGAAATTAATTTTATGTGGATGTGGATGTATGCATGTAGATGTGTATGTATGAATGTGAATGTGGATGTGGATGTGGATGTATGGATGTAGATACGGATGTGTATGTATGTATGTGGATGTGGATGTATGAATGAGGATGTGAAAATGGATGGATGTATGTAGACGTGGATGTATGTATGTGAATGTGGATGTATGAATGTGAATGTGGATGTGTGAAAGTGGAAATGGAAATATGGATGTATGAATGTGGATGTGGATGTATGCATGTAGATGCGTATGTATGAATGTGAAATTGGAAGTATGATGTGGACGTACGAACATGGATATGTATGTAGAATAATGAATGTGAAGGTGTATGTGAAATAATGTGTAGTCTATATGAGTGAATGGATGAGAATGAGTACACATTGAATGGAATGTGGGATAAGTAATGTGGTCCGAGAGTGGATAATGTGGAAAGACGAGAGTTCGTTATAGAAATTGTATTTGTGACTGTTTGTAAATGACTGTTTTATGTCAAGAATGCTGGGGGGAAGCATTTTGACCGTCTTGAGGATTATGGTCATGAAGACCGAACTGATAAAGTTGCAACTGCTGACGGAGAGTCAATGGAGGACGTCTCGCGTAGCAAGGTCGATCGAGGTCTTGACTAGCCTCGGTTCGATTTAAATGGTGAGCTTCCGGTACGGTGGATGAGGGACCAAGGAAGCGGCCTATGAGTGAAGCGCTAGGTTACCTGCGAAGGATCCTAGAGGGTGCTGACCATACGGTGCTCGGGCTCTGGGTCGCCGAAGATACCCACACGTGCGTCGTGGAAGATATTGGAACAAGGAGTAAGAGTTGTTTTCTGAAACCCGGCATGGATCTGGTTGATTGACGTTGCTGATCCTCAACGGATGAGTCCATGGCTCTTTTATATGGATCTGTGGGTTGATCTTGCTGATCTTCCACGGATATTCCATTCTATTATATGAATATATAGCCGGTTACTATGAGCTAGGAACTATGGAAAAGGCCCCTGAGTGAACAGATGGTGAGCGTTCGGTAGCCAATGATGCCATAAGTACACCGATGAATGAATGACGCAAAATAAGGATTCAACCAGAAACTTTGAGGATTGTCATCAGTGACATAATGGTTTCATTAAAGGATTGTTTGAAAGTTAATTGATGCTGAGAAAAAGGCAATTTCATATTGGGTGTGTAAGTGGTGTGACTAGTTTTATGTTTGTATGAACTTCCGGCTAGGGGCCCTAGGAACTCTTTTCCCTGGTACCCGGGACAAAACCTAACCAAATTCCTAATTGGATCCCATCACTACAGTGGTTGGGAGGTTGGCTAACCCATGGCTGGATGGGGTTAGGCTGGACTGATGGATCCGTAAATCAAGACTCAATTTCTGTTATTACGATAGATGAAGTAAATCTCGGATAGTAATTGTTCTATGGATAGGAATCAACGGCTGTGCCTCTTGATGGGGAAAAAAGCGTTGATCCCAATGATCCAAGTGCAAGTTTCGTCCTTGATTGACCAAGTACCTTTAAAGGTGCAGTCGGATCAGTTTGATCAGTAATGGTCTTGACTACGTTAGAGTAAAGAGTTATCCTGGTGGAATCGCCCGTGCTTTCCAGATAAAGGAAGTTTTTTCGAGTTCGGTTTTGGAAAAACCGACGGATTAGTCTTTTGTCCGGATATCCGTGGTGGACGAGGCCCCGAGTGTGGGACCTTGGCCCGCGCATGAAAGGCTACTTCCGCTACTAGCACCCCGAATCCGTTGCGCGGTGGAAACAGGGATCTCACAGTATGTATGAATGGTAGTGAAGAGTTACATAATTTGATGAATGCTATTGAAGTTAATTGATTAATGATAGTTAAGAATTACATAAATTTCCATTTATGCTTAATTCTAATGGTTTTTATGTAATTTCTCTCTCTCACTCAAGAAATGGTCATACTCATGACCCATTCTCAATCCAAATGAAGCTTTTCATAAAGCTTTTCCTTAATCCAAGATTAATCTATGCTTGAGGTCAAATTAATGGCTTTTTTCTATGCTTTTAGTTTATGTATTTCATGAATATTGATGATTCAACCCATTATTGGATTAATGATCCAATTAGGGATCATTCTAATCATTTCCTTAATGATAAGCTTTATCCTTCAAAATAAATTGAGATTTATCAGTCATAGTAGCGGAGCTATGGCAAAATTTTTATAAAAATTACACATAAAATAATTTTATTCAAAGCATGAAAAGAGAACTTCCTAGCATATTCTAGGAATTATCATCCTAGATTAATTGAAAGAATTTTATTGTAATCATGGAGAAATTAATTTTTATGTTATGCATAATTGATGATTATATTATTATAAAGGTGTTACTTTTATCATATTTGGATTTCATGCATAGAGGTATGCATAAAAGAATTAATATTTTAATATAAAAGTGTTTCTTTTATCATATTTGAATTTCATGCATAGAGGTATGCATAAAAGAATTATTATTTTAATATAAAAGTGTTACTTTTATCATATTTGAATTTCATGCATAGAGGTATGCATAAAAGTTGATTATTTTATTATATAGGTGTTACTTTTATCATATTTGGATTTCATGCATAAAGGTATGCATAAAAATTGATTATTTTATTATAAAAGTGTGACTTTTATCATATTTGGATTTCATGCATAGAGGTATGCATAAAAGTTGATTATTTTATTATAAAAGTGTGACTTTTATCATATTTGGATTTCATGCATAGAGGTATGCATAAAAGTTGATTATTTTATTATAAAAGTGTGACTTTTATCATATTTGGATTTCATGCATAGAGGTATGCATAAAAGTTGATTATTTTATGATAAAAGTGTGACTTTTATCATATTTGGATTTCATGCATAGAGGTATGCATAAAAGTTGATTATTTTATTGTAAAAGTGTTACTTTTATCATATTGGATTTCATGTATAGAGGTATGCATAAAAGATATTCTTTTTATACTAAAAGTGTGATTTTCATTATAAATGGATTTTATGCATAACTTGGATGCATAAGAGAAATTCTTTTATTCTAAAAGTGTAATTCCTACCAAATTGAATTTATGCATAAGAAGTGTAATTCCTACCAAATTGAATTTATGCATAAGAAGATGCATAAAAGATTGATTTTTAAATTCAAAGTGTCATTCTCATTCTAAATTGAATTTATGCATAAGAAGATGCATAAAAGAATGGAATTTCAATTCAAAAGTGTTATTCTCATCCAAATTGAATTTATGCATAGGAAGATGCATAAAAGATGGATTTCTAATTCAAAAGTGTCAATTCTCATCTAAATTGAGTTTATGCATAGGAAGATGCATAAGAGATGGAATTTTAATTCAAAAGTGTCATTTTCATTTAAAATGAATTTATGCATAGGAAGATGCATAAAAGATTGATTTTTAAATGAGATGTGATAATATGTGATAAGATGCATATGGGAAGTGATAGGATGTGATAAGAGGTGTATGAGATGTGATAAGATGTGATAAGATGCGTATGGGAAGTGATAGGATGTGATAAGAGGTGTATGAGATGTGAAAAGATGTGATAAGATGTGTATGAGATGTGATAGGATATGATAAGAGGTGTATGAGATGTGATAGAATGTGTTAAGATGAGTTAGGATGTGTTAAGATGTGTATGGGACGAGGTAGAGAGTGTATCTGATGGGATAAGATGTATATGGGATGTGTTAGGGCGAGAATGGATGTAATATAGATGTATGAATGTAGATATGGATGTATGAATGTGAATATGGATGTGTGGATGTGGAAATGGAAGTGTGGATGTATGAATGTGGATGTGGATGTATGCATGTAGATGTGTATGTATGAATGTGAATGTGGATATGGATGTGGATGTATGGATGTAGATACGGATGTGTATGTATGTATGTGGATGTGGATGTATGAATGAGGATGTGAAAATGGATGTATGTATGTAGACGTGGATGTATGCATGTGAATGTGGATGTATGAATGTGAATGTGGATGTGTGAAAGTGGAAATGGAAGTATGGATGTATGAATCTGGATGTGGATGTATGCATGTAGATGCGTATGTATGAATGTGAAATTGGAAGTATGATGTGGACGTACGAACATGGATATGTATGTAGAATAATGAATGTGAAGGTGTATGTGAAATAATGTGTAGTCTATATGAGTGAATGGATGAGAATGAGTACACATTGAATGGAATGTGGGATAAGTAATGTGGTCCGAGAGTGGATAATGTGGAAAGACAAGAGTTCGTTATAGAAACTGTATTTGTGACTGTTTGTAAATGACTGTTTTATGTCAAGAATGCTGGGGGGAAGCATTTTGACCGTCTTGAGGATTATGGTCATGAAGACCGAACTGATAAAGTTGCAACTGCTGACGGAGAGTCAATGGAGGACGTCTCGCGTAGCAAGGTGGATCGAGGTCTTGACCAGCCTCGGTTCGATTTAAATGGTGAGCTTCTGGTACGGTGGATGAGGGACCAAGGAAGCGGCCTATGAGTGAAGCGCTAGGTTACCTGCGAAGGATCCTAGAGGGTGCTGACCATACAGTGCTCGGGCCCTGGGTCGCCGAAGACACCCACTCGTGCGTCATGGAAGATATTGGAACAAGGAGTAAGAGTTGTTTTCTAAAACCGGGCATGGGTCTGGTTGATTGACCTTGCTGGTCCTCAACGGATGAGTCCATGGCTCTTTTATATGGATCTGTGGGTTGATCTTGCTGATCTTCCACGGAGATTCCATTCTATTATATGAATATATAGCCGGTTATTATGAGCTAGGAACTATGGAAAAGGCCCCTGAGAGTGAACAGGTGGTGAGCGTTCTGGTAGCCAATGATGCCATAAGTACACAGATGAATGAATGACGCGAAATAAGGATTCAACCAGAGACTTTGAGGATTGTCATCAGTGACATAATGGTTTCATTAAAGGATTGTTTGAAAGTTAATTGATGCTGAGAAAAAGGCAATTTCATATTGGGTGTGTAAGTGGTGTGACTAGTTTTATGTTTGTATGAACTTCTGGCTAGGGGGCCTAGGAACTCTTTTCCCTGGTACCCGGGACAAAACCTAACCAAATTCCTAATTGGATCCCATCACTACAGTGGTTGGGAGGTTGGCTAACCCATGGGACTGGATGGGGTTAGGCTGGACTCATGGATCCGTAAATCAAGACTCAATTTCTGTTATTACGATAGATGAAGTAAATCCCGGATAGTAATTGTTCTATGGATAGGAGTCAACAGCTGTGCCTCTTGATGGGGAAAAAAGCATTGATCCCAATGATCCAAGTGCAAGTTTCGTCCTTGATTGACCAAGTACCTTTAAAGGTGCAGTCGGATCAGTTTGATCAGTAATGGTCTTGACTACGTTAGAGTAAAAAGTTATCCTGGTGGAATCGCCCGTGCTTTCCAGATAAAGGAAGTTTTTTCGAGTTCGGTTTTGGAAAAACCGAGGGATTAGTCTTTTGTCCAGATATCGGTGGGGGTGGACGAGGCCCCGAGTGTGGGACCCTGGCCCGCGCATGAAAGGCTACTTCCGCTACTAGCACCCCGAATCCGTTGCGCGGTGGAAACAGGGATCTCACAGTATGTATGAATGGTAGTGAAGAGTTACATAATTTGATGAATGCTATTGAAGTTAATTGATTAATGATAGTTAAGAATTACATAAATTTCCATTTATGCTTAATTCTAATGGTTTTTATGTAATTTCTCTCTCTCACTCAAGAAATGGTCATACTCATGACCCATTCTCAATCCAAATGAAGCTTTTCATAAAGCTTTTCCTTAATCCAAGATTAATCTATGCTTGAGGTCAAATTAATGGCTTTTTTCTATGCTTTTAGTTTATGTATTTCATGAATATTGATGATTCAACCCATTATTGGGTTAATGATCCAATTAGGGATCATTCTAATCATTTCCTTAATGATAAGCTTTATCCTTCAAAATAAATTGAGATTTATCAGTCATAGTAGCGGAGCTATGGCAAAAGTTTTATAAAAATTACACATAAAATAATTTTATTCAAAGCATGAAAAGAGAACTTCCTACCATATTCTAGGAATTATCATCCTAGATTAATTGAAAGAATTTTATTGTAATCATGGAGAAATTAATTTTTATGTTATGCATAATTTATGATTATTTTATTATAAAAGTGTTACTTTTATCATATTTGGATTTCATGCATAGAGGTATGCATAAAAGAATTAATATTTTAATATAAAAGTGTTTCTTTTATCATATTTGAATTTCATGCATAGAGGTATGCATAAAAGAATTATTATTTTAATATAAAAGTGTTACTTTTATCATATTTGAATTTCATGCATAGAGGTATGCATAAAAGTTGATTATTTTATTATATAGGTGTTACTTTTATCATATTTGGATTTCATGCATAGAGGTATGCATAAAAGTTGATTATTTTATTATAAAAGTGTGACTTTTATCATATTTGGATTTCATGCATAGAGGTATGCATAAAAGTTGATTATTTTATTATAAAAGTGTGACTTTTATCATATTTGGATTTCATGCATAGAGGTGCATAAAAGTTGATTATTTTATTGTAAAAGTGTTACTTTTATCATATTTGGATTTCATGCATAGAGGTATGCATAAAAGTTGATTATTTTATTGTAAAAGTGTTACTTTTATCATATTGGATTTCATGTATAGAGGTATGCATAAAAGATATTCTTTTTATACTAAAAGTGTGATTTTCATCATAAATGGATTTTATGCATAACTTAGATGCATAAGAGAAATTCTTTTATTCTAAAAGTGTAATTCCTACCAAATTGAATTTATGCATAAGAAGTGTAATTCCTACCAAATTGAATTTATGCATAAGAAGATGCATAAAAGATTGATTTTTAAATTCAAAGTGTCATTCTCCTTCTAAATTGAATTTATGCATAGGAAGATGCATAAAAGAATGGAATTTCAATTCAAAAGTGTTATTCTCATCCAAATTGAATTTATGCATAGGAAGATGCATAAAAGATGGATTTTTAATTCAAAAGTGTCAATTCTCATCTAAATTGAGTTTATGCATAGGAAGATGCATAAGAGATGGAATTTTAATTCAAAAGTGTCATTTTCATTTAAAATGAATTTATGCATAGGAAGATGCATAAAAGATTGATTTTTAAATGAGATGTGATAATATGTGATAAGATGCATATGGGAATTGATAGGATGTGATAAGAGGTGTATGAGATGTGATAAGATGCGTATGGGAAGTGATAGGATGTGATAAGAGGTGTATGAGATGTGAAAAGACGTGATAAGATGTGTATGAGATGTGATAGGATATGATAAGAGGTGTATGAGATGTGATAGAATGTGTTAAGATGAGTTAGGATGTGTTAAGATGTGTATGGGACGAGGTAGAGAGTGTATCTGATGGGATAAGATGTATATGGGATGTATTAGGGCGAGAATGGATGTAATATAGATGTATGAATGTAGATATGGATGTATGAATGTGAATATGGATGTGTGGATATGGAAATGGAAGTGTGGATGTATGAATGTGGATGTGGATGTATGCATGTAGATGTGTATGTATGAATGTGAATGTGGATGTATGGATGTAGATACGGATGTGTATGTATGTATGTGGATGTGGATGTATGAATGAGGATGTGAAAATGGATGTATGTATGTAGACGTGGATGTATGCATGTGAATGTGGAAATTTGATGAATGCTATTGAAGCTAATTGATTAATGATAGTTAAGAATTACATAAATTTCCATTTATGCTTAATTCTAATGGTTTTTATGTAATTTCTCTCTCTCACTCAAGAAATGGTCATACTCCGAACTGATAAAGTTGCAACTGCTGACGGAGAGTCAATGGAGGACGTCTCGCGTAGCAAGGTCGATCGAGGTCTTGACCTGCCTCGGTTCGATTTAAATGGTGAGCTTCCAGTACGGTGAATGAGGGACCAAGGAAGCGGCCTATGAGTGAAGCGCTAGGTTACCTGCGAAGGATCCTAGAGGGTGCTGACCATACGGTGCTCGGGCTCTGGGTCGCCGAAGACACCCACTCGTGCGTCGTGGAAGATATTGGAACAAGGAGTAAGAGTTGTTTTCTGAAACCGGGCAAGGATCTGGTTGATTGACCTTGCTGGTCCTCAACGGATGAGTCCATGGCTCATTTATATGGATCTGTGGATTGATCTTGCTGATCTTCCACGGAGATTCCATTCTATTATATGAATATATTGCCGGTTACTATGAGCTAGGAACTATGGAAAAGGCCCCTGAGTGAACATGTGGTGAGCGTTCTGGTTGCCAATGATGCCATAAGTACACCGCTGAATGAATGACGAGAAATAAGGATTCAACGAGAGACTTTGAGGATTGTCATCAGTGACATAATGGTTTCATTAAAGGATTGTTTGAAAGTTAATTGATGCTGAGAAAAAGGCAATTTCATATTGGGTGTGTAAGTGGTGTGACTAGTTTTATGTTTGTATGAACTTCCGGCTAGGGGGCCTAGGAACTCTTTTCCCTGGTACCCGAGACAAAACCTAACCAAATTCCTAATTGGATCCCATCACTACAGTGGTTGGGAGGTTGGCTAACCCATGGGACTGGATGGGGTTAGGCTGGACTGATGGATCCGTAAATCAAGACTCAATTTCTGTTATTATGATAGATGAAGTAAATCCCGGATAGTAATTGTTCTATGGATAGGAATCAACGGCTGTGCCTCTTGATGGGGAAAAAAGCGTTGATCCCAATGATCCAAGTGCAAGTTTCGTCCTTGATTGACCAAGTACCTTTAAAGGTGCAGTCGGATCAGTTTGATCAGTAATGGTCTTGACCACGTTAGAGTAAAAAGTTATCCTGGTGGAATCGCCCGTGTTTTCCAGATAAAGGAAGTTTTTTCGAGTTCGGTTTTGGAAATACCGACGGATTAGTCTTTTGTTCGGATATCCGTGGACGAGGCCCCGAGTGTGGGACCCTGGCTCGCACATGAAAGGCTACTTCCGCTACTAGCACCCCGAATCCGTTGCGCGGTGGAAATAGGGATCTCATAGTATGTATGAATGGTAGTGAATAGTTACTGAATTTGATGAATGCTATTGAAGTTAATTGATTAATGATAGTTAAGAATTACATAAATTTCCATTTATGCTTAATTCTAATGGTTTTTATGTAATTTCTCTCTCTCACTCAAGAAATGGTCATACTCATGACCCATTCTCAATCCAAATAAAGCTTTTCATAAAGCTTTTCCTTTAGCCAAGATTAATCTATGCTTGAGGTCAAATTAATGGCTTTTTTCTATGCTTTTAGTTTATGTATTTCATGAATATTGATGATTCAATCCATTATTGGGTTAATGATCCAATTAGGGATCATTCTAATCATTTCCTTAATGATAAGCTTTATCCTTCAAAATAAATTGAGATTTATCAATCATAGTAGCAGAGTTATGGCAAATTTTTTATAAAAATTACACATAAAATAATTTTATTGAAAGCAAGAAAAGAGAACTTCCTACCATATTCTAGGAATTATCATCCAAGATTAATTGAAAGAATTTTATTGTAATCATGGAGAAATTAATTTTTATGTTAATTTTATTATAATCATGGAGAAATTAATTTTTATTGTAATCATCAATTATGTTATGCATAATTGATGATTATTTTATTGTAAAAGTGTTACTTTTATCATATTTAGATTTCATGCATAGAGGTATGCATAAAAGAATTAATATTTTAATATAAAAGTGTTTCTTTTATCATATTTGAATTTCATGCATAGAGGTATGCATAAAAGTTGATTATTTTAATATAAAAGTGTTTCTTTTATCATATTTGGATTTCATGCATAGAGGTATGCATAAAAGTTGATTATTTTATTATAAAAGTGTTACTTTTATCATATTTGGATTTCATGCATAGAGGTATGCATAAAAGTTGATTTTTTTATTATAAAAGTGTGACTTTTATCATATTTGGATTTCATGCATAGAGGTATGCATAAAAGTTGATTATTTTATTATAAAAGTGTGACTTTAATCATATTTGGATTTCATGCATAGAGGTATGCATAAAAATTGATTATTTTATTATAAAAGTGTGACTTTTATCATATTTGGATTTCATGCATAGAGGTATGCATAAAAGTTGATTATTTTATTATAAAAGTGTGACTTTTATCATATTTGGATTTCATGCATAGAGGTATGCATAAAAGTTGATTATTTTATGATAAAAGTGTGACTTTTATCATATTTGGATTTCATGCATAGAGGTATGCATAAAAGTTGATTATTTTATTATAAAAGTGTGACTTTTATCATATTTGGATTTCATGCATAGAGGTATGCATAAAAGTTGATTATTTTATTATAAAAGTGTGACTTTTATCATATTTGGATTTCATGCATAGAGGTATGCATAAAAGTTGATTATTTTATTATTAAAGTGTGACTTTTATCATATTTGGATTTCATGCATAGAGGTTTGATTATTTTATTGTAAAAGTGTTACTTTTATCATATTGGATTTCATGTATAGAGGTATGCATAAAAGATATTCTTTTTATACTAAAAGTGTGATTTTCATCATAAATGGATTCTATGCATAACTTAGATGCATAAGAGAAATTCTTTTATTCTAAAAGTGTAATTCCTACCAAATTGAATTTATGCATAAGAAGTGTAATTCCTACCAAATTGAATTTATGCCTAAGAAGATGCATAAAAGATTGATTTTTAAATTCAAAGTGTCATTCTCATTCTAAATTGAACTTATGCATAGGAAGATGCATAAAAGAATGAAATTTCAATTCAAAAGTGTTATTCTCATCCAAATTGAATTTATGCATAGGAAGATGCATAAAAGATGGATTTTTAATTCAAAAGTGTCAATTCTCATCTAAATTGAGTTTATGCATAGGAAGATGCATAAGAGATGGAATTTTAATTCAAAAGTGTCATTTTCATTTAAAATGAATTTATGCATAGGAAGATGCATAAAAGATTGATTTTTAAATGAGATGTGATAATATGTGATAAGATGCATATGGGAAGTGATAGGATGTGATAAGAGGTGTATGAGATGTGATAAGATGCATATGGGAAGTGATAGGATGTGATAAGAGGTGTATGAGATGTGAAAAGATGTGATAAGATGTGTATGAGATATGATAGGATATGATAAGAGGTGTATGAGATGTGATAGAATGTGTTAAGATGAGTTAGGATGTGTTAAGATGTGTATGGGACGAGGTAGAGAGTGTATCTGATGGGATAAGATGTATATGGGATGTGTTAGGGCGAGAATGGATGTAATATGGATGTATGAATGTAGATATGGATGTATGAATGTGAATATGGATGTGTGGATGTGGAAATGGAATTATGGATGTATGAATGTGGATGTGGATGTATGCATGTAGATGTGTATGTATGAATGTGAATGTGGATGTAGATGTGGATGTATGGATGTAGATATGGATGTGTATGTATGGATGTGGATGTGGATGTATGAATGAGGATGTGAAAATGGATGTATGTATGTAGACGTGGATGTATGTATGTGAATGTGGATGTATGAATGAGGATGTGAAAATGGATGTATGCATGTGAATGTGGATGTATGAATGTGAATGTGGATGTGTGAAAGTGGAAATGGAAGTATGGATGTATGAATGTGAATGTGGATGTATGCATGTAGATGCGTATGTATGAATGTGAAATTGGAAGTATGATGTGGACGTACGAACATGGATATGTATGTAGAATAATGAATGTGAAGGTGTATGTGAAATAATGTGTAGTCTATATGAGTGAATGGATGAGAATGAGTACACATTGAATGGAATGTGGGATAAGTAATGTGGTCCGAGAGTGGATAATGTGGAAAGACGAGAGTTCGTTATAGAAACTGTATTTGTGACTGTTTGTAAATGACTGTTTTATGTCAAGAATGCTGGGGAAGCATTTTGGCCGTCTTGAGGATTAAGGTCATGAAGACCGAACTGATAAAGTTGCAACTGCTGACGGAGAGTCAATGGAGGACGTCTCGCGTAGCAAGGTGGATCGAGGTCTTGACCAGCCTCGGTTCGATTTAAATGGTGAGCTTCCGGTACGGTGGATGAGGGACCAAGGAAGCGGCCTATGAGTGAAGCGCTAGGTTACCTGCGAAGGATCCTAGAGGGTGCTGACCATACGGTGCTCGGGCTCTGGGTCGCCGAAGACACCCACACGTGCGTCGTGGAAGATATTGGAACAAGGAGTAAGAGTTGTTTTCTGAAACCGGGCATGGATCTGGTTGATTGACCTTGCTGGTCCTCAACGGATGAGTCCATGGCTCTTTTATATGGATCTGTGGATTGATCTTGCTGATCTTCCACGGAGATTCCATTCTATTATATGAATATATTTCCGGTTACTATGAGCTAGGAACTATGGAAAAGGCCCCTAAGTGAACAGGTGGTGAACGTTCTGGTTGCCAATGATGCCATAAGTACACCGATGAATGAATGACGAGAAATAAGGATTCAACCAGAGACTTTGACGATTGTCATCAGTGACATAATGGTTTCATTAAAGGATTGTTTGAAAGTTAATTGATGCTGAGAAAAAGGCAATTTCATATTGGGTGTGTAAGTGGTGTGACTAGTTTTATGTTTGTATGAACTTCCGGCTAGGGGACCTAGGAACTCTTTTCCCTGGTACCCGAGACAAAACCTAACCAAATTCCTAATTGGATCCCATCACTACAGTGGTTGGGAGGTTGGCTAACCCATGGGACTGGATGGGGTTAGGCTGGACTGATGGATCCGTAAATCAAGACTCAATTTCTGTTATTACGATAGATGAAGTAAATCCCGGATAGTAATTGTTCTATGGAAAGGAATCAACGGCTGTGCCTCTTGATGGGGAAAAAAGCGTTGATCCCAATGATCCAAGTGCAAGTTTTGTCCTTGATTGACCAAGTACCTTTAAAGGTGCAGTCGGATCAGTTTGATCAGTAATGGTCTTGACTACGTTACAGTAAAAAGTTATCCTGGTGGAATCGCCCGTGCTTTCCAGATAAAGGAAGTTTTTTCGGGTTCAGTTTTGGAAAAACCGACGGATTAGTCTTTTGTCCGGATATCCGTGGACGAGGTCCCGAGTGTGGGACCCTGGCCCGCGCATGAAAGGCTACTTCCGCTACTAGCACCCCGAATCCGTTGCGCGGTGAAAACAGGGATCTCACAGTATGTATGAATGGTAGTGAAGAGTTACATAATTTGATGAATGCTATTGAAGTTAATTGATTAATGATAGTTAAGAATTACATAAATTTCCATTTATGCTTAATTCTAATGGTTTTTATGTAATTTCTCTCTCTCACTCAAGAAATGGTCATACTCATGACCCATTCTCAATCCAAATGAAGCTTTTCATAAAGCTTTTTCTTAATCCAAGATTAATCTATGCTTGAGGTCAAATTAATGGCTTTTTTCTATGCTTTTAGTTTATGTATTTCATGAATATTGATGATTCAACCCATTATTGGGTTAATGATCCAATTAGGGATCATTCTAATCATTTCCTTAATGATAAGCTTTATCGTTCAAAATAAATTGAGATTTATCAGTCATAGTAGTGGAGCTATGGCAAAATTTTTATAAAAAATACACATAAAATAATTTTATTCAAAGCATGAAAAGAGAACTTCCTACCATATTCTAGAAATTATCATCCTAGATTAATTGAAAGATCTTTATTGTAATCATGGAGAAATTAATTTTTATGTTATGCATAATTGATGATTATTTTATTGTAAAAGTGTTACTTTTATCATATTTGGATTTCATGCATAGAGGTATGCATAAAAGAATTAATATTTTAATATAAAAGTGTTTCTTTTATCATATTTGGATTTCATGCATAGAGGTATGCATAAAAGAATTATTATTTTAATATAAAAGTGTTTCTTTTATCATATTTGAATTTCATGCATAGAGGTATGCATAAAAGTTGATTATTTTATTATAAAAGTGTTACTTTTATCATATTTGAATTTTATGTATAGAGGTATGCATAAAAATTAATTTTTTATTATAAAAGTGTGACTTTTATCATATTTGGATTTCATGCAAAGAGGTATGCATAAAAGTTGATTATTTTATTATAAAAGTGTGACTTTTATCATATTTGGATTTCATGCATAGAGGTATGCATAAAAATTGATTATTTTATTATAAAAGTGTGACTTTTATCATATTTGGATTTCATGCATAGAGGTATGCATAAAAGAAATAATATTTTAATATAAACGTGTTTCTTTTATCATATTTGGATTTCATGCATAGAGGTATGCATAAAAGAATTATTATTTTAATATAAAAGTGTTTCTTTTATCATATTTGGATTTCATGCATAGAGGTATGCATAAAAGTTGATTATTTTATTATAAAAGTGTGACTTTTATCATATTTGGATTTCATGCATAGAGGTATGCATAAAACTTGATTATTTTATTATAAAAGTGTGACTTTTATCATATTTGGATTTCATGCATAGAGGTATGCATAAAAGTTGATTATTTTATTGTAAAAGTGTTACTTTTATCATATTTGGATTTCATGCATAGAGGTATGCATAAAAGTTGATTATTTTATTATAAAAGTGTGACTTTTATCATATTTGGATTTCATGCATAGAGGTATGCATGAAAGTTGATTATTTTTTTGTAAAAGTGTTACTTTTATCATATTGGATTTCATGTATAGAGGTATGCATAAAAGATATTCTTTTTCATCATAAATGGATTTTATGCATAACTTAGATGCATAAGAGAAATTCTTTTATTCTAAAAGTGTAATTCCTACCAAATTGAATTTATGCATAAGAAGTGTAATTCCTACCAAATTGAATTTATGCATAAGAAGATGCATAAAAGATTGATTTTTAAATTCAAAGTGTCATTCTCATTCTAAATTGAATTTATGCATAGGAAGATGCATAAAAGAATGGAATTTCAATTCAAAAGTGTTATTCTCATCCAAATTGAATTTATGCATAGGAAGATGCATAAAAGATGGATTTTTAATTCAAAAGTGTCAATTCTCATCTAAATTGAGTTTATGCATATGAAGATGCATAAGAGATGGAATTTTAATTCAAAAGTGTCATTTTCATTTAAAATGAATTTATGCATAGGAAGATGCATAAAAGATTGATTTTTAAATGAGATGTGATAATATGTGATAAGATGCATATGGGAAGTGATAGGATGTGATAAGAGGTGTATGAGATCTGATAAGATGCGTATGGGAAGAGAAAGGATGTGATAAGAGGTGTATGAGATGTGAAAAGATGTGATAAGATGTGTATGAGATGTGATAGGATATGATAAGAGGTGTATGAGATGTGATAGAATGTGTTAAGATGAGTTAGGATGTGTTAAGATGTGTATGGGACGAGGTAGAGAGTGTAGCTGATGGGATAAGATGTATATGGGATGTGTTAGGGCGAGAATGGATGTAATATAGATGTATGAATGTAGATATGGATGTATGAATGTGAATATGGATGTGTGGATGTGGAAATGGAAGTGTGGATGTATGAATGTGGATGTGGATGTATGCATGTAGATGTGTATGTATGAATGTGGATGTGGATGTGGATGTGGATGTATGGATGTAGATACGGATGTGGATGTATGCATGTAGATGTGTATGTATGAATGTGAATGTGGATGTGGATGTATGGATGTAGATACGGATGTGTATGTATGTATGTGGATGTGGATGTATGAATGAGGATGTGAAAATGGATGTATGTATGTAGACATGGATGTATGTATGTGAATGTGGATGTATGAATGAGGATGTGAAAATGGATGTATGCATGTGAATGTGGATGTATGAATGTGAATGTGGATGTATGAAAGTGGAAATGGAAGTATGGATGTATGAATGTGGATGTGGATATATGCATGTAGATGCGTATGTATGAATGTGAAATTGGAAGTATGATGTGGACGTACGAACATGGATTTGTATGTAGAATAATGAATGTGAAGGTGTATGTGAAATAATGTGTAGTCTATATGAGTGAATGGATGAGAATGAGTACACATTGAATGGAATGTGGGATAAGTAATGTGGTCCGAGAGTGGATAATGTGGAAAGACGAGAGTTCGTTATAGAAACTGTATTTGTGACTATTTGTAAATGACTGTTTTATGTCAAGAATGCTGGGGAAGCATTTTGACCATCTTGAGGATTAAGGTCATGAAGACCGAACTGATAAAGTTGCAACTGCTGACGGAGAGTCAATGGAGGACGTCTCGCGTAGCAAGGTTGACCAGCCTCGGTTCGATTTAAATGGTGAGCTTCCGGTACGGTGGATGAGGGACCAAGGAAGCGGCCTATGAGTGAGACGCTAGGTTACCTACGAAGAATCCTAGAGGGTGCTGACCATACGGTGCTCGGGCTCTGGGTCGCCGAAGACACCCACACGTGCGTCGTGGAAGATATTGGAACAAGGAGTAAGAGTTGTTTTCTGAAACCGGGCATGGATCTGGTTGATTGACCTTGCTGGTCGGATGAGTCCATGGCTCTTTTATATGGATCTGTGGATTGATCTTGCTGATCTTCCACGGAGATTCCATTCTATTATATGAATATATTGCCGGTTACTATGAGCTAGGAACATTATAAAAGGCCCCTGAGTGAACAGGTGGTGAGCATTCTGGTTGCCAATGATGCCATAAGTACACCGATGAATGAATGACGGGAAATAAGGATTCAACCAGAGACTTTGAGGATTGTCATCATTGACATAATGGTTTCATTAAAGGATTGTTTGAAAGTTAATTGATGCTGAGAAAAAGGCAATTTCATATTGGGTGTGTAAGTGGTGTGACTAGTTTTATGTTTGTATGAACTTCCGGCTAGGGGGCCTAGGAACTCTTTTCCCTGGTACCCGGGACAAAACCTAACCAAATTCCTAATTGGATCCCATCACTACAGTGGTTGGGAGGTTGGCTAACCCATGGGGCTGGATGGGGTTAGGCTGGACTGATGGATCCGTAAATCAAGACTCAATTTCTGTTATTACGATAGATGAAGTAAATCCCGGATAGTAATTGTTCTATGGATAGGAATCAACGGCTGTGCCTCTTGATGGGGAAAAAAGCGTTGATCCCAATGATCCAAGTGCAAGTTTCGTCCTTGATTGACCAAGTACCTTTAAAGGTGCAGTCGGATCAGTTTGATCAGTAATGGTCTTGACTACGTTAGAGTAAAAAGTTATCCTGGTGGAATCGCCCGTGCTTTCCAGATAAAGGAAGTTTTTTCGAGTTCGGTTTTGGAAAAACCGACGGATTAGTCTTTTGTCCAGATATCCGTGGTGGACGAGGCCCCGAGTGTGGGACCCTGGCCCGCGCATGAAAGGCTACTTCCGCTACTAGCACCCCGAATCCGTTGCGCGGTGAAAACAGGGATCTCACAGTATGTATGAATGGTAGTGAAGAGTTACATAATTTGATGAATGCTATTGAAGTTAATTGATTAATGATAGTTAAGAATTACATAAATTTCCATTTATGCTTAATTCTAATGGTTTTTATGTAATTTCTCTCTCTCACTCAAGAAATGGTCATACTCATGACCCATTCTCAATCCAAATGAAGCTTTTCATAAAGCTTTTCCTTAATCCAAGATTAATCTATGCTTGAGGTCAAATTAATGGCTTTTTGCTATGCTTTTAGTTTATGTATTTCATGAATATTGATGATTCAATCCATTATTGGGTTAATGATCCAATGAGGGATCATTCTAATCATTTCCTTAATGATAAGCTTTATCGTTCAAAATAAATTGAGATTTATCAGTCATAGTAGTGGAGCTATGGCAAAATTTTTATAAAAAATACACATAAAATAATTTTATTCAAAGCATGAAAAGAGAACTTACTACCATATTCTAGAAATTATCATCCTAGATTAAGTGAAAGAATTTTATTGTAATCATGGAGAAATTAATTTTTATGTTATGCATAATTGATGATTATTTTATTGTAAAAGTGTTACTTTTATCATATTTGGATTTCATGCATAGAGGTATGCATAAAAGAATTAATATTTTAATATAAAAGTGTTTCTTTTATCATATTTGGATTTCATGCATAGAGGTATGCATAAAAGAATTATTATTTTAATATAAAAGTGTTTCTTTTATCATATTTGAATTTCATGCATAGAGGTATGCATAAAAGTTGATTATTTTATTATAAAAGTGTTACTTTTATCATATTTGAATTTTATGTATAGAGGTATGCATAAAAATTAATTTTTTATTATAAAAGTGTGACTTTTATCATATTTGGATTTCATGCAAAGAGGTATGCATAAAAGTTGATTATTTTATTATAAAAGTGTGACTTTTATCATATTTGGATTTCATGCATAGAGGTATGCATAAAAATTGATTATTTTATTATAAAAGTGTGACTTTTATCATATTTGGATTTCATGCATAGAGGTATGCATAAAAGAAATAATATTTTAATATAAACGTGTTTCTTTTATCATATTTGGATTTCATGCATAGAGGTATGCATAAAAGAAATATTATTTTAATATAAAAGTGTTTCTTTTATCATATTTGGATTTCATGCATAGAGGTATGCATAAAAGTTGATTATTTTATTATAAAAGTGTGACTTTTATCATATTTGGATTTCATGCATAGAGGTATGCATAAAAGTTGATTATTTTATTATAAAAGTGTGACTTTTATCATATTTGGATTTCATGCATAGAGGTATGCATAAAACTTGATTATTTTATTATAAAAGTGTGACTTTTATCATATTTGGATTTCATGCATAGAGGTATGCATAAAAGTTGATTATTTTATTATAAAAGTGTGACTTTTATCATATTTGGATTTCATGCATAGAGGTATGCATGAAAGTTGATTATTTTTTTGTAAAAGTGTTACTTTTATCATATTGGATTTCATGTATAGAGGTATGCATAAAAGATATTCTTTTTATACTAAAAGTGTGATTTTCATCATAAATGGATTTTATGCATAACTTAGATGCATAAGAGAAATTCTTTTATTCTAAAAGTGTAATTCCTACCAAATTGAATTTATGCATAAGAAGTGTAATTCCTACCAAATTGAATTTATGCATAAGAAGATGCATAAAAGATTGATTTTTAAATTCAAAGTGTCATTCTCATTCTAAATTGAATTTATGCATAGGAAGATGCATAAAAGAATGGAATTTCAATTCAAAAGTGTTATTCTCATCCAAATTGAATTTATGCATAGGAAGATGCATAAAAGATGGATTTTTAATTCAAAAGTGTCAATTCTCATCTAAATTGAGTTTATGCATAGGAAGATGCATAAGAGATGGAATTTTAATTCAAAAGTGTCATTTTCATTTAAAATGAATTTATGCATAGGAAGATGCATAAAAGATTGATTTTTAAATGAGATGTGATAATATGTGATAAGATGCATATGGGAAGTGATAGGATGTGATAAGAGGTGTATGAGATGTGATAAGATGTGATAAGATGCGTATGGGAAGTGATAGGATGTGATAAGAGGTGTATGAGATGTGAAAAGATGTGATAAGATGTGTATGAGATGTGATAGGATATGATAAGA
This sequence comes from Cibotium barometz, assembly GCF_041138505.1. Lineage (NCBI taxonomy): Eukaryota > Viridiplantae > Streptophyta > Polypodiopsida > Cyatheales > Cibotiaceae > Cibotium > Cibotium barometz. Next base: position 34,461,842 of record NC_141101.1, on the reverse strand, counting down.
GGTGTATGAGATGTGATAGAATGTGTTAAGATGAGTTAGGATGTGTTAAGATGTGTATGGGACGAGGTAGAGAGTGTATCTGATGGGATAAGATATATATGGGATGTGTTAGGGCGAGAATGGATGTAATATAGATGTATGAATGTAGATATGGATGTATGAATGTGAATATGGATGTGTGGATGTGGAAATGGAAGTGTGGATGTATGAATGTGGATGTGGATGTATGCATGTAGATGTGTATGTATGAATGTGAATGTGGATGTGGATGTGGATGTATGGATGTAGATACGGATGTGGATGTATGCATGTAGATGTGTATGTATGAATGTGAATGTGGATGTGGATGTATGGATGTAGATACGGATGTGTATGTATGTATGTGGATGTGGATGTATGAATGAGGATGTGAAAATGGATGTATGTATGTAGACATGGATGTATGTATGTGAATGTGGATGTATGAATGAGGATGTGAAAATGGATGTATGCATGTGAATGTGGATGTATGAATGTGAATGTGGATGTATGAAAGTGGAAATGGAAGTATGGATGTATGAATGTGGATGTGGATATATGCATGTAGATGCGTATGTATGAATGTGAAATTGGAAGTATGATGTGCACGTACGAACATGGATATGTATGTAGAATAATGAATGTGAAGGTGTATGTGAAATAATGTGTACTCTATATGAGTGAATGGATGAGAATGAGTACACATTGAATGGAATGTGGGATAAGTAATGTGGTCCGAGAGTGGATAATGTGGAAAGACGAGAGTTCGTTATAGAAACTGTATTTGTGACTATTTGTAAATGACTGTTTTATGTCAAGAATGCTGGGGAAGCATTTTGACCGTCTTGAGGATTAAGGTCATGAAGACCGAACTGATAAAGTTGCAACTGCTGACGGAGAGTCAATGGAGGACGTCTCGCGTAGCAAGGTTGACCAGCCTCGGTTCGATTTAAATGGTGAGCTTCCGGTACGGTGGATGAGGGACCAAGGAAGCGGCCTATGAGTGAGGCGCTAGGTTACCTGCGAAGAATCCTAGAGGGTGCTGACCATACGGTGCTCGGGCTCTGGGTCGCCGAAGACACCCACACGTGCGTCGTGGAAGATATTGGAACAAGGAGTAAGAGTTGTTTTCTGAAACCGGGCATGGATCTGGTTGATTGACCTTGCTGGTCGGATGAGTCCATGGCTCTTTTATATGGATCTGTGGATTGATCTTGCTGATCTTCCACGGAGATTCCATTCTATTATATGAATATATTGCCGGTTACTATGAGCTAGGAACATTATAAAAGGCCCCTGAGTGAACAGGTGGTGAGCGTTCTGGTTGCCAATGATGCCATAAGTACACCGATGAATGAATGACGGGAAATAAGGATTCAACCAGAGACTTTGAGGATTGTCATCAGTGACATAATGGTTTCATTAAAGGATTGTTTGAAAGTTAATTGATGCTGAGAAAAAGGCAATTTCATATTGGGTGTGTAAGTGGTGTGACTAGTTTTATGTCTGTATGAACTTCCGGCTAGGGGGCCTAGGAACTCTTTTCCCTGGTACCCGGGACAAAACCTAACCAAATTCCTAATTGGATCCCATCACTACAGTGGTTGGGAGGTTGGCTAACCCATGGGGCTGGATGGGGTTAGGCTGGACTGATGGATCCGTAAATCAAGACTCAATTTCTGTTATTACGATAGATGAAGTAAATCCCGGATAGTAATTGTTCTATGGATAGGAATCAACGGCTGTGCCTCTTGATGGGGAAAAAAGCGTTGATCCCAATGATCCAAGTGCAAGTTTTGTCCTTGATTGACCAAGTACCTTTAAAGGTGCAGTCGGATCAGTTTGATCAGTAATGGTCTTGAATACGTTAGAGTAAAAAGTTATCCTGGTGGAATCGCCCATGCTTTCCAGATAAAGGAAGTTTTTTCGGGTTCGGTTTTGGAAAACCGACGGACTAGTCTTTTGTCCAGATATCCGTGGACGAGGCCCCGAGTGTGGGACCCTGGATTTCATGTATAGAGGTATGCATAAAAGATATTCTTTTTATACTAAAAGTGTGATTTTCATCATAAATGGATTTTATGCATAACTTAGATGCATAAGAGAAATTCTTTTATTCTAAAAGTGTAATTCCTACCAAATTGAATTTATGCATAAGAAGTGTAATTCCTACCAAATTGAATTTATGCATAAGAAGATGCATAAAAGATTGATTTTTAAATTCAAAGTGTCATTCTCATTCTAAATTGAATTTATGCATAGGAAGATGCATAAAAGAATGGAATTTCAATTCAAAAGTGTTAATCTCATCCAAATTGAATTTATGCATAGGAAGATGCATAAAAGATGGATTTTTAATTCAAAAGTGTCAATTCTCATCTAAATTGAGTTTATGCATAGGAAGATGCATAAGAGATGGAATTTTAATTCAAAAGTGTCATTTTTATTTAAAATGAATTTATGCATAGGAAGATGCATAAAAGATTGATTTCTAAATGAGATGTGATAATATGTGGTAAGATGCATATGGGAAGTGACAGGATGTGATAAGAGGTGTATGAGATGTGATAAGATGTGATAAGATGCGTATGGGAAGTGATAGGATGTGATAAGAGGTGTATGAGATGTGAAAAGATGTGATAGGATATGATAAGAGGTGTATGAGATGTGATAGAATGTGTTAAGATGAGTTAGGATGTGTTAAGATGTGTATGGGACGAGGTAGAGAGTGTATTTGATGGGATAAGATGTACATGGGATGTGTTAGGGCGAGAATGGATGTAATATGGATGTATGAATGTAGATATGGATGTATGAATGTGAATATGGATGTGTGGATGTGGAAATGGAAGTGTGGATGTATGAATGTGGATGTGGATGTATGCATGTAGATGTGTATGTATGAATGTGAATGTGGATGTGGATGTATGGATGTAGATACGGATGTGTATGTATGTATGTGGATGTGGATGTATGAATGAGGATGTGAAAATGGATGTATGTATGTAGACGTGGATGTATGTATGTGAATGTGGATGTATGAATGAGGATGTGAAAATGGATGTATGTATGTAGACGTGGATGTATGTATGTGAATGTGGATGTATGAATGAGGATGTGAAAATGGATGTATGCATGTGAATGTGGATGTATGAATGTGAATGTGGATGTGTGAAAGTGGAAATGGAAGTATGGATGTATGAATGTGGATGTGGATGTATGCATGTAGATGCGTATGTATGAATGTGAAATTGGAAGTATGATGTGGACGTACGAACATGGATATGTATGTAGAATAATGAATGTGAAGGTCTATGTGAAATAATGTGTAGTCTATATGAGTGAATGGTTGAGAATGAGTACACATTGAATGGAATGTGGGATAAGTAATGTGGTCCGAGAGTGGATAATGTGGAAAGACGAGAGTTTGTTATAGAAACTGTATTTGTGACTGTTTGTAAATGACTGTTTTATGTCAAGAATGCTGGGGAAGCATTTTGACCGTCTTGAGGATTAAGGTCATGAAGACCGAACTGATAAAGTTGCAACTGCTGACGGAGAGTCAATGGAGGACGTCTCGCATAGCAAGGTGGATCGAGGTCTTGACCAGCCTCGGTTCGATTTAAATGGTGAGCTTCCGGTACGGTGGATGAGGGACCAAGGAAGCGGCCTATGAGTGAAGCGCTAGGTTACTTGCGAAGGATCCTAGAGGGTGCTGACCATACGGTGCTCGGGCTCTGAATCGCCGAAGATACCCATACGTGCGTCGTGGAAGATATTGGAACAAGGAGTAAGAGTTGTTTTCTGAAACCGGGCATGGATCTGGTTGATTGACCTTGCTGGTCCTCAACGGATGAGTCCATGGCTCTTTTATATGGATCTGTGGGTTGATCTTGCTGATCTTCCACGGAGATTCCATTCTATTATATGAATATATTGCCGGTTACTATGAGCTAGGAACTATGGAAAAGGCCCCTGAGTGAACAGGTGGTGAGCGTTCTGGTTGCCAATGATGCCATAAGTACACTGATGAATGAATGACGGGAAATAAGGATTCAACCAGAGACTTTGAGGATTGTCATCAGTGACATAATGGTTTCATTAAAGGATTGTTTGAAAGTTAATCGATGCTGAGAAAAAGGCAATTTCATATTGGGTGTGTAAGTGGTGTGACTAGTTTTATGTTTGTATGAACTTCCGGCTAGGGGACCTAGGAACTCGTTTCCCTGGTACCCGGGACAAAACCTAACCAAATTCCTAATTGGATCCCATCACTACAGTGGTTGGGAGGTTGGCTAACTGTAAGATTCCTCCCCCAACCCCTTTTTGATGTCTAGTATCTCCCCTGTAATCAATCCCTCTTCAGAAATATAAAGGCCTTGTTCTAACTGTTTTAGCCTAGAGAGAGAAAAATATGCTAGAGAGAGAGAATATTCAGATTATGAATATTTTTGGATAGAAAATTAACTCATCTTATTAAAATAAGTTCCCCTGAAATAGAAATTCAAAAAGAATTTTCCAATGTGCAATTGGAATTAATTGGAAATAAGTATAAAGAACCTTAGTCTAAGGGTCTAGATTGAAATTTTTAGATTATGGTCCAATTAAGGTTCCTATGGGCCAATAGCATCAATCCATGTGTAGGGAGGAGATAAATCCAATTTGTAAAAGAAGATACCCAAAAATGAGTAAATGCTCACATAAGATGAAGAGTTGAAAATGTACAAGGTTTATTAGTAAATAAACACATATGTAAGGAAGGGGAGTTCTTTAAAGGAGGTGCATATTTCACATAAGATGAAGAGTTGAAAATGTACAAGGTTTATTAGTAAATAAACACATATGTAAGGAAGGGGAGTTCTTTAAAGGAGGTGCATATTTCACATAAGATGAAGAGTTGAAAATATACAAGGTTTATTAGTAAATAAACACATATGTAAGGAAGGGGAGTTCTTTAAAGGAGGTGCATATTTCACATAAGATGAAGAGTTGAAAATGTACAAGGTTTATTAGTAAAAAAACTATGACACATATGTAAGGAAGAGGAGTTCTTTAAAGGAGGTGCACATTTCACATAAGATGAAGAGTTGAAAATGTACAAGGTTTATTAGTAAAAAACTATGAGCAATAAAATTTTGACATATATGTAAGGAAGGGGAATTCTTTAAAGGAGGTGCATATTTCACATGCTTGAATGAGTTTTAAACTCAAAAATAATGTGATATTTTTATCTCTCATCTCTCTTGAACCAAACCAAATCAAAATGGAACCAAACCGAATCAAAAAGTAACCAAACTAGGTCCAAATCTAGTCCAAATTCAACCAAACTGACTTGGAAAATTCTAGAATCAGTTTGTTTGGTTAGGAGCTCAAATTTTCCTATAAATAGAAGCCTCCCCTTGTTGAAAAAAATATAATGTCTTATGCATTGTTACTCTACTCCACCTAAGCCAAAATATAGTCTCTTATGCTTTGTTACTCTACTCCACCTAAGCCAAAATATAGTCTCTTATGCTTTGTTACTCTACTCCACCTAAGCCAAAATATATAGTCTCTTATGCTTGTTACTCTACTCCACCTAAGCCAAATTAGATAGAGTCTTATGCTTTGTTACTCTACTCCACCTAAGCTAAAATATATAGTGTCTTATGCCTTGTTACTCTACTCTACCTAAGCCAAGAACTGTGAATTCTTTAATATTTCACTAGTTTTTGATACTTCCCTCTTTCTTCAATCCCCATTGGTGGTTCCATCAACATACTAAACCAATTGATTGGTTGGGGGCCTCTACCGTGAATAAAGAATCAAGCAAATCATAAGGTAAGTATATTGAATTTTGATCTTTTCTATGATTTCTCAATGATTCTCTCTTCTCAACCCCTCTCAAGCTTGAGAAGTTAAATTGGTATGGTTTTTTTTTAAATGCTATTGAAGTTAATTGGTGAATAGTAGTGAAGAGTTACATAATTTAATAAATGCTATAGAAGTTAATTTCCACTTATATTTAAATTCTAATGGTTTTTTATAATTTCTCTCTCTCACTCAAGAAATGGTCATACTCATGACCCATTCTCAATCCAAATGAAGCTTTTCATAAAGCTTTTCCTTAATCCAAGATTAAGCTATGCTTGAGGCCAAATTAATGGCTTTTTGCTATGCTTTTAGTTTATGCACATTGATGATTCAATCCATTATGGATTGATGACCCAATTAGAGACCATTCTAATTGTTTTCTTAATGATCCAATTAGAGACCATTATGGATTGATGATCCAATTAGAGACCATTCTAATTGTTTTCTTAATGATCCAATTAGAGACCATTATGGATTGATGATCCAATTAGAGACCATTCTAATTGTTTTCTTAATGATCCAATTAGAGACCATTATGGATTGATGATCCAATTAGAGACCATTCTAATTATCTCTTTAATAATGAGCTTTATCTCTTAGAAAAAAATTTGAGATTTATCAGTCATAGTAGCGGAGCTATGGCAAAATTTTTATAGAAATTACGCATAAAATAAATTCATTCAAAGCATAAAAAGAGGACTTCCTACCATATTCTAGGAACTATCATCCTAGATTAATTAAAAGAATTTTATTATGCATGGAGATGTGGATGTTTGCATGTAGATGTAGATGTATAGATGTAGATGTGGATGTGGAGGTGGATGGATGCATGTAGATGTAGATGTATAGATGTAGATGTGAATGGAGATGTGGATGTATGCATGTAGATGTAGACGTATAGATGTGGATGTGGATGTATACATGTAGATGTAGATGTATAGATACGGATGTGGATGTGGAGGTGGATGTATACATGTAGATGTAGATGTATAGATGTAGATGTGGATGTGGAGGTAGATGAATGCATGTAGATGTAGATGTAGATGTATAGATGTAGATGGGAATGGAGATATGGATGTACGCATGTAGATGTAGATGTATAGATGTAGATGTGGATGTGGAGGTGGATGGATGCATGTAGATGTAGATGTATAGATGTGGATGTGGATGTATACATGTAGATGTAGATGTATAGATACGGATGTGGATGTGGAGGTGGATGTATACATGTAGATGTAGATGTATAGATGTAGATGTGGATGTGGAGGTAGATGAATGCATGTAGATGTAGATGTATAGATGTAGATGGGAATGGAGATATGGATGTATGCATGTAGATGTAGATGTATAGATGTAGATGTGGATGTGGAGGTGGATGGATGCATGTAGATGTAGATGTATAGATGTAGATGTGAATGGAGATGTGGATGTATGCATGTAGATGTAAATGTATAGAGGTGAATGTGAATGTGGATGTGGATGTATGCATAGGGATGTAGATGTATGCATGTAGATGTGAATGTACGTATATAGTTGTGGATGTATGGATGTGAATATACGATTGTGATGTGAGGAAATCTGAAGTGATGGGATGGAAATGATGTGATGGGATGAGTATACATATAAATGGAATATGGAATAAGTAATGTAGATTGAGGAGGGATAATGTGGAAAAATGAAAGTTAAAATAGAAATTGTATTGTAAACTGTTTGTAAATGCTGTTTGTAAATGCTGTCTGTAAATGATTGATTTATGTCAAGAATGCTGGGGGGAGCATTTTGACCGTCTTGTGATTAAGGTCGTGATTAGATGTGAATGGAGATGTGGATGTATGCATGTAGATGTAGACGTATAGATGTGGATGTGGATGTATACATGTAGATGTAGATGTATAGATACGGATGTGGATGTGGAGGTGGATGTATACATGTAGATGTAGATGTATAGATGTAGATGTGGATGTGGAGGTAGATGAATGCATGTAGATGTAGATGTAGATGTATAGATGTAGATGGGAATGGAGATATGGATGTACGCATGTAGATGTAGATGTATAGATGTAGATGTGGATGTGGAGGTGGATGGATGCATGTAGATGTAGATGTATAGATGTGGATGTGGATGTATACATGTAGATGTAGATGTATAGATACGGATGTGGATGTGGAGGTGGATGTATACATGTAGATGTAGATGTATAGATGTAGATGTGGATGTGGAGGTAGATGAATGCATGTAGATGTAGATGTATAGATGTAGATGGGAATGGAGATATGGATGTATGCATGTAGATGTAGATGTATAGATGTAGATGTGGATGTGGAGGTGGATGGATGCATGTAGATGTAGATGTATAGATGTAGATGTGAATGGAGATGTGGATGTATGCATGTAGATGTAAATGTATAGAGGTGAATGTGAATGTGGATGTGGATGTATGCATAGGGATGTAGATGTATGCATGTAGATGTGAATGTACGTATATAGTTGTGGATGTATGGATGTGAATATACGATTGTGATGTGAGGAAATCTGAAGTGATGGGATGGAAATGATGTGATGGGATGAGTATACATATAAATGGAATATGGAATAAGTAATGTAGATTGAGGAGGGATAATGTGGAAAAATGAAAGTTAAAATAGAAATTGTATTGTAAACTGTTTGTAAATGCTGTTTGTAAATGCTGTCTGTAAATGATTGATTTATGTCAAGAATGCTGGGGGGAGCATTTTGACCGTCTTGTGATTAAGGTCGTGATGAGAAAGTTGCAACTGCTGACGGGGAGTCAATGAAGGACGTCTCGCGTAGCAAGGTCGGCCGAGGTCTTGACCAGCCTCGGTGCGATTAAAATGGTGAGCTTCCGGTACGGTGGATGAGGGGCCAAGGAAGCGGCCTATGCGTGAAGCGCTAGGTTACCTGCGAAGGATCCTAGAGGGTGCTGACCATACGGTGCTCGGGCTCTGGGTCGCCTAGGATACCCACGCGTGCGTCGAGGAAGATATTGGAACAGAGTTGGAGTTGTTTTCTGAAATCGAGCATGGATCTGGTTGATTGACCTTGCTGGTCTTCAATGGATGAGTCCATGGCTCCTTATATGGATCTGTTGGTTGATCTTGCTGATCTTCAACGAGAGTCCATCTTGTTAAGTGATTATATTGCCAAGTATTATGGGCTAGGAACTATCGAAACGGCTCCTGAGCGTTCTAGTTACCGATGATGCCATAGATACTCTGATGAAGGAATGATGGGAAATTAAGAATCAATTGGATAAATTGGAAGATGGTGATCAATGATACTATGGTTTTATTAAAGGATTGTTTTAAACTGGTTGAATCTGGTTGAAAAAGGGCAATTTCATATTGGGTGTGTGAGTGGTGTGACTAGTTTTATTTTGCATGAACATCCGGCTAGGGGGCCTTGGAACTCTTTTCCTTGGTACCCGGGACAAAACCTAACCAAATTTTTAATTGGATCCCATCACTACAGTGGTTGGGCGGTTGGCTAATCCATGGGATCGGATGGGGTTAGGCTGGACTGATGGATCCGTAAATCGAGACTCAAACTTTTGTTTTTACGATAGAAAAAAATAAATAAATCCCGGACAGAAACTGTTCTATGGATAGGAATCAACGGCTGTGCCTCTTGAATGGGGAAAAAAGCGTTGATCCCAATGATCCAAGTGCAAGTTTCTTCCTTGAACTGACTAAGTATCTTATAGATGTAATCGGATCATCTCGATCAGAAATGATCTTGACTACGTTAGAGTAAAAAGTTATCCTGGTGGAATCGCCCGTGCTTTCCGGTAAAGGAAGTTTTCCTGGGTTCGGTTTTGGAACAACCGACGGATTAGTCTCTTATCCGGATATCCGTGGGCGAGGCCCCGAGTGTGGGACCCCTGTCCCGCGCGAGAAGCGCTACTTCCGCTGCCAGTACCCCGAATCCGTTGCTCGGTGGGAACAGGGATCTTACAGTTGGTATCAGAGCCTTTGGTTAATAAAGATCACCTGAGAAGACAAATATGTCAAAAATTTATCAAGAAACACAAAAAGGTTATAATTGTGTGATATAATTCATACAAATTGATATTCAAACTGAAACTCGTAATTTGGTAATTGGGTCTTCAGATGGAAGTACCGCAATTATATAGAATCCCCGACTTGCTTGAGGCCTAGACATGATAGTATTTACCTTATAATTCCAAGGGCCGTGACTACCCGTATATACCGAGAGTATACTGCAGCTCTTTACTGACAGTATATACGAGTAAATCTAAGACTTGAAATTATAAGCGTTAATGCTATCCAGATGATGATTTTGCATGTGATTGATATGATTTTTAATTCTGTTTGAGAATGGATGAATTGATTTGGATTCTGATTGAAAATGCTGATTGAAAATGCTGATTGAAAAATGTTGATTTTTAAAAAATTAGTTGAAATATAATGAAACCACAATGAGGGGGAATGGGACGAATCCCTGTAATGATATTCATAACTAGAATGATGATAATGAATTCAGCAAATCACTATGAGGTTAATGGGTGTGCTGTTAGATTGCTACTGTTAATATTTGACCGGTAGATCAAGTTAAGGGATGTCAAATTGAGAACTTGCTTGACTGAAATTTCCGTGGAGGAATGTTCGAAGGAAACTTTTCGGTCTAATGGACCATTATCATGTTAAAGATATGAATGATATGATCTGAATGAATTGTTATTTAATAATGAGTTCTATATAAGGGATATTTATCCCAGTGTTCTGTTGGGTTGACCAGAATATAAGGAACCCCAGAATAAATTGGATCTTAAGAAAAAGAGTTGTCCTCTACTTGGCGAGATGAGGACATCTCGCATTTTTTTAAGTGGGGTAGAATGTAAGATTCCTCCCCAGCCTTCGAGGTATACAGGAGTAAGAATCTCCCTTTCTGATCTTATAATTATTCCCTCTCTAAAATAAAAGAAAGTTTCTGTTTAAAAAAGGAAGACCCTTTCCCTAGAATACTTCTCAGGAGTCCCACCTGTTTTAAGGATTTAGAACAATGAGTTTAGAAATGAGAATCGGTGTTTTGGATACCAAGGTTTTGGTTTTCATTCGAGTACGGCCCAAAAGAAGTTCTTTATCTCTTGGGGAGTATAAGAAGTTATCCCCCAGATATTGTGATCCTTATATCTGAATTCAATGAAAGTAGGTGACTTAGCCTACAAGTTTCTTTTATCTCCTCATCTCAAAATTCTTAATGCCTTCTATAGAAAAATGTGTCAAACACAAATCATGGAAAGACGGTAAAACTTCAGTGGTAAGTTACCGTTGGCTTCTAGGTTACGCTAGCTCCTTCCTTTATATAAGTCGTAACTTTTACTTGTCGCTCACAGTAATCTTACTCCCATCAATCTCCTTCTTTCTTAATCTCCTTCATGGCTTGGCAACAGGAATTAGTTTTATCCCTGATGATTTCTCACCTTCAAGACGCAAGAGAGTCTGTGAAGAAAGACTTTATAGAACAGTATGAGCGCTCACTTTTTCCTCACCTAGGAACTTCTGTAGCGCAGACCAAATGGCGGACCTATCAAAACATAACTAGGGTAACACCCTGGGGTCAGCAACACTTTCGTAACAATGTCCGCTTAGCCATGGTTATTGAAGCTTTGGGTTTGGGTCCCCGATACTACTGTGTCATGAGATCAAGGCATCTTGGATTTTCTGAGCGGGTCTTCTTACTGGCATGTTTTCTTCCTCATGAGAAGATATGCCTTTACCCCGTTTTTGGCTTGCCTCTCAGAGGTCCTTTTGTTAGATCACCTCATACCACTGAGATAGGTGCGGCAATAACCAGCAGAATCATTCCCATAGATGAGTTACCCTATACTTGTGCAGCTTGTGAGGACTGCTTTTGTGACCATATGATGGACGGGCTTATGGAAGTGTAAAGAGTTCTTCTATCTTTACTGTATAAGTTCCGTGAATGAATAAAGTTTAAATCTTGTTCTTATTTTGAATCTTGCTCTCTTTAAGACTTTTCTTGGTGGTTAATCTTGATTAAAATTTTTCTCTAAATCTCATATTCGTGCATCTTGTAAAATTATCCCAGTTTGCGAGATGAGGACATCTCGCATTTTTTAAGTGGGGTAGAATGTAAGATTCCTCCCCCAACCCCTTTTTGATGTCTAGTATCTCCCCTGTAATCAATCCCTCTTCAGAAATATAAAGGCCTTGTTCTAACTGTTTTAGCCTAGAGAGAGAAAAATATGCTAGAGAGAGAGAATATTCAGATTATGAATATTTTTGGATAGAAAATTAACTCATCTTATTAAAATAAGTTCCCCTGAAATAGAAATTCAAAAAGAATTTTCCAATGTGCAATTGGAATTAATTGGAAATAAGTATAAAGAACCTTAGTCTAAGGGTCTAGATTGAAATTTTTAGATTATGGTCCAATTAAGGTTCCTATGGGCCAATAGCATCAATCCATGTGTAGGGAGGAGATAAATCCAATTTGTAAAAGAAGATACCCAAAAATGAGTAAATGCTCACATAAGATGAAGAGTTGAAAATGTACAAGGTTTATTAGTAAATAAACACATATGTAAGGAAGGGGAGTTCTTTAAAGGAGGTGCATATTTCACATAAGATGAAGAGTTGAAAATGTACAAGGTTTATTAGTAAATAAACACATATGTAAGGAAGGGGAGTTCTTTAAAGGAGGTGCATATTTCACATAAGATGAAGAGTTGAAAATATACAAGGTTTATTAGTAAATAAACACATATGTAAGGAAGGGGAGTTCTTTAAAGGAGGTGCATATTTCACATAAGATGAAGAGTTGAAAATGTACAAGGTTTATTAGTAAAAAAACTATGACACATATGTAAGGAAGAGGAGTTCTTTAAAGGAGGTGCACATTTCACATAAGATGAAGAGTTGAAAATGTACAAGGTTTATTAGTAAAAAACTATGAGCAATAAAATTTTGACACATATGTAAGGAAGGGGAATTCTTTAAAGGAGGTGCATATTTCACATGCTTGAATGAGTTTTAAACTCAAAAATAATGTGATATTTTTATCTCTCATCTCTCTTGAACCAAACCAAATCAAAATGGAACCAAACCGAATCAAAAAGTAACCAAACTAGGTCCAAATCTAGTCCAAATTCAACCAAACTGACTTGGAAAATTCTAGAATCAGTTTGTTTGGTTAGGAGCTCAAATTTTCCTATAAATAGAAGCCTCCCCTTGTTGAAAAAAATATAATGTCTTATGCATTGTTACTCTACTCCACCTAAGCCAAAATATAGTCTCTTATGCTTTGTTACTCTACTCCACCTAAGCCAAAATATAGTCTCTTATGCTTTGTTACTCTACTCCACCTAAGCCAAAATATATAGTCTCTTATGCTTGTTACTCTACTCCACCTAAGCCAAATTAGATAGAGTCTTATGCTTTGTTACTCTACTCCACCTAAGCTAAAATATATAGTGTCTTATGCCTTGTTACTCTACTCTACCTAAGCCAAGAACTGTGAATTCTTTAATATTTCACTAGTTTTTGATACTTCCCTCTTTCTTCAATCCCCATTGGTGGTTCCATCAACATACTAAACCAATTGATTGGTTGGGGGCCTCTACCGTGAATAAAGAATCAAGCAAATCATAAGGTAAGTATATTGAATTTTGATCTTTTCTATGATTTCTCAATGATTCTCTCTTCTCAACCCCTCTCAAGCTTGAGAAGTTAAATTGGTATGGTTTTTTTTTAAATGCTATTGAAGTTAATTGGTGAATAGTAGTGAAGAGTTACATAATTTAATAAATGCTATAGAAGTTAATTTCCACTTATATTTAAATTCTAATGGTTTTTTATAATTTCTCTCTCTCACTCAAGAAATGGTCATACTCATGACCCATTCTCAATCCAAATGAAGCTTTTCATAAAGCTTTTCCTTAATCCAAGATTAAGCTATGCTTGAGGCCAAATTAATGGCTTTTTGCTATGCTTTTAGTTTATGCACATTGATGATTCAATCCATTATGGATTGATGACCCAATTAGAGACCATTCTAATTGTTTTCTTAATGATCCAATTAGAGACCATTATGGATTGATGATCCAATTAGAGACCATTCTAATTGTTTTCTTAATGATCCAATTAGAGACCATTATGGATTGATGATCCAATTAGAGACCATTCTAATTGTTTTCTTAATGATCCAATTAGAGACCATTATGGATTGATGATCCAATTAGAGACCATTCTAATTATCTCTTTAATAATGAGCTTTATCTCTTAGAAAAAAATTTGAGATTTATCAGTCATAGTAGCGGAGCTATGGCAAAATTTTTATAGAAATTACGCATAAAATAAATTCATTCAAAGCATAAAAAGAGGACTTCCTACCATATTCTAGGAACTATCATCCTAGATTAATTAAAAGAATTTTATTATGCATGGAGATGTGGATGTTTGCATGTAGATGTAGATGTATAGATGTAGATGTGGATGTGGAGGTGGATGGATGCATGTAGATGTAGATGTATAGATGTAGATGTGAATGGAGATGTGGATGTATGCATGTAGATGTAGACGTATAGATGTGGATGTGGATGTATACATGTAGATGTAGATGTATAGATACGGATGTGGATGTGGAGGTGGATGTATACATGTAGATGTAGATGTATAGATGTAGATGTGGATGTGGAGGTAGATGAATGCATGTAGATGTAGATGTAGATGTATAGATGTAGATGGGAATGGAGATATGGATGTACGCATGTAGATGTAGATGTATAGATGTAGATGTGGATGTGGAGGTGGATGGATGCATGTAGATGTAGATGTATAGATGTGGATGTGGATGTATACATGTAGATGTAGATGTATAGATACGGATGTGGATGTGGAGGTGGATGTATACATGTAGATGTAGATGTATAGATGTAGATGTGGATGTGGAGGTAGATGAATGCATGTAGATGTAGATGTATAGATGTAGATGGGAATGGAGATATGGATGTATGCATGTAGATGTAGATGTATAGATGTAGATGTGGATGTGGAGGTGGATGGATGCATGTAGATGTAGATGTATAGATGTAGATGTGAATGGAGATGTGGATGTATGCATGTAGATGTAAATGTATAGAGGTGAATGTGAATGTGGATGTGGATGTATGCATAGGGATGTAGATGTATGCATGTAGATGTGAATGTACGTATATAGTTGTGGATGTATGGATGTGAATATACGATTGTGATGTGAGGAAATCTGAAGTGATGGGATGGAAATGATGTGATGGGATGAGTATACATATAAATGGAATATGGAATAAGTAATGTAGATTGAGGAGGGATAATGTGGAAAAATGAAAGTTAAAATAGAAATTGTATTGTAAACTGTTTGTAAATGCTGTTTGTAAATGCTGTCTGTAAATGATTGATTTATGTCAAGAATGCTGGGGGGAGCATTTTGACCGTCTTGTGATTAAGGTCGTGATGAGAAAGTTGCAACTGCTGACGGGGAGTCAATGAAGGACGTCTCGCGTAGCAAGGTCGGCCGAGGTCTTGACCAGCCTCGGTGCGATTAAAATGGTGAGCTTCCGGTACGGTGGATGAGGGGCCAAGGAAGCGGCCTATGCGTGAAGCGCTAGGTTACCTGCGAAGGATCCTAGAGGGTGCTGACCATACGGTGCTCGGGCTCTGGGTCGCCTAGGATACCCACGCGTGCGTCGAGGAAGATATTGGAACAGAGTTGGAGTTGTTTTCTGAAATCGAGCATGGATCTGGTTGATTGACCTTGCTGGTCTTCAATGGATGAGTCCATGGCTCCTTATATGGATCTGTTGGTTGATCTTGCTGATCTTCAACGAGAGTCCATCTTGTTAAGTGATTATATTGCCAAGTATTATGGGCTAGGAACTATCGAAACGGCTCCTGAGCGTTCTAGTTACCGATGATGCCATAGATACTCTGATGAAGGAATGATGGGAAATTAAGAATCAATTGGATAAATTGGAAGATGGTGATCAATGATACTATGGTTTTATTAAAGGATTGTTTTAAACTGGTTGAATCTGGTTGAAAAAGGGCAATTTCATATTGGGTGTGTGAGTGGTGTGACTAGTTTTATTTTGCATGAACATCCGGCTAGGGGGCCTTGGAACTCTTTTCCTTGGTACCCGGGACAAAACCTAACCAAATTTTTAATTGGATCCCATCACTACAGTGGTTGGGCGGTTGGCTAATCCATGGGATCGGATGGGGTTAGGCTGGACTGATGGATCCGTAAATCGAGACTCAAACTTTTGTTTTTACGATAGAAAAAAATAAATAAATCCCGGACAGAAACTGTTCTATGGATAGGAATCAACGGCTGTGCCTCTTGAATGGGGAAAAAAGCGTTGATCCCAATGATCCAAGTGCAAGTTTCTTCCTTGAACTGACTAAGTATCTTATAGATGTAATCGGATCATCTCGATCAGAAATGATCTTGACTACGTTAGAGTAAAAAGTTATCCTGGTGGAATCGCCCGTGCTTTCCGGTAAAGGAAGTTTTCCTGGGTTCGGTTTTGGAACA
Organism: Cibotium barometz; assembly: GCF_041138505.1. NCBI lineage: Eukaryota > Viridiplantae > Streptophyta > Polypodiopsida > Cyatheales > Cibotiaceae > Cibotium > Cibotium barometz. The sequence continues at coordinate 34,445,398 of NC_141101.1, read as the reverse complement.
ACCGACGGATTAGTCTCTTATCCGGATATCCGTGGGCGAGGCCCCGAGTGTGGGACCCCTGTCCCGCGCGAGAAGCGCTACTTCCGCTGCCAGTACCCCGAATCCGTTGCTCGGTGGGAACAGGGATCTTACACTAACCCATGAAACTGGATGGGGTTAGGCTGGACTGATGGATCCGTAAATCAAGACTCAATTTCTGTTATTAAGATAGATGAAGTAAATCCCGGATAGTAATTGTTTTATGGATAGGAATCAACGGCTGTGCCTCTTGATGGGAAAAAAAGCGTTGATCCCAATGATCCAAGTGCAAGTCTCGTCCTTGATTGACCAAGTACCTTTAAAGGTGCAGTCGGATCAGTTTGATCAGTAATGGTCTTGACTACGTTAGAGTAAAAAGTTATCCTGGTGGAATCGCCCGTGCTTTCCACATAAAGGAAGTTTCTTCAGGTTCGATTTGGAAAAACTGACGGATTAGTCTTTTGTCCGGATATCCGTGAACGAGGCCCCGAGTGTGGGACCCTGGCCCACGCATGAAAGGCTACTTCCGCTGCTAGAACCCCGAATCCGTTGCGCGGTGGAAACAGGGATCTCACAGTATGTATGAATGGTAGTGAAGAGTTACATAATTTGATGAATGCTATTGAAGTTAATTGATTAATGATAGTTAAGAATTACATAAATTTCCATTTATGCTTAATTCTAATGGTTTTTATGTAATTTCTCTCTCTCACTTAAGAAATGGTCATACTCATGATCCATTCTCAATCCAAATGAAGCTTTTCATAAAGCTTTTCCTTAATCCAAGATTAATCTATGCTTGAGGTCAAATTAATGGCTTTTTTCTATGCTTTTAGTTTATGTATTTCATGAATATTGATGATTCAATCCATTATTGGATTAATGATCCAATTAGGGATCATTCTAATCATTTCCTTAATGATAAGCTTTATCCTTCAAAATAAATTGAGATTTATCAGTCATAGTAGTAGCGGAGCTATGGCAAAATTTTTATAAAAATTACACATAAAATAATTTTATTCAAAGAATGAAAAGAGAACTTCCTACCATATTCTAGGAATTATCATCCAAGATTAATTGAAAGAATTTTATTGTAATCATGGAGAAATTAATTTTTATGTTATGCATAATTGATGATTATTTTATTGTAAAAGTGTTACTTTTATCATATTTGGATTTCATGCATAGAGGTATGCATAAAAGAATTAATATTTTAATATAAAAGTGTTTCTTTTATCATATTTGGATTTCATGCATAGAGGTATGCATAAAAGAATTATTATTTTAATATAAAAGTGTTTCTTTAATCATATTTGAATTTCATGCATAGAGGTATGCGTAAAAGTTGATTATTTTATTATAAAAGTGTTACTTTTATCATATTTGGATTTCATGCATAGAGGTATGCATAAAAGTTGATTATTTTATTATAAAAGTGTGACTTTTATCATATTTGGATTTCATGCATAGAGGTATGCATAAAAGTTGATTATTTTATTGTAAAAGTGCGACTTTTATCATATTTAGATTTCATGCATAGAGGTATGCATAAAAGTTGATTATTTTATTATAAAAGTGTGACTTTTATCATATTTGGATTTCATGCATAGAGGTATGCATAAAAGTTGATTATTTTATTATAAAGTGTGACTTTTATCATATTTCGATTTCATGCATAGAGGTATGCATAAGAGTTGATTATTTTATTATAAAAGTGTGACTTTTATGATATTTGGATTTCATGTATAGAGGTATGCATAAAAGATATTCTTTTTATACTAAAAGTGTGATTTTCATCATAAATGGATTTTATGCATAACTTAGATGCATAATAGAAATTCTTTTATTCTAAAAGTGTAATTCCTACCAAATTGAATTTATGCATAAGAAGTGTAATTCCTACCAAATTGAATTTATGCATAAGAAGATGCATAAAAGATTGATTTTTAAATTCAAAGTGTCATTCTCATTCTAAATTGAATTTATGCATAGGAAGATGCATAAAAGAATGGAATTTCAATTCAAAAGTGTTATTCTCATCCAAATTGAATTTATGCATAGGAAGATGCATAAAAGATGGATTTTTAATTCAAAAGTGTCAATTCTCATCTAAATTGAGTTTATGCATAGGAAGATGCATAAGAGATGGAATTTTAATTCAAAAGTGTCATTTTCATTTAAAATGAATTTATGCATAGGAAGATGCATAAAAGATTGATTTTTAAATGAGATGTGATAATATGTGGTAAGATGCATATGGGAAGTGATAGGATGTGATAAGAGGTGTATGAGATGTGATAAGATGTGATAAGATGCGTATGGGAAGTGATAGGATGTGATAAGAGGTGTATGAGATGTGATAAGATGTGATAAGATGCGTATGGGAAGTGATAGGATGTGATAAGAGGTGTATGAGATGTGAAAAGATGTGATAGGATATGATAAGAGGTGTATGAGATGTGATAGAATGTATTAAGATGAGTTAGGATGTGTTAAGATGTGTATGGGACGAGGTAGAGAGTGTATCTGATGGGATAAGATGTATATGGGATGTGTTAGGGCGAGAATGGATGTAATATGGATGTATGAATGTAGATATGGATGTATGAATGTGAATATGGATGTGTGGATGTGGAAATGGAAGTGTGGATGTATGAATGTGGATGTGGATGTATGCATGTAGATGTGTATGTATGAATGTGAATGTGGATGTGGATGTGGATGTAGATGTATGGATGTAGATACGGATGTGTATGTATGTCTGTGGATGTGGATGTATGAATGAGGATGTGAAAATGGATGTATGTATGTAGACGTGGATGTATGTATGTGAATGTGGATGTGAAAATGGATGTATGCATGTGAATGTGGATGTATGAATGTGAATGTGGATGTATGAAAGTGGAAATGGAAGTATGGATGTATGAATGTGGATGTGGATGTATGCATGTAGATGCGTATGTATGAATGTGAAATTGGAAGTATGATGTGGACGTACGAACATGGATATGTATGTAGAATAATGAATGTGAAGGTGTATGTGAAATAATGTGTAGTCTATATGAGTGAATGGATGAGAATGAGTACACATTGAATGGAATGTGGGATAAGTAATGTGGTCCGAGAGTGGATAATGTGGAAAGACGAGAGTTCGTTATAGAAACTGTATTTGTGACTATTTGTAAATGACTGTTCTATGTCAAGAATGCTGGGGAAGCATTTTGACCGTCTTGAGGATTAAGGTCATGAAGACCGAACTGATAAAGTTGCAACTGCTGACAGAGAGTCAATGGAGGACGTCTCGCATAGCAAGGTTGACCAGCGTCGGTTCGATTTAAATGGTGAGCTTCCGGTACGGTGGATGAGGGACCAAGGAAGCGGCCTATGAGTGAGGCGCTAGGTTACCTGCGAAGAATCCTAGAGGGTGCTGACCATACGGTGCTCGGGCTCTGGGTCGCCGAAGACACCCACACGTGCGTCGTGGAAGATATTGGAACAAGGAGTAAGAGTTGTTTTCTGAAACCGGGCATGGATCTGGTTGATTGACCTTGCTGGTCGGATGAGTCCATGGCTCTTTTATATGGATCTGTGGATTGATCTTGCTGATCTTCCATGGAGATTCCATTCTATTATATGAATATATTGCCGGTTACTATGAGTTAGGAACTATGAAAAAGGCCCCTGAGTGAACAGGTGGTGAGCGTTCTGGTTGCCAATGATGCCATAAGTACACCGATGAATGAATGACGGGAAATAAGGATTCAACCAGAGACTTTGAGGATTGTCATCAGTGACAATGGTTTCATTAAAGGATTGTTTGAAAGTTAATTGATGCTGAGAAAAAGGCAATTTCATATTGGGTGTGTAAGTGGTGTGACTAGTTTTATGTTTGTATGAACTTCTGGCTAGGGGGCCTAGGAACTCTTTTCCCTGGTACCCGGGACAAAACCTAACCAAATTCCTAATTGGATCCCATCACTACAGTGGTTGGGAGGTTGGCTAACCCATGGGACTGGATGGGGTTAGGCTGGACTGATGGATCCGTAAATCAAGACTCAATTTCTGTTATTATGATAGATGAAGTAAATCCCGGATAGTAATTGTTCTATGGATAGGAATCAACGGCTGTGTCTTTTGATGGGAAAAAAAGCGTTGATCCCAATGATCCAAGTGCAAGTTTCGTCCTTGATTGACCAAGTACCTTTAAAGGTGCAGTCGGATCAGTTTGATCAGTAATAGTCTTGAATACGTTAGAGTAAAAAGTTATCTTGGTGGAATCGCCCATGCTTTCCAGATAAAGGAAGTTTTTTCGGGTTCGGTTTTGGAAAAACCGACGGACTAGTCTTCTGTGGACGAGGCCCCGAGTGTGGGACCCTGGATTTCATGTATAGAGGTATGCATAAAAGATATTCTTTTTATACTAAAAGTGTGATTTTCATCATAAATGGATTTTATGCATAACTTAGATGCATAAGAGAAATTCTTTTATTCTAAAAGTGTAATTCCTACCAAATTGAATTTATGCATAAGAAGTGTAATTCCTACCAAATTGAATTTATGCATAAAAAGATGCATAAAAGATTGATTTTTAAATTCAAAGTGTCATTCTCATTCTAAATTGAATTTATGCATAGGAAGATGCATAAAAGAATGGAATTTCAATTCAAAAGTGTTATTCTCATCCAAATTGAATTTATGCATAGGAAGATGCATAAAAGATGGATTTTTAATTCAAAAGTGTCAATTCTCATCTAAATTGAGTTTATGCATAGGAAGATGCATAAGAGATGGAATTTTAATTCAAAAGTGTCATTTTCATTTAAAATGAATTTATGCATAGGAAGATGCATAAAAGATTGATTTTTAAATGAGATGTGATAATATGTGATAAGATGCATATGGGAAGTGATAGGATGTGATAAGAGGTGTATGAGATGTGATAAGATGTGATAAGTTTCATATGGGAAGTGCTAGGATGTGATAAGAGGTGTATGAGATGTGAAAAGATGTGATAGGATATGATAAGAGGTGTATGAGATGTGATAGAATGTATTAAGATGAGTTAGGATGTGTTAAGATGTGTATGGGACGAGGTAGAGAGTGTATCTGATGGGATAAGATGTATATGGGATGTGTTAGGGCGAGAATGGATGTAATATGGATGTATGAATGTAGATATGGATGTATGAATGTGAATATGGATGTGTGGATGTGGAAATGGAAGTGTGGATGTATGAATGTGGATGTGGATGTATGCATGTAGATGTGTATGTATGAATGTGAATGTGGATGTGGATGTGGATGTATGGATGTAGATACGGATGTGTATGTATGTATGTGGATGTGGATGTATGAATGAGGATGTGAAAATGGATGTATGTATGTAGACGTGGATGTATGTATGTGAATGTGGATGTATGAATGAGGATGTGAAAATGGATGTATGTATGTAGACGTGGATGTATGTATCTGAATGTGGATGTATGAATGAGGATGTGAAAATGGATGTATGCATGTGAATGTGGATGTATGAATGTGAATGTGGATGTGTGAAAGTGGAAATGGAAGTATGGATGTATGAATGTGGATGTGGATGTATGCATGTAGATGCGTATGTATGAATGTGAAATTGGAAGTATGATGTGGACGTACAAACATGGATATGTATGTAGAATAATGAATGTGAAGGTCTATGTGAAATAATGTGTAGTCTATATGAGTGAATGGTTGAGAATGAGTACACATTGAATGGAATGTGGGATAAGTAATGTGGTCCGAGAGTGGATAATGTGGAAAGACGAGAGTTCGTTATAGAAACTATATTTGTGACTGTTTGTAAATGACTGTTTTATGTCAAGAATGCTGGGGAAGCATTTTGACCGTCTTGAGGATTAAGGTCATGAAGACCGAACTGATAAAGTTGCAACTGCTGACGGAGAGTCAATGGAGGACGTCTCGCGTAGCAAGGTGGATCGAGGTCTTGACCAGCCTCGGTTCGATTTAAATGGTGAGCTTCCGGTACGGTGGATGAGGAACCAAGGAAGCGGCCTATGAGTGAAGCGCTAGGTTACTTGCGAAGGATCCTAGAGGGTGCTGACCATACGGTGCTCGGGCTCTGGGTCGTCGAAGATACCCACACGTGCGTCGTGGAAGATATTGAAACAAGGAGTAAGAGTTGTTTTCTGAAACCGGGCATGGATCTGGTTGATTGACCTTGCTGGTCCTCAACGGATGAGTCCATGGCTCTTTTATATGGATCTGTGGGTTGATCTTGCTGATCTTCCACGGAGATTCCATTTTAATATATGAATATATTGCCGGTTACTATGAGCTAGGAACTATGGAAAAGGCCCGTGAGCGTTCTGGTTGCCAATCATGCCATAAGTACACCGATGAATGAATGACGGAAATAAGGATTCAACCAGAGACTTTGAGGATTGTCATCAGTGACATAATGGTTTCATTAAAGGATTGTTTGAAAGTTAATTGATGCTGAGAAAAAGGCAATTTCATATTGGGTGTGTAAGTGGTGTGACTAGTTTTATGTTTGTATGAACTTCCGGCTAGGGGGCCTAGGAACTCTTTTCCTTGGTACCCGGGACAAAACCTAACCAAATTCCTAATTGGATCCCATCACTACAGTGGTTGGGAGGTTGGCTAACCCATGGGATTGGATGGGGTTAGGCTGGACTAATGGATCCGTAAATCAAGACTCAATTTCTGTTATTAAGATAGATGAAGTAAATCCCGGATAGTAATTGTTTTATGGATAGGAATCAACGGCTGTGCCTCTTGATGGGGAAAAAAGCGTTGATCCCAATGATCCAAGTGCAAGTCTCGTCCTTGATTGACCAAGTACCTTTAAAGGTGCAGTCGGATCAGTTTGATCAGTAATGGTCTTGACGACGTTAGAGTAAAAAGTTATCCTGGTGGAATCGCCCGTGCTTTCCACATAAAGGAAGTTTCTTCAGGTTCGATTTGGAAAAACTGACGGATTAGTCTTTTGTCCAGATATCCGTGGACGAGGCCCCGAGTGTGGGACCCTGGCCCGCGCATGAAAGGCTACTTCCGCTGCTAGCACCCCGAATCCGTTGCGCGGTGGAAACAGGGATCTCACAGTATGTATGAATGGTAGTGAAGAGTTACATAATTTGATGAATGCTATTGAAGTTAATTGATTAATGATAGTTAAGAATTACATAAATTTCCATTTATGCTTAATTCTAATGGTTTTTATGTAATTTCTCTCTCTCACTTAAGAAATGTTCATACTCATGACCCATTCTCAATCCAAATGAAGCTTTTCATAAAGTTTTTCCTTAATCCAAGATTAATCTATGCTTGAGGTCAAATTAATGGCTTTTTTCTATGCTTTTAGTTTATGTATTTCATGAATATTGATGATTCAACCCATTATTAGATTAATGATCCAATTAGGGATCATTCTAATCATTTCCTTAATGATAAGCTTTATCCTTCAAAATAAATTGAGATTTATCAGTCATAGTAGCGGAGCTATGGCAAAATTTTTATAAAAATTACACATAAAATAATTTTATTCAAAGAATGAAAAGAGAACTTCCTACCATATTCTAGGAATTATCATCCAAGATTAATTGAAAGAATTTTATTGTAATCATGGAGAAATTAATTTTTATGTTATGCATAATTGATGATTATTTTATTGTAAAAGTGTTACTTTTATCATATTTGGATTTCATGCATAGAGGTATGCATAAAAGAATTAATATTTTAATATAAAAGTGTTTCTTTTATCATATTTGGATTTCATGCATAGAGGTATGCATAAAAGAATTATTATTTTAATATAAAAGTGTTTCTTTTATCATATTTGAATTTCATGCATAGAGGTATGCATAAAAGTTGATTATTTTATTATAAAAGTGTTACTTTTATCTTATTTGGATTTCATGCATAGAGGTATGCATAAAAATTGATTATTTTATTATAAAAGTGTGACTTTTATCATATTTGGATTTCATGCATAGAGGTATGCATAAAAGTTGATTATTTTATTGTAAAAGTGTGACTTTTATCATATTTGGATTTCATGCATGGAGGTATGCATAAAAATTGATTATTTTATTATAAAAGTGTGACTTTTATCATATTTGGATTTCATGCATAGAGGTATGCATAAAAATTGATTATTTTATTATAAAAGTGTGACTTTTATCATATTTGGATTTCATGCATAGAGGTATGCATAAAAGTTTATTATTTTATTATAAAAGAGGGACTTTTATCATATTTAGATTTCATGCATAGAGGTATGCATAAAAGTTGATTATTTTATTATAAAAGTGTGACTTTTATCATATTTGGATTTCATGCATAGAGGTATGCATAAAAGTTGATTAATTTATTATAAAGTGTGACTTTTATCATATTTCGATTTCATGCATAGAGGTATGCATAAGAGTTGATTATTTTATTATAAAAGTGTGACTTTTATGATATTTGGATTTCATGTATAGAGGTATGCATAAAAGATATTCTTTTTATACTAAAAGTGTGATTTTCATCATAAATGGATTTTATGCATAACTTAGATGCATAAGAGAAATTCTTTTATTCTAAAAGTGTAATTCCTACCAAATTGAATTTATGCATAAGAAGTGTAATTCCTACCAAACTGAATTTATGCATAAGAAGATGCATAAAAGATTGATTTTTAAATTCAAAGTGTCATTCTCATTCTAAATTGAATTTATGCATAGGAAGATGCATAAAAGAATGGAATTTCAATTCAAAAGTGTTATTCTCATCCAAATTGAATTTATGCATAGGAAGATGCATAAAAGATGGATTTTTAATTCAAAAGTGTGAATTCTCATCTAAATTGAGTTTATGCATAGGAAGATGCATAAGAGATGGAATTTTAATTCAAAAGTGTCATTTTCATTTAAAATGAATTTATGCATAGGAAGATGCATAAAAGATTGATTTTTAAATGAGATGTGATAATATGTGGTAAGATGCATATGGGAAGTGATAGGATGTGATAAGAGGTGTATGAGATGTGATAAGATGCATATGGGAAGTGATAGGATGTGATAAGAGGTGTATGAGATGTGAAAAGATGTGTATGAGATGTGATAGGATATGATAAGAGGTGTATGAGATGTGATAGAATGTGTTAAGATGAGTTAGGATGTGTTAAGATGTGTATGGGACGAGGTAGAGAGTGTATCTGATGGGATAAGATGTATATGGGATGTGTTAGGGCGAGAATGGATGTAATATGGATGTATGAATGTAGATATGGATGTATGAATGTGAATATGGATGTGTGGATGTGGAAATGGAAGTGTGGATGTATGAATGTGGATGTGGATGTATGCATGTAGATGTGTATGTATGAATGTGAATGTGGATGTGGATGTGGATGTATGGATGTAGATACGGATGTGTATGTATGTATGTGGATGTGGATGTATGAATGAGGATGTGAAAATGGATGTATGTATGTAGACGTGGATGTATGTATGTGAATGTGGATGTATGAATGAGGATGTGAAAATGGATGTATGCATGTGAATGTGGATGTATGAATGTGAATGTGGATGTATGAAAGTGGAAATGGAAGTATGGATGTATGAATGTGGATGTGGATGTATGCATGTAGATGCGTATGTATGAATGTGAAATTGGAAGTATGATGTGGACGTACGAACATGGATATGTATGTAGAATAATGAATGTGAAGGTGTATGTGAAATAATGTGTAGTCTATATGAGTGAATGGATGAGAATGAGTACACATTGAATGGAATGTGGGATAAGTAATGTGGTCCGAGAGTGGATAATGTGGAAAGACGAGAGTTCGTTATAGAAACTGTATTTGTGACTGTTTGTAAATGACTCTTTTATGTCAAGAATGCTGGGGAAGCATTTTGACCGTCTTGAGGATTAAGGTCATGAAGACCGAACTGATAAAGTTGCAACTGCTGACAGAGAGTCAATGGAGGACGTCTCGCGTAGCAAGGTTGACCAGCCTCGGTTCGATTTAAATGGTGAGCTTCCGGTACGGTGGATGAGGGACCAAGGAAGTGGCCTATGAGTGAATCCTAGAGGGTGCTGACCATACGGTGCTCAGGCTCTGGGTCGCCGAAGACACCCACACGTGCGTCGTGGAAGATATTGGAACAAGGAGTAAGAGTTGTTTTCTGAAACCGGGCATGGATCTGGTTGATTGACCTTGCTGGTCCTCAACGGATGAGTCCAAGGCTCTTTTATATGGATCTGTGGATTGATCTTGTTGATCTTCCACGGAGATTCCATTCTAATATATGAATATATTGCCGGTTACTATGAATATATTGCCGGTTACTATGAGCTAGGAACTATGGAAAAGGCCCCTGAGTGAACAGGTGGTGAGCGTTCTGGTTGCCAATGATGCCATAAGTACACCGATGAGAAATGAATGACTGGAAATAAAGATTCAACCAGAGACTTTGAGGATTGTCATCAGTGACATAATGGTTTCATTAAAGGATTGTTTGAAAGTTAATTGATGCTAAGAAAAAGGCAATTTCATATTGGGTGTGTAAGTGGTGTGACTAGTTTTATGTTTGTATGAACTTCCGGCTAGGGGGCCTAGGAACTCTTTTCCTTGGTACCCGGGACAAAACCTAACCAAATTCCTAATTGGATCCCATCACTACAGTGGTTGGGAGGTTGGCTAACCCATGGGACTGGATGGGGTTAGGCTGGACTGATGGATCCGTAAATCAAGACTCAATTTCTGTTATTATGATAGATGAAGTAAATCCCGGATAGTAATTGTTCTATGGATAGGAATCAACGACTGTGTCTCTTGATGGGGAAAAAAGCGTTGATCCCAATGATCCAGGTGCAAGTTTCGTCCTTGATTGACCAAGTACCTTTAAAGGTACAGTCGGATCAGTTTGATCAGTAATGGTCTTGACTACGTTAGAGTAAAAAGTTATCCTGGTGGAATCGCCCATGCTTTCCAGATAAAGGAAGTTTTTTCGGGTTCGGTTTTGGAAAAACCGACGGATTAGTCTTTTGTCCGGATATCCGTGGACGAGGCCCCGAGTGTGGGACCCTGGCCCGCGCATGAAAGTCTACTTCCGCTACTAGCACCCTGAATCCGTTGCGCGGTGGAAACAGGGATCTCACAGTATGTATGAATGGTAGTGAAGAGTTACATAATTTGATGAATGCTATTGAAGTTAATTGATTAATGATAGTTAAGAATTACATAAATTTCCATTTATGCTTAATTCTAATGGTTTTTATGTAATTTCTCTCTCTCAATCAAGAAATGGTCATACTCATGACCCATTCTCAATCCAAATGAAGCTTTTCATAAAGCTTTTCCTTAATCCAAGATTAATCTATGCTTGAGGTCAAATTAATGGCTTTTTTCTATGCTTTTAGTTTATGTATTTCATGAATATTGATGATTCAACCCATTATTGGGTTAATGATCCACTTAGGGATCATTCTAATCATTTCCTTAATGATAAGCTTTATCCTTCAAAATAAATTGAGATTTATCAGTCATAGTAGCGGAGCTATGGCAAAATTTTTATAAAAATTACACATAAAATAATTTTATTCAAAGCATGAAAAGAGAACTTCCTACCATATTCTAGGAATTATTATCCTAGATTAATTGAAAGAATTTTATTGTAATCATGGAGAAATTAATTTTTATGTTATGCATAATTGATGATTATTTTATTGTAAAAGTGTTACTTTTATCATATTTGGATTTCATGCATAGAGGTATGCATAAAAGAATTAATATTTTAATATAAAAGTGTTTCTTTTATCATATTTGGATTTCATGCATAGAGGTATGCATAAAAGAATTATTATTTTAATATAAAAGCGTTTCTTTTATCATATTTGGATTTCATGCATAGAGGTATGCATAAAAGTTGATTATTTTATTATAAAAGTGTGACTTTTATCATATTTGGATTTCATGCATAGAGGTATGCATAAAAGTTGATTATTTTATTATAAAAGAATGACTTTTATCATATTTGGATTTCATGCATAGAGGTATGCATAAAAGTTGATTATTTTATTGTAGAAATGTTACTTTTATCATATTGGATTTCATGTATAGAGGTATGCATAAAAGATATTCTTTTTATACTAAAAGTGTGATTTTCATCATAAATGGATTTTATGCATAACTTAGATGCATAAGAGAAATTCTTTTATTCTAAAAGTGTAATTCCTACCAAATTGAATTTATGCATCAGAAGTGTAATTCCTACCAAATTGAATTTATGCATAAGAAGATGCATAAAAGACAGATTTTTAAATTCAAAGTGTCATTCTCATTCTAAATTGAATTTATGCATAGGAAGATGCATAAAAGAATGGAATTTCAATTCAAAAGTGTTATTCTCATCCAAATTGAATTTATGCATAGGAAGATGCATAAAAGATGGATTTTTAATTCAAAAGTGTCAATTCTCATCTAAATTGAGTTTATGCATAGGAAGATGCATAAGAGATGGAATTTTAATTCAAAAGTGTCATTTTCATTTAAAATGAATTTATGCATAGGAAGATGCATAAAAGATTGATTTTTAAATGAGATGTGATAATATGTGATCAGATGCATATGGGAAGTGATAGGATGTGATAAGAGGTGTATGAGATGTGATAAGATGCGTATGGGAAGTGATAGGATGTGATAAGAGGTGTATGAGATGTGAAAAGATGTGTATGAGATGTGATAGGATATGATAAGAGGTGTATGAGATGTGATAGAATGTGTTAAGATGTGATAAGATGTGATGAGATGCGTATGGGAAGTGATAGGATGTGATAAGAGGTGTATGAGATGTGAAAAGATGTGATAAGATGTGTATGAGATGTGATAAGATATGATAAGAGGTGTATGAGATGTGATAGAATGTGTTAAGATGAGTTAGGATGTGTTAAGATGTGTATGGGACGAGGTAGAGAGTGTATCTGATGGGATAAGATATATATGGGATGTGTTAGGGCGAGAATGGATGTAATATGGATATATGAATGTAGATATGGATGTATGAATGTGAATATGGATGTGTGGATGTGGAAATGGAAGTGTGGATGTATGAATGTGGATGTGGATGTATGCATGTAGATGTGTATGTATGAATGTGAATGTGGATGTGGATGTGGATGTATGGATGTAGATACGGATGTGTATGTATGTATGTGGATGTGGATGTATGAATGAGGATGTGAAAATGGATGTATGTATGTAGACATGGATGTATGTATGTGAATGTGGATGTATGAATGAGGATGTGAAAATGGATGTATGCATGTGAATGTGGATGTATGAATGTGAATGTGGATGTGTGAAAGTGGAAATGGAAGTATGGATGTATGAATGTGGATGTGGATGTATGCATGTAGATGCGTATGTATGAATGTGAAATTGGAAGTATGATGTGGACGTACGAACATGGATATGTATGTAGAATAATGAATGTGAAGGTGTATGTGAAATAATGTGTAGTCTATATGAGTGAATGGATGAGAATGAGTACACATTGAATGGAATGTGGGATAAGTAATGTGGTCCGAGAGTGGATAATGTGGAAAGACGAGAGTTCGTTATAGAAACTGTATTTGTGACTGTTTGTAAATGACTGTTTTATGTCAAGAATGCTGGGGAAGCATTTTGACCGTCTTGAGGATTAAGGTCAAGAAGACCGAACTGATAAAGTTGCAACTGCTGACGGAGAGTCAATGGAGGACGTCTCACGTAGCAAGGTGGATCGAGGTCTTGACCAGCCTCGGTTCGATTTAAATGGTGAGCTTCCGGTACGGTGGATGAGGGACCAAGGAAGCGGCCTATGAGTGAAGCGCTAGGTTACCTGCGGACGAAGAATCCTAGAGGGTGCTGACCATACGGTGCTCGGGCTATGGGTCGCCGAAGACACCCACACGTGCGTCGTGGAAGATATTGGAACAAGGAGTAAGAGTTGTTTTCTGAAACCGGGCATGGATCTGGTTGATTGACCTTGCTGGTCCTCAAACGGATGAGTCCATGGCTCTTTTATATGGATCTGTGGGTTGATCTTGTTGATCTTCCACGGAGATTCCATTCTAATATATGAATATATTGCCGGTTACTATGAGCTAGGAACTATGGAAAAGGCCCCTGAGTGAACAGGTGGTGAGCGTTCTGGTTGCCAATGATGCCATAAGTACACCGATGAATGAATGACGGGAAATAAGGATTCAACCAGAGACTTTGAGGATTGTCATCAGTGATATAATGGTTTCATTAAAGGATTGTTTGAAAGTTAATTGATGCTGAGAAAAAGGCAATTTCATATTGGGTGTGTAAGTGGTGTGACTAGTTTTATGTTTGTATGAACTTCCGGCTAGGGGGCCTAGGAACTCTTTTCCCTGGTACCCGGACAAAACCTAACCAAATTCCTAATTGGATCCCATCACTACAGTGGTTGGGAGGTTGGCTAATCCATGGGACTGGATGGGGTTAGGCTGGATTGATGGATCCGTAAATCAAGACTCAATTTCTGTTATTATGATAGATGAAGTAAATCCCGGATAGTAATTGTTCTATGGATAGGAATCAACGGCTGTGCCTCTTGATGGGGAAAAAAGCGTTGATCCCAATGATCCAAGTGCAAGTTTCGTCCTTGATTGACCAAGTACCTTTAAAGGTGCAGTCGGATCAGTTTGATCAGTAATGGTCTTGACTACTTTAGAGTAAAAAGTTATCCTGGTGGAATCGCCCATGCTTTCCAGATAAAGGAAGTTTTTTCGGGTTCGGTTTTGGAAAAACCGACGGATTAGTCTTTTGTCTGGATATCCGTGAACGAGGCCCCGAGTGTGGGACCCTAGCCCGCGCATGAAAGGCTACTTTCGCTGCTAGCACCCCGAATCCGTTGCGCGGTGGAAACAGGGATCTCACAGTATGTATGAATGGTAGTGAAGAGTTACATAATTTGATGAATGCTATTGAAGTTAATTGATTAATGATAGTTAAGAATTACATAAATTTCCATTTATGCTTAATTCTAATGGTTTTTATGTAATTTCTCTCTCTCACTTAATAAATGGTCATACTCATGATCCATTCTCAATCCAAATGAAGCTTTTCATAAAGTTTTTTCTTAATCTAAGATTAATCTATGCTTGAGGTCAAATTAATGGCTTTTTTCTATGCTTTTAGTTTATGTATTTCATGAATATTGATGATTCAATCCATTATTGGATTAATGATCCAATTAGGGATCATTCTAATCATTTCCTTAATGATAAGCTTTATCCTTCAAAATAAATTGAGATTTATCAGTCATAGTAGTAGCGGAGCTATGGCAAAATTTTTATAAAAATTACACATAAAATAATTTTATTCAAAGAATGAAAAGAGAACTTCCTACCATATTCTAGGAATTATCATCCAAGATTAATTGAAAGAATTTTATTGTAATCATGGAGAAATTAATTTTTATGTTATGCATAATTGATGATTATTTTATTGTAAAAGTGTTACTTTTATCATATTTGGATTTCATGCATAGAGGTATGCATAAAAGAATTAATATTTTAATATAAAAGTGTTTCTTTTATCATATTTGGATTTCATGCATAGAGGTATGCATAAAAGAATTATTATTTTAATATAAAAGTGTTTCTTTTATCATATTTGAATTTCATGCATAGAGGTATGCGTAAAAGTTGATTATTTTATTATAAAAGTGTTATTTTTATCATATTTGGATTTCATGCATAGAGGTATGCATAAAAATTGATTATTTTATTATAAAAGTGTGACTTTTATCATATTTGGATTTCATGCATAGAGGTATACATAAAAGTTGATTATTTTATTGTAAAAGTGCGACTTTTATCATATTTGGATTTCATGCATAGAGGTATGCATAAAAGTTGATTATTTTATTATAAAAGTGTGACTTTTATCATATTTGGATTTCATGCATAGAGGTATGCATAAAAGTTGATTATTTTATTATAAAGTGTGACTTTTATCATATTTCGATTTCATGCATAGAGGTATGCATAAGAGTTGATTATTTTATTATCAAAGTGTGACTTTTATGATATTTGGATTTCATGTATAGAGGTATGCATAAAAGATATTCTTTTTATACTAAAAGTGTGATTTTCATCATAAATGGATTTTATGCATAACTTAGATGCATAAGAGAAATTCTTTTATTCTAAAAGTGTAATTCCTACCAAATTGAATTTATGCATAAGAAGTGTATTTCCTACCAAATTGAATTTATGCATAAGAAGATGCATAAAAGATTGATTTTTAAATTCAAAGTGTCATTCTCATTCTAAATTGAATTTATGCATAGGAAGATGCATAAAAGAATGGAATTTCAATTCAAAAGTGTTATTCTCATCCAAATTGAATTTATGCATAGAAAGATGCATAAAAGATGGATTTTTAATTCAAAAGTGTCAATTCTCATCTAAATTGAGTTTATGCATAGGAAGATGCATAAGAGATGGAATTTTAATTCAAAAGTGTCATTTTCATTTAAAATGAATTTATGCATATGAAGATGCATAAAAGATTGATTTTTAAATGAGATGTGATAATATGTGGTAAGATGCATATGGGAAGTGATAGGATGTGATAAGAGGTGTATGAGATGTGATAAGATGTGATAAGATGCGTATGGGAAGTGATAGGATGTGATAAGAGGTGTATGAGATGTGATAAGATGTGATAAGATGCGTATGGAAAGTGATAGGATGTGATAGGAGGTGTATGAGATGTGAAAAGATGTGATAGGATATGATAAAAGGTGTATGAGATGTGATAGAATGTATTAAGATGAGTTAGGATGTGTTAAGATGTGTATGGGACGAGGTAGAGAGTGTATCTGATGGGATAAGATGTATATGGGATGTGTTAGGGCGAGAATGGATGTAATATGGATGTATGAATGTAGATATGGATGTATGAATGTGAATATGGATGTGTGGATGTGGAAATGGAAGTGTGGATGTATGAATGTGGATGTGGATGTATGCATGTAGATGTGTATGTATGAATGTGAATGTGGATGTGGATGTGGATGTAGATGTATGGATGTAGATACGGATGTGTATGTATGTATGTGGATGTGGATGTATGAATGAGGATGTGAAAATGGATGTATGTATGTAGACGTGGATGTATGTATGTGAATGTGGATGTATGAATGAGGATGTGAAAATGGATGTATGCATGTGAATGTGGATGTATGAATGTGAATGCGGATGTATGAAAGTGGAAATGGAAGTATGGATGTATGAATGTGGATGTGGATGTATGCATGTAGATGCGTATGTATGAATGTGAAATTGGAAGTATGATGTGGACGTACGAACATGGATATGTATGTAGAATAATGAATGTGAAGGTGTATGTGAAATAATGTGTAGTCTATATGAGTGAATGGATGAGAATGAGTACACATTGAATGGAATGTGGGATAAGTAATGTGGTCTGAGAGTGGATAATGTGGAAAGACGAGAGTTCGTTATAGAAACTGTATTTGTGACTATTTGTAAATGACTGTTTTATGTCAAGAATGCTGGGGAAGCATTTTGACTGTCTTGAGGATTAAGGTCATGAAGACCGAACTGATAAAGTTGCAACTGCTGACAGAGAGTCAATGGAGGACGTCTCGCGTAGCAAGGTTGACCAGCCTCGGTTCGATTTAAATGGTGAGCTTCCGGTACGGTGGATGAGGGACCAAGGAAGCGGCCTATGAGTGAGGCGCTAGGTTACCTGCGAAGAATCCTAGAGGGTGCTGACCATACGGTGCTCGGGCTATGGGTCGCCGAAGACACCCACACGTGCGTCGTGGAAGATATTGGAACAAGGAGTAAGAGTTGTTTTCTGAAACCGGGCATGGATCTGGTTGATTGACCTTGCTGGTCCTCAAACGGATGAGTCCATGGCTCTTTTATATGGATCTGTGGATTGATCTTGCTGATCTTCCACGGAGATTCCATTCTATTATATGAATATATTGCCGGTTACTATGAGCTAGGAACTATGAAAAAGGCCCCTGAGTGAACAGGTGGTGAGCGTTCTGGTTGCCAATGATGCCATAAGTACACCGATGAATGAATGACGGAAAATAAGGATTCAACCAGAGACTTTGAGGATTGTCATCAGTGTCAATGGTTTCATTAAAGGATTGTTTGAAAGTTAATTGATGCTGAGAAAAAGGCAATTTCATATTGGGTGTGTACGTGGTGTGACTAGTTTTATGTTTGTATGAACTTCCGGCTAGGGGGCCTAGGAACTCTTTTCCTGGTACCCGGGACAAAACCTAACCAAATTCCTAATTGGATCCCATCACTACAGTGGTTGGGAGGTTGGCTAACCCATGGGATTGGATGGGGTTAGGCTGGACTGATGGATCCGTAAATCAAGACTCAATTTCTGTTATTATGATAGATGAAGTAAATCCCGGATAGTAATTGTTCTATGGATAGGAATCAACGGCTGTGCCTCTTGATGGGGAAAAAAGCGTTGATCCCAATGATCCAAGTGCAAGTTTCGTCCTTGATTGACCAAGTACCTTTAAAGGTGCAGTCGGATCAGTTTGATCAGTAATGGTCTTGAATACGTTAGAGTAAAAAGTTATCCTGGTGGAATCGCCCATGCTTTCCAGATAAAGGAAGTTTTTTTGGGTTTGGTTTTTGAAAAACCGACGGACTAGTCTTTTGTCCAGATATCCGTGGACGAGGCCCCGAGTGTGGGACCCTGGATTTCATGTATAGAGGTATGCATAAAAGATATTCTTTTTATACTAAAAGTGTGATTTTCATCATAAATGGATTTTATGCATAACTTAGATGCATAAGAGAAATTCTTTTATTCTAAAAGTGTAATTCCTACCAAATTGAATTTATGCATCAGAAGTGTAATTCCTACCAAATTGAATTTATGCATAAGAAGATGCATAAAAGATTGATTTTTAAATTCAAAGTGTCATTCTCATTCTAAATTGAATTTATGCATAGGAAGATGCATAAAAGAATGGAATTTCAATTCAAAAGTGTTATTCTCATCCAAATTGAATTTATGCATAGGAAGATGCATAAAAGATGGATTTTTAATTCAAAAGTGTCAATTCTCATCTAAATTGAGTTTATGCATAGGAAGATGCATAAGAGATGGAATTTTAATTCAAAAGTGTCATTTTCATTTAAAATGAATTTATGCATAGGAAGATGCATAAAAGATTGATTTTTAAATGAGATGTGATAATATGTGATAAGATGCATATGGGAAGTGATAGGATGTGATAAGAGGTGTATGAGATGTGATAAGATGTGATAAGATGCATATGGGAAGTGATAGGATGTGATAAGAGGTGTATGAGATGTGAAAAGATGTGATAGGATATGATAAGAGGTGTATGAGATGTGATAGAATGCATTAAGATGAGTTAGGATGTGTTAAGATGTGTATGGGACGAGGTAGAGAGTGTATCTGATGGGATAAGATGTATATGGGATGTGTTAGGGCGAGAATGGATGTAATATGGATGTATGAATGTAGATATGGATGTATGATGTGAATATGGATGTGTGGATGTGGAAATGGAAGTGTGGATGTATGAATGTGGATGTGGATGTATGCATGTAGATGTGTATGTATGAATGTGAATGTGGATGTGGATGTGGATGTGGATGTATGGATGTAGATACGGATGTGTATGTATGTATGTGGATGTGGATGTATGAATGAGGATGTGAAAATGGATGTATGTATGTAGACGTGGATGTATGTATGTGAATGTGGATGTATGAATGAGGATGTGAAAATGGATGTATGTATGTAGACGTGGATGTATGTATCTGAATGTGGATGTATGAATGAGGATGTGAAAATGGATGTATGCATGTGAATGTGGATGTATGAATGTGAATGTGGATGTGTGAAAGTGGAAATGGAAGTATGGATGTATGAATGTGGATGTGGATGTATGCATGTAGATGCGTATGTATGAATGTGAAATTGGAAGTATGATGTGGACGTACGAACATGGATATGTATGTAGAATAATGAATGTGACGGTCTATGTGAAATAATGTGTAGTCTATATGAGTGAATGGTTGAGAATGAGTACACATTGAATGGAATGTGGGATAAGTAATGTGGTCCGAGAGTGGATAATGTGGAAAGACGAGAGTTCGTTATAGAAACTATATTTGTGACTGTTTGTAAATGACTGTTTTATGTCAAGAATGCTGGGGAAGCATTTTGACCGTCTTGAGGATTAAGGTCATGAAGACCGAACTGATAAAGTTGCAACTGCTGACGGAGAGTCAATGGAGGACGTCTAGCGTAGCAAGGTGGATCGAGGTCTTGACCAGCCTCGGTTCGATTTAAATGGTGAGCTTCCGGTACGGTGGATGAGGGACCAAGGAAGCGGCCTATGAGTGAAGCGCTAGGTTACTTGCGAAGGATCCTAGAGGGTGCTGACCATACGGTGCTCGGGCTCTGGGTCGTCGAAGATACCCACACGTGCATCGTGGAAGATATTGGAACAAGGAGTAAGAGTTGTTTTCTGAAACCGGGCATGGATCTGGTTGATTCACCTTGCTGGTCCTCAACGGATGAGTCCATGGCTCTTTTTTATGGATCTGTGGGTTGATCTTGCTGATCTTCCACGGAGATTCCATTCTAATATATGAATATATTACCGGTTACTATGAGCTAGGAACTATGGAAAAGGTCCCTGAGCGTTCTGGTTGCCAATGATGCTATAAGTACACCGATGAATGAATGACGGGAAATAAGGATTCAACCAGAGACTTTGAGGATTGTCATCAGTGACATAATGGTTTCATTAAAGGATTGTTTGAAAGTTAATTGATGCTGAGAAAAAGGCAATTTCATATTGGGTGTGTAAGTGGTGTGACTAGTTTTATGTTTGTATGAACTTCCGGCTAGGGGGCCTAGGAACTCTTTTCCCTGGTACCCGGGACAAAACCTAACCAAATTCCTAATTGGATCCCATCACTACAGTGGTTGGGAGGTTGGCTAACCCATGGGATTGGATGGGGTTAGGCTGGACTGATGGATCCGTAAATCAAGACTCAATTTCTGTTATTAAGATAGATGAAGTAAATCCCGGATAGTAATTGTTCTATGGATAGGAATCAACGGCTGTGCCTCTTGATGGGGAAAAAAGCGTTGATCCCAATGATCCAAGTGCAAGTCTCGTCCTTGATTGACCAAGTACCTTTAAAGGTGCAGTCGGATCAGTTTGATCAGTAATGGTCTTGACTACGTTAGAGTAAAAAGTTATCCTGGTGGAATCGCCCGTGCTTTCCACATAAAGAAAGTTTCTTCAGGTTCGATTTGGAAAAACCGACGGATTAGTCTTTTATCCGGATATCCGTGGACGAGGCCCCGAGTGTGGGACCCTGGCCCGCGCATGAAAGGCTACTTCCGCTGCTAGCACCCCGAATCCGTTGCGCGGTGGAAACAGGGATCTCACAG
The DNA here is from genome assembly GCF_041138505.1 of Cibotium barometz. Lineage (NCBI taxonomy): Eukaryota > Viridiplantae > Streptophyta > Polypodiopsida > Cyatheales > Cibotiaceae > Cibotium > Cibotium barometz. The sequence goes on along the minus strand of NC_141101.1, from coordinate 34,423,845 downwards.
TATGTATGAATGGTAGTGAAGAGTTACATAATTTGATGAATGCTATTGAAGTTAATTGATTAATGATAGTTAAGAATTACATAAATTTCCATTTATGCTTAATTCTAATGGTTTTTATGTAATTTCTCTCTCTCACTTAAGAAATGTTCATACTCATGACCCATTCTCAATCCAAATGAAGCTTTTCATAAAGTTTTTCCTTAATCCAAGATTAATCTATGCTTGAGGTCAAATTAATGGCTTTTTTCTGTGCTTTTAGTTTATGTATTTCATGAATATTGATGATTCAACCCATTATTGGATTAATGATTCAATTAGGGATCATTCTAATCATTTCCTTAATGATAAGCTTTATCCTTCAAAATAAATTGAGATTTATCAGTCATAGTAGCGGAGCTATGGCAAAATTTTTATAAAAATTACACATAAAATAATTTTATTCAAAGAATGAAAAGAGAACTTCCTACCATATTCTAGGAATTATCATCCAAGATTAATTGAAAGAATTTTATTGTAATCATGGAGAAATTAATTTTTATGTTATGCATAATTGATGATTATTTTATTGTAAAAGTGTTACTTTTATCATATTTGGATTTCATGCATAGAGGTATGCATAAAAGAATTAATATTTTAATATAAAAGTGTTTCTTTTATCATATTTGGATTTCATGCATAGAGGTATGCATAAAAGAATTATTATTTTAATATAAAAGTGTTTCTTTTATCATATTTGAATTTCATGCAGAGGTATGCAGAAAAGTTGATTATTTTATTATAAAAGTGTTACTTTTATCATATTTGGATTTCATGCATAGAGGTATGCATAAAAGTTGATTATTTTATTGTAAAAGTGTGACTTTTATCATATTTGGATTTCATGCATAGAGGTATGCATAAAAGTTGATTATTTTATTGTAAAACTGTGACTTTTATCATATTTGGATTTCATGCATGGAGGTATGCATAAAAATTGATTATTTTATTATAAAAGTGTGACTTTTATCATATTTGGATTTCATGCATAGAGGTATGCATAAAAGTTGATTATTTTATTATAAAAGTGTGACTTTTATCATATTTAGATTTCATGCATAGAGGTATGCATAAAAGTTGATTATTTTATTATAAAAGTGTGACTTTTATCATATTTGGATTTCATGCATAGAGGTATGCATAAAAGTTGATTAATTTATTATAAAGTGTGACTTTTATCATATTTCGATTTCATGCATAGAGGTATGCATAAGAGTTGATTATTTTATTATAAAAGTGTGACTTTTATGATATTTGGATTTCATGTATAGAGGTATGCATAAAAGATATTCTTTTTATACTAAAAGTGTGATTTTTATCATAAATGGATTTTATGCATAACTTAGATGCATAAGAGAAATTCTTTTATTCTAAAAGTGTAATTCCTACCAAATTGAATTTATGCATAAGAAGTGTAATTCCTACCAAACTGAATTTATGCATAAGAAGATGCATAAAAGATTGATTTTTAAATTCAAAGTGTCATTCTCATTCTAAATTGAATTTATGCATAGGAAGATGCATAAAAGAATGGAATTTCAATTCAAAAGTGTTATTCTCATCCAAATTGAATTTATGCATAGGAAGATGCATAAAAGATGGATTTTTAATTCAAAAGTGTCAATTCTCATCTAAATTGAGTTTATGCATAGGAAGATGCATAAGAGATGGAATTTTAATTCAAAAGTGTCATTTTCATTTAAAATGAATTTATGCATAGGAAGATGCATAAAAGATTGATTTTTAAATGAGATGTGATAATATGTGGTAAGATGCATATGGGAAGTGATAGGATGTGATAAGAGGTGTATGAGATGTGATAAGATGCATATGGGAAGTGATAGGATGTGATAAGAGGTGTATGAGATGTGAAAAGATGTGTATGAAATGTGATAGGATATGATAAGAGGTGTATGAGATGTGATAGAATGTGTTAAGATGAGTTAGGATGTGTTAAGATGTGTATGGGACGAGGTAGAGAGTGTATCTGATGGGATAAGATGTATATGGGATGTGTTAGGGCGAGAATGGATGTAATATAGATGTATGAATGTAGATATGGATGTATGAATGTGAATATGGATGTGTGGATGTGGAAATGAAAGTGTGGATGTATGAATGTGGATGTGGATGTATGCATGTAGATGTGTATGTATGAATGTGAATGTGGATGTGGATGTGGATGTAGATGTATGGATGTAGATACGGATGTGTATGTATGTATGTGGATGTGGATGTATGAATGAGGATGTGAAAATGGATGTATGTATGTAGACGTGGATGTATGTATGTGAATGTGGATGTATGAATGAGGATGTGAAAATGGATGTATGCATGTGAATGTGGATGTATGAATGTGAATGTGGATGTAGGAAAGTGGAAATGGAAGTATGGATGTATGAATGTGGATGTGGATGTATGCATGTAGATGCGTATGTATGAATGTGAAATTGGAAGTATGATGTGGACGTACGAACATGGATATGTATGTAGAATAATGAATGTGAAGGTGTATGTGAAATAATGTGTAGTCTATATGAGTGAATGGATGAGAATGAGTACACATTGAATGGAATGTGGGATAAGTAATGTGGTCCGAGAGTGGATAATGTGGAAAGACGAGAGTTCGTTATAGAAACTGTATTTGTGACTGTTTGTAAATGACTCTTTTATGTCAAGAATGCTGGGGAAGCATTTTGACCGTCTTGAGGATTAAGGTCATAAAGACGGAACTGATAAAGTTGCAACTGCTGACAGAGAGTCAATGGAGGACGTCTCGCGTAGCAAGGTTGACCAGCCTCGGTTCGATTTAAATGGTGAGCTTCCGGTACGGTGGATGAGGGACCAAGGAAGCGGCCTATGAGTGAATCCTAGAGGGTGCTGACCATACGGTGCTCGGGCTCTGGGTCGCCGAAGACACCCACACGTGCATCGTGGAAGATATTGGAACAAGGAGTAAGAGTTGTTTTCAGAAACCGGGCATGGATCTGGTTGATTGACCTTGCTGGTCCTCAACGGATGAGTCCAAGGCTCTTTTATATGGATCTGTGGATTGATCTTGTTGATCTTCCACGGAGATTCCATTCTAATATATGAATATATTGCCGGTTACTATGAATATATTGCCGGTTACTATGAGCTAGGAACTATGGAAAAGGCCCCTGAGTGAACAGGTGATGAGCGTTCTGGTTGCCAATGATGCCATAAGTACACCGATGAGAAATGAATGACTGGAAATAAAGATTCAACCAGAGACTTTGAGGATTGTCATCAGTGACATAATGGTTTCATTAAAGGATTGTTTGAAAGTTAATTGATGCTAAGAAAAAGGCAATTTCATATTGGGTGTGTAAGTGGTGTGACTAGTTTTATGTTTGTATGAACTTCCGGCTAGGGGGCCTAGGAACTCTTTTCCCTGGTACCCGGGACAAAACCTAACCAAATTCCTAATTGGATCCCATCACTACAGTGGTTGGGAGGTTGGCTAACCCATGGGACTGGATGGGGTTAGGCTGGACTGATGGATCCGTAAATCAAGACTCAATTTCTGTTATTATGATAGATGAAGTAAATCCCGGATAGTAATTGTTCTATGGATAGGAATCAACGACTGTGCCTCTTGATGGGGAAAAAAGCGTTGATCCCAATGATCCAAGTGCAAGTTTCGTCCTTGATTGATCAAGTACCTTTAAAGGTACAGTCGGATCAGTTTGATCAGTAATGGTCTTGACTACGTTAGAGTAAAAATTTATCCTGGTGGAATCGCCCATGCTTTCCAGATAAAGGAAGTTTGTTCGGGTTCGGTTTTGGAAAAACCGACGGATTAGTCTTTTGTCCGGATATCCGTGGACGAGGCCCCGAGTGTGGGACCCTGGCCCGCGCATGAAAGTCTACTTCCGCTACTAGCACCCCGAATCCGTTGCGCGGTGGAAACAGGGATCTCACAGTATGTATGAATGGTAGTGAAGAGTTACATAATTTGATGAATGCTATTGAAGTTAATTGATTAATGATAGTTAAGAATTACATAAATTTTCATTTATGCTTAATTCTAATGGTTTTTATGTAATTTCTCTTTCTCAATCAAGAAATGGTCATACTCATGACCCATTCTCAATCCAAATGAAGCTTTTCATAAAGCTTTTCCTTAATCCAAGATTAATCTATGCTTGAGGTCAAATTAATGGCTTTTTTCTATGCTTTTAGTTTATGTATTTTATGAATATTGATGATTCAACCCATTATTGGGTTAATGATCCAATTAGGGATCATTCTAATCATTTCCTTAATGATAAGCTTTATCCTTCAAAATAAATTGAGATTTATCAGTCATAGTAGTAGCGGAGCTATGGCAAAATTTTTATAAAAATTACACATAAAATAATTTTATTCAAAGCATGAAAAGAGAACTTCCTACCATATTCTAGGAATTATCATCCTAGATTAATTGAAAGAATTTTATTGTAATCATGGAGAAATTAATTTTTATGTTATGCATAATTGATGATTATTTTATTGTAAAAGTGTTACTTTTATCATATTTGGATTTCATGCATAGAGGTATGCATAAAAGAATTAATATTTTAATATAAAAGTGTTTCTTTTATCATATTTGGATTTCATGCATAGAGGTATGCATAAAAGAATTATTATTTTAATATAAAAGCGTTTCTTTTATCATATTTGGATTTCATGCATAGAGGTATGCATAAAAGTTGATTATTTTATTATAAAAGTGTGACTTTTATCATATTTGGATTTCATGCATAGAGGTATGCATAAAAGATATTCTTTTTATACTAAAAGTGTGATTTTCATCATAAATGGATTTTATGCATAACTTAGATGCATAAGAGAAATTCTTTTATTCTAAAAGTGTAATTCCTACCAAATTGAATTTATGCATCAGAAGTGTAATTCCTACCAAATTGAATTTATGCATAAGAAGATGCATAAAAGACAGATTTTTAAATTCAAAGTATCATTCTCATTCTAAATTGAATTTATGCATAGGAAGATGCATAAAAGAATGGAATTTCAATTCAAAAGTGTTATTCTCATCCAAATTGAATTTATGCATAGGAAGATGCATAAAAGATGGATTTTTAATTCAAAAGTGTCAATTCTCATCTAAATTGAGTTTATGCATAGGAAGATGCATAAGAGATGGAATTTTAATTCAAAAGTGTCATTTTCATTTAAAATGAATTTATGCATAGGAAGATGCATAAAAGATTGATTTTTAAATGAGATGTGATAATATGTGATCAGATGCATATGGGAAGTGATAGGATGTGATAAGAGGTGTATGAGATGTGATAAGATGCGTATGGGAAGTGATAGGATGTGATAAGAGGTGTATGAGATGTGAAAAGATGTGTATGAGATGTGATAGGATATGATAAGAGGTGTATGAGATGTGATAGAATGTGTTAAGATGTGATAAGATGTGATGAGATGCGTATGGGAAGTGATAGGATGTGATAAGAGGTGTATGAGATGTGAAAAGATGTGATAAGATGTGTATGAGATGTGATAGGATATGATAAGAGGTGTATGAGATGTGATAGAATGTGTTAAGATGAGTTAGGATGTGTTAAGATGTGTATGGGACGAGGTAGAGAGTGTATCTGATGGGATAAGATATATATGGGATGTGTTAGGGCGAGAATGGATGTAATATGGATATATGAATGTAGATATGGATGTATGAATGTGAATATGGATGTGTGGATGTGGAAATGGAAGTGTGGATGTATGAATGTGGATGTGGATGTATGCATGTAGATGTGTATGTATGAATGTGAATGTGGATGTGGATGTGGATGTATGGATGTAGATACGGATGTGTATGTATGTATGTGGATGTGGATGTATGAATGAGGATGTGAAAATGGATGTATGTATGTAGACATGGATGTATGTATGTGAATGTGGATGTATGAATGAGGATGTGAAAATGGATGTATGCATGTGAATGTGGATGTATGAATGTGAATGTGGATGTGTGAAAGTGAAAATGGAAGTATGGATGTATGAATGTGGATGTGGATGTATGCATGTAGATGCGTATGTATGAATGTGAAATTGGAAGTATGATGTGGACGTACGAACATGGATATGTATGTAGAATAATGAATGTGAAGGTGTATGTGAAATAATGTGTAGTCTATATGAGTGAATGGATGAGAATGAGTACACATTGAATGGAATGTGGGATAAGTAATGTGGTCCGAGAGTGGATAATGTGGAAAGACGAGAGTTTGTTATAGAAACTGTATTTGTGACTGTTTGTAAATGACTGTTTTATGTCAAGAATGCTGGGGAAGCATTTTGACCGTCTTGAGGATTAAGGTCATGAAGACCGAACTGATAAAGTTGCAACTGCTGACGGAGAGTCAATGGAGGACGTCTCACGTAGCAAGGTGGATCGAGGTCTTGACCAGCCTCGGTTCGATTTAAATGGTGAGCTTCCGGTACGGTGGATGAGGGACCAAGGAAGCGGCCTATGAGTGAAGCGCTAGGTTACCTGCGGACGAAGAATCCTAGAGGGTGCTGACCATACGGTGCTCGGGCTCTGGGTCGCCGAAGACACCCACACATGCGTCGTGGAAGATATTGGAACAAGGAGTAAGAGTTGTTTTCTGAAACCGGGCATGGATCTGGTTGATTGACCTTGCTGGTCCTCAAACGGATGAGTCCATGGCTCTTTTATATGGATCTGTGGGTTGATCTTGTTGATCTTCCACGGAGATTCCATTCTAATATATGAATATATTGCCGGTTACTATGAGCTAGGAACTATGGAAAAGGCCCCTGAGTGAACAGGTGGTGAGCGTTCTGGTTGCCAATGATGCCATAAGTACACCGATGAATGAATGACGGGAAATAAGGATTCAACCAGAGACTTTGAGGATTGTCATCAGTGATATAATGGTTTCATTAAAGGATTGTTTGAAAGTTAATTGATGCTGAGAAAAAGGTAATTTCATATTGGGGTGTGTAAGTGGTGTGACTAGTTTTATGTTTGTATGAACTTCCGGCTAGGGGGCCTAGGAACTCTTTTCCCTGGTACCCGGGACAAAACCTAACCAAATTCCTAATTGGATCCCATCACTACAGTGGTTGGGAGGTTGGCTAATCCATGGGACTGGATGGGGTTAGGCTGGATTGATGGATCCGTAAATCAAGACTCAATTTCTGTTATTATGATAGATGAAGTAAATCCCGGATAGTAATTGTTCTATGGATAGGAATCAACGGCTGTGCCTCTTGATGGGGAAAAAAGCGTTGATCCCAATGATCCAAGTGCAAGTTTCGTCCTTGATTGACCAAGTACCTTTAAAGGTGCAGTCGGATCAGTTTGATCAGTAATGGTCTTGACTACGTTAGAGTAAAAAGTTATCCTGGTGGAATCGCCCATGCTTTCCAGATAAAGGAAGTTTTTTCGGGTTCGGTTTTGGAAAAACCGACGGATTAGTCTTTTGTCTGGATATCCGTGGATGAGGCCCCGAGTGTGGGACCCTAGCCCGCGCATGAAAGGCTACTTTCGCTGCTAGCACCCCGAATCCGTTGCGCGGTGGAAACAGGGATCTCACAGTATGTATGAATGGTAGTGAAGAGTTACATAATTTGATGAATGCTATTGAAGTTAATTGATTAATGATAGTTAAGAATTACATAAATTTCCATTTATGCTTAATTCTAATGGTTTTTATGTAATTTCTCTCTCTCACTTAAGAAATGGTCATACTCATGACCCATTCTCAATCCAAATGAAGCTTTTCATAAAGTTTTTCCTTAATCCAAGATTAATCTATGCTTGAGGTCAAATTAATGGCTTTATGCATAGGAAGATGCATAAAAGATTGATTTTTAAATGAGATGTGAGAATATGTGATAAGATGCATATGGAAAGTGATAGGATGTGATAAGAGGTGTATGAGATGTGATATGATGTGATAAGATGCATATGGGAAGTGATAGGATGTGATAAGAGGTGTATGAGATGTGAAAAGATGTCATAAGATGTGTATGAGATGTGATAGGATATGATAAGAGGTGTATGAGATGTGATAGAATGTGTTAAGATGAGTTAGGATGTGGTTAAGATGTGTATGGGACGAGGTAGAGAGTGTATCTGATGGGATAAGATGTATATGGGATGTGTTAGGGCGAGAATGGATGTAATATGGATATATGAATGTAGATATGGATGTATGAATGTGAATATGGATGTGTGGATGTGGAAATGAAAGTGTGGATGTATGAATGTGGATGTGGATGTATGCATGTAGATGTGTATGTATGAATGTGAATGTGGATGTGGATGTGGATGTATGGATGTAGATACGGATGTGTATGTATGTATGTGGATGTGGATGTATGAATGAGCATGTGAAAATGGATGTATGTATGTAGACATGGATGTATGTATGTGAATGTGGATGTATGAATGAGGATGTGAAAATGGATGTATGCATGTGAATGTGGATGTATGAATGTGAATGTGGATGTGTGAAAGTGGAAATGGAAGTATGGATGTATGAATGTGGATGTGGATGTATGCATGTAGATGCGTATGTATGAATGTGAAATTGGAAGTATGTGTGGACGTACGAACATGGATATGTATGTAGAATAATGGATGTGAAGGTGTATGTGAAATAATGTGTAGTCTATATGAGTGAATGGATGAGAATGAGTACACATTGAATGGAATGTGGGATAAGTAATGTGGTCCGAGAGTGGATAATGTGGAAAGACGAGAGTTCGTTATAGAAACTGTATTTGTGACTATTTGTAAATGACTGTTTTATGTCAAGAATGCTGGGGAAGCATTTTGACCGTCTTGAGGATTAAGGTCATGAAGACCGAACTGATAAAGTTACAACTGCTGACGGAGAGTCAATGGAGGACGTCTCGCGTAGCAAGGTGGATCGAGGTCTTGACCAGCCTCGGTTCGATTTAAATGGTGAGCTTCCGGTACGGTGGATGAGGGACCAAGGAAGCGGCCTATGAGTGAAGCGCTAGGTTACCTGCGGACGAAGAATCCTAGAGGGTGCTGACCATACGGTGCTCGGGCTCTGGGTCGCCGAAGACACCCACATGTGCGTCGTGGAAGATATTGGAACAAGGAGTAAGAGTTGTTTTGTGAAACCGGGCATGGATCTGGTTGATTGACCTTGCTGGTCCTCAACGGATGAGTCCATGGCTCTTTTATATGGATCTGTGGGTTGATCTTGCTGATCTTCCACGGAGATTCCATTCTAATATATGAATATATTACCGGTTACTATGAGCTAGGAACTATGGAAAAGGCCCCTGAGCGTTCTGGTTGCCAATGATGCCATAAGTACACCGATGAATGAATTACGAGAAATAAGCATTCAACCAGAGATTTTGAGGATTGTCATCAGTGACATAATGGTTTCATTAAAGGATTGTTTGAAAGTTAATTGATGCTGAGAAAAAGGCAATTTCATATTGGGTGTGTAAGTGGTGTGACTAGTTTTATGTTTGTATGAACTTCCGGCTAGGGGGCCTAGGAACTCTTTTCCCTGGTACCCGGGAAAAAACCTAACCAAATTCCTAATTGGATCCCATCACTACAGTGGTTGGGAGGTTGGCTAACCCATGGGACTGGATGGGGTTAGGCTAGACTGATGGATCCGTAAATCAAGACTCAATTTCTGTTATTACGATAGATGAAGTAAATCCCGGATAGTAATTGTTCTATGGATAGGAATCAATGACTGTGCCTCTTGATGGGGAAAAAAGCGTTGATCCCAATGATCCAAGTGCAAGTTTCGTCCTTGATTGACCAAGTACCTTTAAAGGTGCAGTCGGATCAGTTTGATCAGTAATGGTCTTGACTACGTTAGAGTAAAAAGTTATCCTGGTGGAATCGCCCATGCTTTCCAGATAAAGGAAGTTTTTTCGGGTTCGGTTTTGGAAAAACCGACGAATTAGTCTTTTGTCCGGATATCCGTGGACGAGGCCCCGAGTGTGGGACCTTGGCCCGCGCATGAAAGTCTACTTCCGCTACTAGCACCCCGAATCCGTTGCGCGGTGGAAACAGGGATCTCACAGTATGTATGAATGGTAGTGAAGAGTTACATAATTTGATGAATGCTATTGAAGTTAATTGATTAATGATAGTTAAGAATTACATAAATTTCCATTTATGCTTAATTCTAATGGTTTTTATGTAATTTCTCTCTCTCACTCAAGAAATGGTCATACTCATGACCCATTCTCAATCCAAATGAAGCTTTTCATAAAGCTTTTCCTTAATCCAAGATTAATCTATGCTTGAGGTCAAATTAATGGCTTTTTTCTATGCTTTTAGTTTATGTATTTCATGAATATTGATGATTCAACCCATTATTGGGTTAATGATCCAATTAGGGATCATTCTAATCATTTCCTTAATGATAAGCTTTATCCTTTAAAATAAATTGAGATTTATCAGTCATAGTAGCGGAGCTATGGCAAAATTTTTATAAAAACTACACATAAAATAATTTTATTCAAAGCATGAAAAGAGAACTTCCTACCATATTCTAGGAATTATCATCCTAGATTAATTGAAAGAATTTTATTGTAATCATGGAGAAATTAATTTTTATGTTATGCATAATTGATGATTATTTTATTGTAAAAGTGTTACTTTTATCATATTTGGATTTCATGCATAGAGGTATGCATAAAAGAATTAATATTTTAATATAAAAGTGTTTCTTTTATCATATTTAGATTTCATGCATAGAGGTATGCATAAAAGAATTATTATTTTAATATAAAAGCGTTTCTTTTATCATATTTGGATTTCATGCATAGAGGTATGCATAAAAGTTGATTATTTTATTATAAAAGTGTGACTTTTATCATATTTGGTTTCATGCATAGAGGTATGCATAAAAGTTGATTATTTTATTATAAAAGTGTGACTTTTATCATATTTGGATTTCATGCATAGAGGTACGCATAAAAGTTGATTATTTTATTATAAAAGTGTGACTTTTATCATATTTGGATTTCATGCATAGAGGTACGCATAAAAGTTGCTTATTTTATTATAAAAGTGTGACTTTTATCATATTTGGATTTCATGCATAGAGGTACGCATAAAAGTTGATTATTTTATTATAAAAGTGTGACTTTTATCATATTTGGATTTCATGCATAGAGGTACGCATAAAAGTTGATTATTTTATTATAAAAGTGTGACTTTTATCATATTTGGATTTCATGCATAGAGGTACGCATAAAAGTTGATTATTTTATTATAAAAGTGTGACTTTTATCATATTTGGATTTCATGCATAGAGGTACGCATAAAAGTTGATTATTTTATTGTAAAAGTGTGACTTTTATCATATTTGGATTTCATGCATAGAGGTATGCATAAAAGTTGATTATTTTATTGTAAAAGTGTTACTTTTATCATATTGGATTTCATGTATAGAGGTATGCATAAAAGATATTCTTTTTATACTAAAAGTGTGATTTTCATCATAAATGGATTTTATGCATAACTTAGATGCATAAGAGAAATTCTTTTATTCTAAAAGTGTAATTCTTACCAAATTGAATTTATGCATAAGAAGATGCATAAAAGATTGATTTTTAAATTCAAAGTGTCATTCTCATTCTAAATTGAATTTATGCATAGGAAGATGCATAAAAGAATGGAATTTCAATTCAAAAGTATTATTCTCATCCAAATTAAATTTATGCATAGGAAGATGCATAAAAGATGGATTTTTAATTCAAAAGTGTCAATTCTCATCTAAATTGAGTTTATGCATAGGAAGATGCATAAGAGATGGAATTTTAATTCAAAAGTGTCATTTTCATTTAAAATGAATTTATGCATAGGAAGATGCATAAAAGATTGATTTTTAAATGAGATGTGATAATATGTGATAAGATGCGTATGGGAAGTGATATGATGTGATAAGAGGTGTATGAGATGTGATAAGAGGTGTATGAGATGTGATAAGATGCGTATGGGAAGTGATAGGATGTGATAAGAGGTGTATGAGATGTGAAAAGATGTGATAAGATGTGTATGAGATGTGATAGGATATGATAAGAGGTGTATGAGATGTGATAGAATGTGTTAAGATGAGTTAGGATGTGTTAAGATGTGTATGGGACGAAATAGAGAGTGTATCTGATGGGATAAGATGTATGGGACGAGGTAGAGAGTGCATCTGATGGGATAAGATGTATATGGGATGTGTTAGGGCGAGAATGGATGTAATATGGATGTATGAATGTAGATATGGATGTATGAATGTGAATTATGGATGTGTGGATGTGGAAATGGAAGTGTGGATGTATGAATGTGGATGTGGATGTATGCATGTAGATGTGTATGTATGAATGTGGATGTGGATGTATGGATGTAGATACGGATGTGTATGTATGTATGTGGATGTGGATGTATGAATGAGGATGTGAAAATGGATGTATGTATGTAGACGTGGATGTATGTATGTGAATGTGGATGTGTGGATGTGGAAATGGAAGTGTGGATGTATGAATGTGGATGTGGATGTATGCATATAGATGTGTATGTATGAATGTGAATATGGATGTGGATGTGGATGTATGGATGTAGATACGGATGTGTATGTATGTATGTGGATGTGGATGTATGAATGAGGATGTGAAAATGGATGTATGTATGTAGACGTGGATGTATGTATGTGAATGTGGATGTATGAATGAGGATGTGAAAATGGATGTATGCATGTGAATGTGGATGTATGAATGTGAATGTGGATGTGTGAAAGTGGAAATGGAAGTATGGATGTATGAATGTGGATGTGGATGTATGCATGTAGATGCGTATGTATGAATGTGAAATTGGAAGTATGATGTGGACGTACGAACATGGATATGTATGTAGAATAATGAATGTGAAGGTGTATGTGAAATAATGTGTAGTCTATATGAGTGAATGGATGAGAATGAGTACACATTGAATGGAATGTGGGATAAGTAATGTGGTCCGAGAGTGGATAATGTGGAAAGACGAGAGTTCGTTATAGAAACTGTATTTGTGACTGTTTGTAAATGACTGTTTTATGTCAAGAATGCTGGGGAAGCATTTTGACCGTCTTGAGGATTAAGGTCATGAAGACCGAACTGATAAAGTTGCAACTGCTGACGGAGAGTCAATGGAGGACGTCTCGCGTAGCAAGGTCGATCGAGGTCTTGACCAGCCTCGGTTCGATTTAAATGGTGAGCTTCCGGTACGGTAGATGAGGGACCAAGGAAGCGGCCTATGAGTGAAGCGCTAGGTTACCTGTGAAGGATCCTAGAGGGTGCTGACCATACGGTGCTCGGGCTCTGGGTCGCCAAGCATTTGACTGGTCATCTTGACCCTAATCAATGGTTCGGACCTGGTGAATGGAGTTAAGCAATCTTGTCCGAGACGGACCCTGATTAGATTGGTATGAAGGAATTGGTCTCTGAATTTGGGTTTTAGACTTCCCTGTGCCCTTATCATGGTAGGAGTCGGGCAGTCTTTTAACTGATGACCAAAACCTTGGCATCCAAAATACCGATTCTCACTTCTGAACTCATCGTTCTGAATCCTTAAAACAGGTGGGTTCCTGAGAAGGTATTCTGGGAAAGTGTCTTCCCTTTTTAAACAGAATCTGAGAAGGAATAATTATTAGATCAGAAAAGGAGATTCTTACTCCTGTATACCTCTAAGGCTGGGGGAGGAATCTTACAGAAGTGCTAGGTGACCTGCGCGAAGGATCCTAGAGGGTGCTGACCATACGGTGCTTGGGCTCTGGGTTGCCGAAGATACCCACACGTGCCTCGTGGAAGATATTGGAACGAGTAAGAGTTGTTTTTTTGAAACTCGGCATGGATCTAGTTGACTGACCTTGCTGGTCCTCAACGGATGAGTCCATGGCTTTTTTTTTTAATGGATCTGTTGGTTGATCTTGCTGATCTTCAACGGAGATTCCATCTTGATTTTTATAAGTGAATATATTGCTGGGTACTATGAGCTAGGAACTATCGAAAAGGCCCCTGAGTGAACAGGTGGTGAGCGTTCTAGTTGCCAATGATGCCATAGATACTCCAATGAAGGAATGATTGGAAATTAAGATTCAACCGGATATTTTGGAGGATTGTGATCAGTGATACTATGGTTTCATTAAATGATTGTTTTAAAGATGGCTGACTCTGTGAAAAAGACAATTTCATATTGGGTGTGTAAGTGGCATGACTGGTGTTAAATTTGCATGAATATCTGGGTAGGTGGCCTGGGAACTCTTTTCCCTAGTACCTGGGAGGACAAAACCTAACCAAATTCTAAATTGGATCCCATCACTACAGTGGTTGGCGGTTGGCTAACACATGGGACTGGATGGGGTTAGGCTGGACTGATGGATCCGTAAATCGAGACTCAATTTCTCTATAGTACGATAGATGAGGTAAATCCTGGATAAAAATTGTTCTATGAAAAAGAATCAAGCTGTGCCTCTCAATGAGGAAAAAAGCACTAGTCTCTATGATCCAAGTATAATCTTTTCCCTGATCTGATTATGGGACTTACGAGTTCGGTCAGATCAGTTATGTTAGTTTAGGCTTTTGAGTACGTTAGAGAAAAGTTATCCTGGAGGAATCGCTCGTGCTTTTCGGGCAAGGAAAGTTTTTTCGAGTTCGGTTTTGGAAGAACCGAAGGATTAGTCTCTTGTCTGGATATCCGTGGGCAAGGCCCCGAGTGTGGGACCCTGCCCCGTGCAAGAAGTGCTACTTCCACTGCTAGCACCCCCAAATTCGTTGTGCAGTGGGGTCAGGGATCTTACAGCAGCTGGTATCAGAGCAAATTGGCTAAAGTGGATCAACTGAGAAGCCAAAAATGTCAAAAGTTTATGAAATAACAGAAAAAAGGTTGGAATTGTGTGATAAAATTCATACAAATTGATATTCCGACTGAAATTCGTAAATTGGTAATTGGGTCTTCAGATGGAAGTACCGCAATTGTATGGAATCTCTCACTTGCTTGAGGCCTAGGCATGATGGTATTTACCTTATAATTCCAAGGACCGTGGCTACCCGTATATACCGAGGGTATAACTATAGCTCTTTATTGGCAGTATATACGAGTAAATCTAAGACCTTGATATTATAAGATAAAATGCTATCCAAATGATGAATTCGAATGTGGTTGATATGATTTTAAAATTTTGGTTGAGAATTGATGAGTTGATTTGGATTCTGATTGAAAAAAGATGATTCCTAAATTTTGGTTAAAAAGCGTTAAGCTGAGCAAAAACCTCAATGAGGATGACTAGGATGAATCCTTGTGATGGTGTTCGTAACTGGAATGATGATAGTGACTTCAGCAAATCACTATGAGATTAGTGAATTGTGCTGTCAGATTGCTACTGTTAACACTTGAATCGGTGGATCAAGATAATTGGATGACAAAATTAAGGACTTGCTTGACTTAAATTCCCATGGAGGAATGTTCAGAAAGAAATTTTTCGGTCTAAAGGACCATTATTGTGTTAAAGATATGAATGATATATTCTGAATGAATTGTTATCTGATGATGAGTTCTATATAAGGGATCTTTATCCCAGGATTCTGCTGGGTTCTCTAGAATATAAGGAACCCTAGAATCAATTGGATCTTAAGGGAAAGAATTGTCCTCTAGTTTGTGAGATGAGGACATCTCGCGTTTTTTAAGTGGGGTAGGATATAAGATTCCTCCCTCTAGCTTTTTGAGGTGTGCAGGTGTAAGAACCTCCCCTTTTGATCTTATCATTATTCCTCTCTCTGAAATAAAAGAAAGATTCTATTTTACCCTATTTTGACCTAAAGAGAGAAAATGTCTAGAGAGAGGTAGTCCAAAATTGAGATATTTTTGGATATAAAAATCCTCCTAGTGTCTAAAATGAATTCCCTTGAAATAGAAATTCAAAAAGAACTTTCCAATGTGCAATTAGAATTAATTAGAAATGGATATAAAGGACCTTAGCCTAAGGGTCTAGATTTTCAGAAATTTTTGGATTATGGTCCAATTAAGGTTCCTATGGGCCAATAAGATCAATCCATGTGTGGGGAGGAGATAAATCAAATTTGTAAAAGAAAAATACCCAAAAATGAGTAAATGTTCACATAAGATGAGAGTTGACTATGTACAAGGGTTATTAGTAAAAAACTATGAGTATTACTAAAAAAATGAGATATTTGGGGTATAATGATTCCATTTTGACACATGTGTAAGGAAGGGGAGTCCCTTCAAGGAGGCGCCTACTTCACATGCTTGAATGAGTTTTAAACTAAAAAATAATGTGATATTTTTATCTCTCCTCTCTCTTGGATCAAACCAAATAAAAAAGGAACTAAAATAGGTCCAAGTCTCGTCCAAATTCAACCAAACTGAATCTGAAAAATTCTAGAAATCAGTTGGTCTTGGTTAGAGCCTCCCTCTCCTATAGATAGAACCTGAGTCCTTTGTAAAAAAAATAGGAGAATTATACTATGCCAGAATTATGCTGAAATAATGATAATTTTTACTATTCTCTAAAATTCTCTGCAAATTGAAGAAATTGGAGCTTCCCTCCTTCAATCTCCATTGGTGGCTCCATCAACATACCAAACCAATTGATTGGTTGGGGGCCTCTACCGTGATCAAAGAATCAAGCAATTTGTAAGGTAGAGGGTGAATTTTGATCTTTTTCTGTAATTTCTCAATGTTTCTCTCTTCTCTCAACCCCTCTCAAGCTTAAGAAGCTTAATTGGAATGGCTTTTTAATGCTATTGAAGTTAATTGATGAATGGAAGTAAGGAAATACATCAATTCCCATTTATGCTTAATTTTTATGGTTTTTATGATTTTTGTCTTCTCTAAAATGAATATGATGTTATGCCTCATTGAAAAAAGGCATTCCCCTCTCTTCTTTAGTAAATCCAACCATTATTTATCCTAGATGAATGATTAATGGATAAAATCAAGTTTTTCATAATGTTTCTCTTAAATAAGTAGAAAATTTTACATTAGAATGATTTAAATACTCTTGGTGAAATTCTAATTAATTTTAAAGAGTCAAAAATTGAAAAATGGTCAGCCATACAAAGGAGGTTATGGAAATTTTTTTCTAAAAATGTGTAAAATAAGTTTTATTTTTTTAAATCAAAAAGAGTAATTCCCATCGTATATCTATTCTTAAAGTGTTATTTTTCATCCTAGGTATAGAAAAATGCATACTAAAAATATTTTATTAAAAAGGGTTACTTTCTTTAGAATTAAATTCTATGCATAGAAGGAAGCATATTGAAATTGTTATTTTGATTATAAAATTGTTATTTTCATCATAAATGATTTGTATGCATAAACATATGCATAAAAGATAATTTTTATATTAAAAGTGTGATTTTCATCATAAATGATTTTTATGCATAAATTAGATGCATAAAAGAAATTCTTTTATATGAAAAGAGTGATTTTCATCATAAATGATTTGTATGCATAAACATATGCATAAAAGATTTTTTTATATTAAAAGCATGATTTTCATCATAAATGGATTTTATGCATAAATTAGATGCATAAGAGAAATTCTTTTATTCTAAAAATGCAATTCCTACTAAATTGGATTTATGCATGGAAAGATGCATAAAGAATTTATTTTAATCCAAAAGTGTTATTCTCATCAATTTTGATTTTCTGCATAGAAAGATGCATAAAGAATTTTATTTTTAATTCAAAAGAGTTATTTTCATCAATTTTGATTTTATGCATAGAAAAATGCATAAATAATTTTATTTTTAATTCAAAAGAGTTATTTTCATCAATTTTGATTTTATGCATAAATAGATGCATAAAGAATTTTATTTTTATTCCAAAAGAGTTATTCTTATCAATTTTGATTTTATGCATAAATAGATGCATAAAGAGTTTTATTTTTATTCCAAAAGAGTTATACTTATCAATTTTGATTTTATGCATAAATAGATGCATAAAGAATTTTAATTTTAATCAAAAAGAGTTATTCTTATCAATTTTGATTTTATGCATAGAAAGATGCATAAAAGATTTATTTTTATTTTGAAAGTATTATTTTCATTGAAATTGAATTTATGCATAGATAGATGCATAAAGGATTTATTTTTATTTTGAAAGTGTTATTCTCATTAAAATGGAATTTATGCATAGTAAAATGCATAAAAGGTTTATTTTTAATTCAAAAGTGTTATTTTCCTTAAAATTGAATTTATGCATAAATAGATGCATAAAATGATTTTTATAAAAGTGTAATTCCTACTAAAGTTGTCTTTATGCCCAATTAGATGCATAAAGAATCTTTATATCAAAAAATTAGAATTCTCTTACATTCTATAAATAGATGTGGATGTGGATGTATGAATGTGGATGTGGATATGGATGTATGAATGTGGATGTGGATGTGGATATGGATGCATGGATGTAGATGTGGATGTGGATGTATGAATAAGGATGTGAAAATGGATGTATGGATGTAGATGTGGATGTGGATGTGGATGTATGAATGTGGATGTGAAAATGGATGTATGGATGTAGATGTGGATTTGGATGCATGGATGTGGATGTGGATGTATGAATGGGGATGTGGATATGGATGTATGGATGTAGATATGGATGTGGATGTATGAATGTGGATGTGGAATAACACTTTCGAAATAAAAATCAATCTTTTATGCATCTTCCTATCCATAAATTCATTTTAAATGAGAATGACACTTTTGAATTAAAAATCAATCTTTTATGCATCTTCCTATGCATAAATTCAATTTAGATGAGAATGACACTTTTGAATTTAAAAATCAATCTTCTATGCATCTTCCTATGCATAAATTCAATTTAGTAGGAATTACACTTTTAGAATAAAAGAATTTCTCTTATGCATCTAATTTATGCATAAAATCCATTTATGAGAATGTAAGATTCCTCCCCAGCCTCTCAAGATGTCCAGCATCTTCCCGTGTGATTAAATCCCTCTTCAGAAATATAAAAGATCTTGTTTCTAACTGTTTTAACATAGAGAGAGAATATTCAGATTTTTAATATTTTTGGATAGAAAGATATCTCATCTTATTAAAATAAATTCCCCTGAAACAAAAATTCAAAAAGAACTTTCCAATGTGCAATTGGAATTCATTGAAAATGGGTATAAAGGACCTTAGCCTAAGGGTCTAGATTTTCAGAAATTTTTGGATTATGGTCCAATTAAGGTTCCTATGGGCCAATAAGATCAATCCATGTGTGGGGAGGAGATAAATCCAATTTGTAAAAGAAATTATCCAAAAATGAATAAATGCTCACATAAGATGAACAGTTGACTATATACAAGGTTTATTAGTAAGAAACTATGAGTTATATAAAAAATATGAGATATTTTAGGTATATTGATTCCATTTTGACACATATGTAAGGAAGGGGAGTCCCTTCAATGCTCACATAAGATGAAGAGTTGAATATGTACAAGGTTTATTAGTAAGAAACTATGAGCAATATCAAAAATATGAGATATTTTGGGTATAATGATTCCATTTTGACACATATGTAAGGAAGGGGAGTCCCTTCAATGAGGCGCCTAATTCACATGCTTGAATGAGTTTTAAACTAAAAAATAATGTGATATTTTTATCTCTCCTCTCTCTTGAACCAAACCAAATCAAAATGGAACCAAACCGAATAAAAAAGAAACCAAACTACGTCCAAATCTAGTCCAAATTCAACCAAACTGAAATTGGAAAATTCTAGAAATCAGTTAGCTTTGGTTAGAGCCTCCCTCTCCTATAAATAGAACATGAGTTCTTTGAAAAAAAGGAGGAGAATTTTACTATAATAGAATTATGCTGAAATAATGCTAATTTTTACTATTCTCTAAAATTCTCTCCAAATTGAAGAAATTGGAGCTTCCCTCTTTCTTCAACCCCCATTGGTGGCTCCATCAACATACTTAACCAATTGATTGGTTGGGGGCCTCTATCGTGAACAAAGAATCAAGCAATTTGTAAGGTAAAGGGTGAATTTTGATCTTTTCTATAATTTCTCAATGTTTGTCTCTTCTCAATCCCTCTCAAGCTTGAGAAGCTTAATTGGAATGGTTTTTTTGCATGCTATTGAAGTTAATTGATGAATGATAATAAAGAATTACATAAATTTTCATTTATGCTTAATTCTAATGGTTTTTTATGTAATTCCTCTCTCTCACTCAAGAAATGGTCATACTCATAACCTATTCTCAATCCAAATGAAGCTTTTCATAAAGCTTTTCCTTAATCCAAGACTAATATATGCTTGAGGCCAAATTAATGGTTTTTTTTATGCTTTATGTCTTCTCTAAAAATGTTATGCCTCATTACAAAAAGGCATTCCCCTCAAAACCAACCATTCTCTATCCTAGGTGAATGGCTAATGATTAATGTCAAGTTTTTATAATGTTGTCTTAATTAAGTGAAAAAATATTTACTTTAGGATAATTTCAATACTTTTGGTGCACTTTAATTAGTTTTAAAGACTTAAAAATTTAAAAAATGGTCAGCCATACAAAGGAGATTATGGCAAATTTTTTAGAAATTAGTGAAATAAAATTCATCTTTTATTATTCTAAAAGAGTAAAGTTTACAATACAGTTTCTATTTTTACTTTCATTTTTCCACATTATCCCTCATCAATCCACATTACTTATTCCATATTCCATTTATATGTATACTCATCCCATCACATCATTTTCCATCTCAACACTTCATATTCCTTCACATCACATATCGTATATTCACATCCATACATATATCCACATCCACATCCACATTCACATCCATACATCCACATCTACATCCATACATCTATTTTCACATCCACATCTACATTCACATCCATACATCCACATCTACATGCACATTCACATCCATACATCCACATCTATATGCGTACATTCACATCTACATGCACATTCACATCCATACATCCACATCTATATGCGTACATTCACATCTACATGCATACATCCACATCTCTATGCATACATCCACATCCACATTCTCCTCCATACATCTACATCTACATGCATACATCCACCTCCACATTCACATCCACATCTATACATCTACATCTACATGCATACATCCACATCTCTATTTACATCCTCATCTATACATCTACTTCTACATGCATACATCCATATCACCATTCACATCTACATCTATACATCTACATCTACATGCATACATCCACATGCATACATCCACATCCACATCTATACCTCTACATCTACATGCATACATCTATATCTCCATTCACATCCACCTCTATACATCTACATGCATCCATCCACATCTCTATTACATCCTCATCTATATATCTACTTCTACATGCATACATCCACATCTCCATGCATACATCCACCTCCACAATCACACTCATATCCATACATCTACATCTACATGCAAACATCCACATCTCCATGCATAATAAAATTCTTTTAATTAATCTAGGATGATAGTTCCTAGAATATGGTAGGAAGTCCTCTTTTTATGCTTTGAATGAAATTATTTTATGCGTAATTTCTATAAAAATTTTACCATAGCTCCGCTACTATGACTGATAAATCTCAATTTTTTCTAAGGGATAAAGCTTATCATTAAGGAAATAATTAGAATGGTCTCTAATTGGGTCATCAATCCATAATGGATTGAATCATCAATGTGCATAAACTAAAAGCATAGCAAAAAACCATTAATTTGGCCTCAAGCATAGCTTAATCTTGGATTAAGGAAAAGCTTTATGAAAAGCTTCATTTGGATTGAGAATGGGTCATGAGTATGACCATTTCTTGAGTGAGAGAGAGAAATTACATAAAAACCATTAGAATTTAAATATAAATGGAAATTAACTTCAATAGCATTTATTAAATTATGTAACTCTTCACTACTATTCACCAATTAACTTCAATAGCATTTAAAAAACCATACCAATTAAACTTCTCAAGCTTGAGAGGGGTTGAGAAGAGAGAATCATTGAGTAATTATAGAAAAGATCAAAATTCAATATACTTACCTTATAATTTGCTTGATTCTTTATTCACGGTAGAGGCCCCCAACCAATCAATTGGTTTAGTATGTTGATGGAGCCACCAATGGGGATTGAAGAAAGAGAGAAGTGTCAAAAACTAGTGAATTATTAAAGAATTCACAGTTCTTGGCTTAGGTGGAGTAACAAAGCATAAGACACTATATATTTTGGCTTAGATGGAGTAGAGTAACAAAGCATAAGACACTATATATTTTAGCTTAGGTGGAGTAGAGTAACAAAGCATAAGACACTATATATTTTGGCTTAGGTGGAGTAGAGTAACAAGGCATAAGACTCTATATATTTTAGCTTAGGTGGAGTAGAGTAACAAAGCATAAGACTCTATATATTTTGGCTTAGGTGGAGTAGAGTAACAAGGCATAAGACTCTATATCTTTTTCAACAAGGGGAGGCTTCTATTTATAGGAAAATTTGAGCTCCTAACCAAACAAACTGATTCTAGAATTTTCCAAGTCAGTTTGGTCACTTTTTGACCATTTTTAGGTCAGTTAAGCTAACTTTTTGGAACTAGACTTGAATGAGGAGAGAGGAGAGATAAAATATCTCAATTTTTATGAGTTTAAAATTTATTCAAGCATGTGAAATATGCACCTCCTTTAAAGAATTCCCCTTCCTTACATATGTGTCATAATGGAATCATTTTAATATTGCTCATAGTTTTTTACTAATAAGCCTTGTACATTTTCAACTCTTCATCTTATGTGAGCATTTAAGGGACTCCCCTTCCTTACATATGTGTCATAATAAAATCATTATTCCCAAAATATCTCATATTTTTAATATTGCTCATAGTTTTTTATTAATAAACCTTGTACATTTTCAACTCTTCATCTTATGTGAAATATGCACCTCCTTTAAAGAACTCTCCTTCCTTACATATGTGTCATAATGGAATCATTTTAATATTGCTCATAGTTTTTTACTAATAAACCTTGTACATTTTCAACTCTTCATCTTATGTGAGCATTTAAGGGACTCCCCTTCCTTACATATGTGTCATAATAAAATCATTATTCCCAAAATATCTCATATTTTTAATATTGCTCATAGTTTTTTACTAATAAACCTTGTACATTTTCAACTCTTCACCTCATGTGAGCATTTACTCATTTTTGGGTATTTTCTTTTTACAATTTGGATTTATCTCCTCCCTACACATGGATTGATGCTATTGGCCCATAGAAACCTATATTGGACCATATTCTAAAGATTTCTGAAAATCTAGACCCTTAGGCTAAGGTTCTTTATACCTATTTCCAATTAATTCCAATTGCACATTGGAAAATTCTTTTTAAATTTTTGTTTCAGGGGAATTCATCTGAATTATAAGAGATATTTTTCTATCCAGAAATATTCAAAATCTGAATATTCTCTCTCTAGAATATTTTCTCTCTCTAGGTTAAAACAGCCACAAACAAGATCTCTTATATTTTAGAAAAGAAATTGATTACAGGGGAATATACTAGACATCAAAAAGGGGTTGGGAAGGAATCTTACATTCTACCACACTTAAAAAACGCGAGATGTCCTCATCTCGCAACTTGGGATAATTTCGCAAGATGCACGAATATGAGACTTAGAGGAAAATTTTAATCAAGATTAACCACCAAGAAAAGTCTTAAAGAGGGCAAGATAAGAACAAGATTTAAACTTTATTCATTCTCGAAACTTATACAGTAAAGATAGAAGAACTCTTTACACTTCCATGAGCCCGTCCATCATATGGTCACAAAAGTAGTCCTCACAAGCTGCACCAGTATAGGGTAACTCATCTATGGGAATGATTCTGCTGGTTATTGCCACACATATCTCAGTGGTATGAGGTGATCTAACAAAAGGACCTCTGAGAGGCAAGCCAAAAACGGGGTAAAGGCATATCTTCTCATGAGGAAGAAAACATGCCAGTAAGAAGACCCGCTCAGAAAACCCAAGATGCCTTGATCTCATGACACAGTAGTATCGGGGACCCAAACCCAAAGCTTCAATAACCATGGCCAAGCGGACATTGTTACGAAAGTGTTGCTGACCCCAGGGTGTTACCCTAGTTATGTTTTGATAGGTCCGCCATTTGGTCTGCGCTACAGAAGTTCCTAGGTGAGGAAAAAGTGAGCGCTCATACTGTTCTATAAAGTCTTTCTTTACAGACTCTCTTGCGTCGAAGGTGAGAAATCATCAGGGATAAAACTAATTCCTGTTGCCAAGCCATGAAGGAGATTAAGAAAGAAAGGAGATTGATGGGAGTAAGATTACTGTGAGCGATAAGTAAAAGTTACGACTTATATAAAGGAAGGAGCTAGCGTAACCTAGAAGCCAACGGTAACTTGCCACTGAAGTTTTACCGTCTTTCCATGATTTGTGTTTGACACATTTTTCTATAGAAGGCATTAAGAATTTTGAGATGAGGAGATAAAAGAAACTTGTAGGCTAAGTCACCTACTTTCATTGAATTCAGATATAAGGATCACAATATCTGGGGGATAACTTCTTATACTCCCTAAGAGATAAAGAACTTCTTTTGGGCCGTACTCGAATGAAAACCAAAACCTTGGTATCCAAAACACCGATTCTCACTTCTAAACTCATTGTTCTAAATCCTTAAAACAGGCGTGACTCCTGAGAAGTATTCTAGGAAAAGGGTCTTCCTTTTTTAAACAAAAATTTTCTTTTATTTTAGAGAGGGAATAATTATAAGATCAGAAAGGAAGATTCTTACTCCAGTATACCTCGAAGGTTGGGGAGGAATCTTACATTCTACCCCACTTAAAAAGTGCGAGATGTCCTCATCTCGCAAGGTAGAGGACAGCTCTTTTTCTTAAGATCCAATTTTATTCTGGGTTCCTTATATTCTGGTCAACCCAACAGAACACTGGGATAAATATCCCTTATATAGAACTCATCATTAAATAACAATTCATTCAGATCATATCATTCATATCTTTAACATGATAAAGGTCCATTAGACCGAAAAGTTTCCTTCGGAACATTCCTCCCCACGGAAATTTCAGTCAAGCAAGTTCTCAATTTGACATCCCTTAACTTGATCTACCGGTCAAGTATTAACAGTAGCAATCTGACAGCACAATCCACTAATCTCATAGTGATTTGCTGAATTCGTTATCATCATTCTAGTTATGAATATCATCACAGGGACTCGTCCCATTCCCCCTCATTGTGGTTTCATTATATTTCAACTAATTTTTAAAAATCAACATTTTTTTTCAATCAGCATTTTCAATCAGAATCCAAATCAATTCATCAATTCTCAAACAGAATTAAAAAATCATATCAATCACATTCAAAATCATCATCTGGATAGCATTAACGCTTATAATTTCAAGTCTTAGATTTACTCGTATATACTGTCAGTAAAGAGCTGCAGTATACTCTCGGTATATACGCGTAGTCACGGCCCTTGGAATTATAAGGTAAATACTATCATGTCTAGGCCTCAAGCAAGTCAGGGATTTTATATAATTGCGGTACTTCCATTTGAAGACCCAATTACCAAATTACGAGTTTCAGTTTGAATATCAAATTGTATGAATTATATCACACAATTATAACCTTTTTGTCTTTCTAGATAAATTTTTGACATATTTGTCTTCTCAGTTGATCTTTATTAACCAAATGCTCTGATACCAACTGTAAGATCCCTGTTCCCACCGAGCAACGGATTCAGGATACTGGCAGCGGAAGTAGCACTTCTCGCGCGGGACAGGGGTCCCACATTCGGGGCCTCACCCACGGATATCCGGATAAGAGACTAATCCGTTGATTGTTCCAAAACCGAACCCGGAAAAACTTCCTTTACCGGAAAGCACGGGCGATTCCACCAGGATAACTTTTTACTCTAACGTAGTCAAGATCATTTCTGATCGAGCTGATACAATTACATCTATAAGGTACTTGGTCAGATCAGGGAAGAAACTTGTACTTGGATCATTGGGATCAACGCTTTTTTCCCCATTCAAGAGGCAGAGCCGTTGATTCCTATCCATAGAACAGTTACTGTCCGGGATTTATTTTATCTATCGTAAAAACAAAAGTCTGAGTCTTGATTTACAGATCCATCAGTCCAGCCTAACCCCATCCAGTCCCATGGGTTAGCCAACCGCCCAACCACTGTAGTGATGGGATCCAATTAAAAATTTGGTTAGGTTTTGTCCCGGGTACCAAGGAAAAGAGTTCCAAGGCCCCCTAGCCGGATGTTCATGCAAAATAAAACTAGTCACACCACTCACACACCCAATATGAAATTGCCTTTTTCACAGATTCAACCAGTTTAAAACAATCCTTTAATAAAACCATAGTATCACTGATCACCATCTTCTAATTTATCCAGTTGATTCTTAATTTTTCCATCATTCCTTCATCAGAGTATCTATGGCATCATTGGCAACTAGGACGCTCACCACCTGTCCACTCAGGGGCCGTTTCTTAGTTCCTAGCCCTTAATACTCGGCAACATAATCACTTTTCAAGATGGACTCTCGTTGAAGATCAGCAAGATCAACCAATGGATCCATATAAGGAGCCATGGACTCATCCATTGAAGACCAGCAAGGTCAATCAACCAGATCCATGCTCGATTTCAGAAAACAACTCCAACTCTGTTCCAATATCTTCCTCGACGCACGCGTGGGTATCCTAGGCGACCCAGAGCCCGAGCACCGTATGGTCAGCACCCTCTAGGATCCTTCGCAGGTGACCTAGCGCTTCACTCATAGGCCGCTTCCTTGGCCCCTCATCCACCGTACCGGAAGCTCACCATTTTAATCGCACCGAGGCTGGTCAAGACCTTGGCCGACCTTGCTACGCGAGACGTCCTTCATTGACTCTCCGTCAGCAGTTGCAACATTATCAGTTAGGTCTCACGACCTTAATCACAAGATAGTCACAATGCTCCCCCAGCAATCTTGACATAAAACAGTCATTTACAAACAGCATTTACAAACAGTTTACAATACAGTTTCTATTTTTACTTTCATTTTTCCACATTATCCCTCATCAATCCACATTACTTATTCCATATTCCATTTATATGTATACTCACAT
Organism: Cibotium barometz; assembly: GCF_041138505.1. Lineage (NCBI taxonomy): Eukaryota > Viridiplantae > Streptophyta > Polypodiopsida > Cyatheales > Cibotiaceae > Cibotium > Cibotium barometz. The sequence goes on along the minus strand of NC_141101.1, from coordinate 34,396,631 downwards.
CATTTTCCATCTCAACACTTCATATTCCTTCACATCACATATCGTATATTCACATCCATACATATATCCACATCCACATCCACATTCACATCCATACATCCACATCTACATCCATACATCTATTTTCACATCCACATCTACATTCACATCCATACATCCACATCTACATGCACATTCACATCCATACATCCACATCTATATGCGTACATTCACATCTACATGCACATTCACATCCATACATCCACATCTATATGCGTACATTCACATCTACATGCATACATCCACATCTCTATGCATACATCCACATCCACATTCTCCTCCATACTTCTACATCTACATGCATACATCCACCTCCACATTCACATCCACATCTATACATCTACATCTACATGCATACATCCATATCTCTATTTACATCCTCATCTATACATCTACTTCTACATGCATACATCCATATCACCATTCACATCTACATCTATACATCTACATCTACATGCATACATCCACATGCATACATCCACATCCACATCTATACCTCTACATCTACATGCATACATCTATATCTCCATTCACATCCACCTCTATACATCTACATGCATCCATCCACATCTCTATTGCATCCTCATCTATATATCTACTTCTACATGCATACATCCACATCTCCATGCATACATCCACCTCCACAATCACACTCACATCCATACATCTACATCTACATGCAAACATCCACATCTCCATGCATAATAAAATTCTTTTAATTAATCTAGGATGATAGTTCCTAGAATATGGTAGGAAGTCCTCTTTTTATGCTTTGAATGAAATTATTTTATGCGTAATTTCTATAAAAATTTTGCCATAGCTCCGCTACTATGACTGATAAATCTCAATTTTTTCTAACGGATAAAGCTTATCATTAAGGAAATAATTAGAATGGTCTCTAATTGGGTCATCAATCCATAATGGATTGAATCATCAATGTGCATAAACTAAAAGCATAGCAAAAAACCATTAATTTGGCCTCAAGCATAGCTTAATCTTGGATTAAGGAAAAGCTTTATGAAAAGCTTCATTTGGATTGAGAATGGGTCATGAGTATGACCATTTCTTGAGTGAGAGAGAGAAATTACATAAAAACCATTAGAATTTAAACATAAATGGAAATTAACTTCAATAGCATTTATTAAATTATGTAACTCTTCACTACTATTCACCAATTAACTTCAATAGCATTTAAAAAACCATACCAATTAAACTTCTCAAGCTTGAGAGGGGTTGAGAAGAGAGAATCATTGAGTAATTATAGAAAAGATCAAAATTCAATATACTTACCTTATAATTTGCTTGATTCTTTATTCACGGTAGAGGCCCCCAACCGATCAATTGGTTTAGTATGTTGATGGAGCCACCAATGGGGATTGAAGAAAGAGAGAAATGTCAAAAACTAGTGAATTATTAAAGAATTCGCAGTTCTTGGCTTAGGTGGAGTAACAAAGCATAAGACACTATATATTTTGGCTTAGATGGAGTAGAGTAACAAAGCATAAGACACTATATATTTTAGCTTAGGTGGAGTAGAGTAACAAAGCATAAGACACTATATATTTTGGCTTAGGTGGAGTAGAGTAACAAGGCATAAGACTCTATATATTTTAGCTTAGGTGGAGTAGAGTAACAAAGCATAAGACTCTATATATTTTGGCTTAGGTGGAGTAGAGTAACAAGGCATAAGACTCTATATCTTTTTCAACAAGGGGAGGCTTCTATTTATAGGAAAATTTGAGCTCCTAACCAAACAAACTGATTCTAGAATTTTCCAAGTCAGTTTGGTCACTTTTTGACCATTTTTAGGTCAGTTAAGCTAACTTTTTGGAACTAGACTTGAATGAGGAGAGAGGAGAGATAAAATATCTCAATTTTTATGAGTTTAAAATTTATTCAAGCATGTGAAATATGTACCTCCTTTAAAGAATTCCCCTTCCTTACATATGTGTCATAATGGAATCATTTTAATATTGCTCATAGTTTTTTACTAATAAGCCTTGTACATTTTCAACTCTTCATCTTATGTGAGCATTTAAGGGACTCCCCTTCCTTACATATGTGTCATAATAAAATCATTATTCCCAAAATACCTCATATTTTTAATATTGCTCATAGTTTTTTATTAATAAACCTTGTACATTTTCAACTCTTCATCTTATGTGAAATATGCACCTCCTTTAAAGAACTCTCCTTCCTTACATATGTGTCATAATGGAATCATTTTAATATTGCTCATAGTTTTTTACTAATAAACCTTGTACATTTTCAACTCTTCATCTTATGTGAGCATTTAAGGGACTCCCCTTCCTTACATATGTGTCATAATAAAATCATTATTCCCAAAATATCTCATATTTTTAATATTGCTCATAGTTTTTTACTAATAAACCTTGTACATTTTCAACTCTTCACCTCATGTGAGCATTTACTCATTTTTGGGTATTTTCTTTTTACAATTTGGATTTATCTCCTCCCTACACATGGATTGATGCTATTGGCCCATAGAAACCTTAATTGGACCATAGTCTAAAGATTTCTGAAAATCTAGACCCTTAGGCTAAGGTTCTTTATACCTATTTCCAATTAATTCCAATTGCACATTGGAAAATTCTTTTTAAATTTCTGTTTCAGGGGAATTCATCTGAATTATAAGAGATATTTTTCTATCCAGAAATATTCAAAATCTAAATATTCTCTCTCTAGAATATTTTCTCTCTCTAGGTTAAAACAGCCACAAACAAGATCTCTTATATTTTAGAAAAGGAATTGATTACAGGGGAATATACTAGACATCAAAAAGGGGTTGGGAAAGAATCTTACATTCTACCCCACTTAAAAAACGCGAGATGTCCTCATCTCGCAACTTGGGATAATTTCGCAAGATGCACGAATATGAGACTTAGAGGAAAATTTTAATCAAGATTAACCACCAAGAAAAGTCTTAAAGAGGGCAAGATAAGAACAAGATTTAAACTTTATTCATTCTCGAAACTTATACAGTAAAGATAGAAGAACTCTTTACACTTCCATGAGCCCGTCCATCATATGGTCACAAAAGCAGTCCTCACAAGCTGCACAAGTATAGGGTAACTCATCTATGGGAATGATTCTGCTGGTTATTGCCGCACATATCTCAGTGGTATGAGGTGATCTAACAAAAGGACCTCTGAGAGGCAAGCCAAAAACGGGGTAAAGGCATATCTTCTCATGAGGAAGAAAACATGCCAGTAAGAAGACCCGCTCAGAAAACCCAAGATGCCTTGATCTCATGACACAGTAGTATCGGGGACCCAAACCCAAAGCTTCAATAACCATGGCCAAGCGGACATTGTTACGAAAGTGTTGCTGACCCCAGGGTGTTACCCTAGTTATGTTTTGATAGGTCCACCATTTGGTCTGCGCTTTAGAAGTTCCTAGGTGAGGAAAAAGTGAGTGCTCATACTGTTCTATAAAGTCTTTCTTTACAGACTCTCTTGCGTCTTGAAGGTGAGAAATCATCAGGGATAAAACTAATTCCTGTTGCCAAGCCATGAAGGAGATTAAGAAAGAAAGGAGATTGATGGGAGTAAGATTACTGTGAGCGACAAGTAAAAGTTACGACTTATATAAAGGAAGGAGCTAGCGTAACCTAGAAGCCAACGGTAACTTGCCACTGAAGTTTTACCGTCTTTCCATGATTTGTGTTTGACACATTTTTCTATAGAAGGCATTAAGAATTTTGAGATGAGGAGATAAAAGAAACTTGTAGGCTAAGTCACCTACTTTCATTGAATTCAGATATAAGGATCACAATATCTGGGGGATAACTTCTTATACTCCCTAAGAGATAAAGAACTTCTTTTGGGCCGTACTCGAATGAAAACCAAAACCTTGGTATCCAAAACACCGATTCTCACTTCTAAACTCATTGTTCTAAATCCTTAAAACAGGCGTGACTCCTGAGAAGTATTCTAGGAAAAGGGTCTTCCTTTTTTAAACAGAAATTTTCTTTTATTTTAGAGAGGGAATAATTATAAGATCAGAAAGGAAGATTCTTACTCCAGTATACCTCGAAGGTTGGGGAGGAATCTTACATTCTACCCCACTTAAAAAGTGCGAGATGTCCTCATCTCGCAAGGTAGAGGACAGCTCTTTTTCTTAAGATCCAATTTTATTCTGGGTTCCTTATATTCTGGTCAACCCAACAGAACACTGGGATAAATATCCCTTATATAGAACTCATCATTAAATAACAATTCATTCAGATCATATCATTCATATCTTTAACATGATAAAGGTCCATTAGGCCGAAAAGTTTCCTTCGGAACATTCCTCCCCACGGAAATTTCAGTCAAGCAAGTTCTCAATTTGACATCCCTTAACTTGATCTACCTGTTACCATATTATAGTAGTGATGTGTGTGAACACACTTAGGACCGCCGGGGCACTTTTTCCCTCACTAGGAGGTTTTTTCCCCCGTGCATTGTATATACGCCCATTATCTTCTAGGGCTTGTAATCTTTCATTTTTGGCACTCATAATACACTACTGTGTTGTGCTCAAGCTTCCTCATCTTCTTGAAGTTGTGTGTGCATTCTTGCAACCCTAATTCCAACAATTGGTATCAGAGCAGGCTTCCTCCTCCCGGGCAGCATCACCGGCACCTGCCGCTTCATCTCCTCCGATTGCAACGAGGTTTCACGAGCGTCTGCAGGTTAGTATATGCCGTGGGTGGGCCCGTAGGGCTCGGTCGTTTCAGAATTTTGATCTGAAGTCATTTCGCCCTCCGTTTTTGCATTCCAAGTACTGCGCAGGCAAAATCGTCCTACTGTGCAGATTTTCTGTCAAGATTAAAATCTGCAGGACAGGTGCCCATTCGTCTGTTTTGGGCTGTGCTATATAGCACAGGTCGATTTTATACAGGTTTACCTCTTGCAGACAGCATTTACATCTAGTAGTACAGTCATTGGCCATGGCTGACAACAATGATGTATTCCGCATGTTGGCTGCTGAGGATAAGTTGGATGGCACCAACTATCCATTGTGGGCATATATGATGCGACATGTATTGGTAGCAAAGGGGTTATGGAATATTGTGCAGGGTATTGATGCACGTCCTATTGTGGCTGGGAATGCTGCAAACACATCAGAAACAGGTACTGTTGATGATGGTGCAGGCACAAGTGCTGTAGCAGCTGTTCGGGAACCACCACTTTCAGCAGAGCAGATTCGTTGGGATGGTAGAGATGCGCAGGCTCATGCCTTGATTGCGCTGTCTGTCAAACGTACCATTATCCCACATATTCGCTCCTGCAGGACTTCTAAGGATGCTTGGGATGTACTTGCCACATTGTATCAGGCAAGAAATGAGGCTCGTGTTGCTTATCTCCGAAAACAGTTGGAGAATGAGCATATGAACGAAGGTGATTCTATGGATAGCTTTTTGACAAAGATCAAGGATTTCAAAGAGCAGCTCATTTCTGCAGATGAAATCCTGTCAGACAGTTCACTTGTGCAGACTGTTTTGAATGGTCTACCAGATTCTTATCAGGGTTTTGCTTCCACTCTTCGCTTGATGATGAAAGGCAATCCCAATGCCTTATCATTTGAGGAGTTAGTTTCTGTTTTGCTGCAAGAAGACCAGTCAAGGCAAAACAGGAATAGTATGCGTGTCGCAGATCAAGCTTTCGGTGCTAGTCAGAGAAGCGGGAAAGGTAAAGCTGGCTTTTCTTCTAGTAAGCAGAAATCTGCAAATGCTGCGCAACCAAAGAAGGAAGACAAAGATGAGAAGAAGGGTGACAAACAGAAGACATTTTGCAAGTACTGTAAGGGAAATGATCATGTCATCAAAGCGTGTCCTAAGCTGGCTGCGAAAGAGGCTAAGAAGAAAGAGGCTGGTATGGCTGTTGCAGATGCCTCTCCTTCTAACAATGAATCTGCTAATGTTGTGCTAGATACAGAATGGGCATTCAATGCGCAGTGCAGTTATGACCCATCTTTGCATGACACATGTATGTCTGCAGTAGATTCAGATGTATGGTACTTTGACAGTGGTGCCACTAAGCATATCACCTCGCAGCGCAGTTTATTCACTTTCCTTGAGTCTGCTCCCACAGGGAATACTGTCACTTGTGCCAATAACTCCTCTTATCCCGTTAAAGGAGTTGGACAGATTGTGCTGAATGTTGCAAATGGCAACACCTTTACACTTTTTGATGCATTGTATGTGCCAGGGATCAAAAAGAATCTGCTATCAGTCTCCGCATTTGCCAAAACAGGTTTGGTTGTAAAATTTGTGGATGACAGATGTACTGTTCATGATCTCTCTTGTGGTGACATCATTGTAGCATCTGGTTCACTATGTCGAGGGCTGTATAAGCTCAATATGGATGGCAAATGTGTAGAGGATTCAGCATGTGCTATTATGGATACGCAGGCTATTTCAAATGCAAAACTGTGGCATGCACGTTTTGGTCATCTGAATTTTGCAAGTTTGCTGCGCCTGCAGAAATCTGAAATGGTGTCTTCTTTGCCTAAGCTTGAGGCACCTGTCAAGCATGTTTGTGAGGGCTGCATATTGGGTAAAATGCAGCGTGCTTCCTTTCCCAAAGATGGATCAGTGAGAGCTGAACGCAGATTGCAGCTTGTTCACAGTGATGTTTGTGGTCCCATGCAAACTCCATCATTTGGAAACTACCTTTACTTCGTGACTTTCATTGATGATTTTACCAGGCATGCATGGGTATATCCTTTGAAGGCAAAGTCCGAAGTGTTTTTGTGCTTCAAACAGTTTTTGGTTATGGCTGAAAATGTGTCGGAAAGTAAGATGGGAACCCTCCGTTCAGATCGAGGGGGGGAGTATATGTCTTCAGAATTTAATGCATTTCTGGCTGAGCGTGGGATAAAACACCAATGTACAGTGCCGTATACACCACAGCAAAATGGTGTGGCTGAGAGAAAAAACAGGTCTCTCATGGAAATGGCAAGATGTATGGTTAAGAGTCAAAGTCTACCACATGGTTTTTGGCTTGAGGCTGTCATGTGTGCCACTTATGTACTAAACAGGTGTCCCACCAAAGCATTACAAGTTGTCACTCCATATGAGGCTTGGCATGGCCGCAAGCCATCTGTTGGCCATTTACGTGTTTTTGGTTGCCTGGCATATGCATTAGTGCCTGTGCAACATCGCAGAAAATTGGATGACAAAGCTGTCAAATGTATTTTTGTTGGATATAGTGCTGAGAGCAAAGGCTATCGTTTGTATCATCCACAGACAAAGCGCATTTTGGTTAGCCGTGATGTTGTATTTGTGGAAGATGCAGTTCAGCCCTTGGTTTCATGTACTAAGGAGACAGATATCAGCTCACGTGATGTCTATGATACATTGTTGCCTCTTTTCAGTGGTGCACAGTCAAGTGCAATACCTCATGAGGCAGTTTTTCAGCCTATGCAGGTTTTAAATGATGGCACAGATCAGCCTATATCTGATGCAGATGTGCATGATGCACTTGAGGATGAGAGACAAGAGATTGAGGGCTCTAGGAATATGCCTAGATGGCTGGTGCAGACTTTGCGTGACAGCAAGTTGGATGCCCCTTTGTCTAGTCGCACTCGTTCTGGCTCTCATGGTGCCTCTTATGCGTCAGATTGTTATGCATTGGCTGTTTCTAGTATGTGCGATGAAAGTGAGCCTGTTTCATTTGATGAGGCACAAAGTTCAGAAAATTGGATGGCTGCTATGCAAGCAGAATACGATGCTATTATGAAGAATGGTACATGGTCTTTATGTGACTTGCCCCCTGGCAAGAAGGCCATTGGCACTAAGTGGGTATACAAATTGAAGCGTAAGCCTGATGGCACAGTGGATCGCCATAAGGCTAGGCTTGTTGCAAAAGGTTATGCTCAAGAGAAGGGCATTGATTTTGATGAGACTTTTGCTCCCACATGTCGTATGACCACTGTTCGTAGCATCTGTGCATTAGCAGCTCATAATGGTTGGAATGTACATCAGCTGGACATAAAGACTGCGTTCTTAAATGGAGATTTGCATGAGGAGGTGTATGTATCGCAGCCTCGTGGTTTTGTTCAAAGAGGGCAGGAAAACAAAGTGTGCAGGTTAAAAAAGGCTTTATATGGTTTAAAGCAAGCTCCACGAGCTTGGTATGAAAAAATACATGCATATTTGACTGCACATGGGTTTCAGAATAGTCCAACAGAAAGCACTTTGTATGTTAAACGTGTGGATGGTGTACATCTAATCATTGCTCTCTATGTCGATGACATGCTGCTCACAGGACCAAATAAGAGTCATATTGCTGATTTTAAGGCTGATTTGAATGCCTCTTTTGAGATGTCAGATTTGGGGCATTTGCATCATTATTTGGGGATACAATTTAAGCAGTGTGATGGAGGTATTGCTTTGTGTCAGACAAAGTATATTGAAACATTGTTGCGGAGATTTGGCCTTGAAGACTGCAAGCCTATTGCTACTCCAATGGAGACAGGTTTGAAGTTGAGTCTTCATGATGCTGGAGATCACTTTGATGTCACACTCTATCAGACAGCTGTTGGTTGCCTCATTTATGTATGCATTACGAGGCCAGACATTCAGTTTGCAGTCTCACAGGTGAGCAGATTTATGCATAGCCCAGGCATTAAGCATTGGCAGGCAGTGAAGCGTATCTTTCGCTATTTGAGTGGTACTCGGCATCTTGGGTTGTTTTATCCCAAGGGGGGATCATTGCCGCCAGATTTACATGCTTTTTCAGATTCTGACTGGGCTGGTTGTTATGACACACGCGTGTCCACGAGTGGTTTTTGCTTCATGCTTGGAAGCTCATGCATATCATGGTTGAGCAAGAAGCAGCCTACTGTGGCCACTTCTAGTTGTGAAGCTGAGTACAGGGCAGCTTTCACAGCTACGGTTGAGTGTGTGTGGCTCAGACGCCTTATGGCTGATTTGGGTGTTGGGCAGCCATCTGCCACCACCATCTTCACTGACAGTCAGAGCGCATTGGCAGTTGCGCGGAACCCAGTGTTCCATGCTCGTACGAAGCACATTGAGGTGCACTACCATTATGTCAGGGAGAGACTCTCTGCAGGAGAGATCAGTTTGGCTTATGTGCCAACACAGGATAACCTTGCAGACCTTTTCACAAAGGCTCTGCCTCGTGAGAAGTTCGAAGCTTTTCGCAAAGCTTTGGGCTTACTCCCTTTTGTGGATTCGTCCACATAGCTAGACACTTCCCTATACATGAGTGCTAGCTCTTGTTCACCGCATCACTCCAGGGGGGATTTGTTACCATATTATAGTAGTGATGTGTGTGAACACACTTAGGACCGCCGGGGCACTTTTTCCCTCACTAGGAGGTTTTTTCCCCCGTGCATTGTATATACGCCCATTATCTTCTAGGGCTTGTAATCTTTCATTTTTGGCACTCATAATACACTACTGTGTTGTGCTCAAGCTTCCTCATCTTCTTGAAGTTGTGTGTGCATTCTTGCAACCCTAATTCCAACACTACCGGTCAAGTATTAACAGTAGCAATCTGACAGCACAATCCACTAATCTCATAGTGATTTGCTGAATTCGTTATCATCATTCTAGTTATGAATATCATCACAGGGACTCGTCCCATTCCCCCTCATTGTGGTTTCATTATATTTCAACTAATTTTTAAAAATCAACATTTTTTTTCAATCAGCATTTTCAATCAGAATCCAAATCAATTCATCAATTCTCAAACAGAATTAAAAAATCATATCAATCACATTCGAAATCATCATCTGGATAGCATTAACGCTTATAATTTCAAGTCTTAGATTTACTCGTATATACTGTCAGTAAAGAGCTGCAGTATACTCTCGGTATATACGCGTAGTCACGGCCCTTGGAATTATAAGGTAAATACTATCATGTCTAGGCCTCAAGCAAGTCAGGGATTTTATATAATTGCGGTACTTCCATTTGAAGACCCAATTACCAAATTACGAGTTTCAGTTTGAATATCAAATTGTATGAATTATATCACACAATTATAACCTTTTTGTCTTTCTAGATAAATTTTTGACATATTTGTCTTCTCAGTTGATCTTTATTAACCAAATGCTCTGATACCAACTGTAAGATCCCTGTTCCCACCGAGCAACGGATTCAGGATACTGGCAGCGGAAGTAGCACTTCTCGCGCGGGATAGGGGTCCCACATTCGGGGCCTCACCCACGGATATCCGGATAAGAGACTAATCCGTCGATTGTTCCAAAACCGAACCCGGAAAAACTTCCTTTACCGAAAAGCACGGGCGATTCCACCAGGATAACTTTTTACTCTAACGTAGTCAAGATCATTTCTGATCGAGCTGATACAATTACATCTATAAGGTACTTGGTCAGATCAGGGAAGAAACTTGTACTTGGATCATTGGGATCAACGCTTTTTTCCCCATTCAAGAGGCACAGCCGTTGATTCCTATCCATAGAACAGTTACTGTCCGGGATTTATTTTATCTATCGTAAAAACAAAAGTCTGAGTCTTGATTCACAGATCCATCAGTCCAGCCTAACCCCATCCAGTCCCATGGGTTAGCCAACCGCCCAACCACTGTAGTGATGGGATCCAATTAAAAATTTGGTTAGGTTTTGTCCCGGGTACCAAGGAAAAGAGTTCCAAGGCCCCCTAGCCGGATGTTCATGCAAAATAAAACTAGTCACACCACTCACACACCCAATATGAAATTGCCTTTATCACAGATTCATCCAGTTTAAAACAATCCTTTAATAAAACCATAGTATCACTGATCACCATCTTCCAATTTATCCAGTTGATTCTTAATTTTTCCATCATTCCTTCATCAGAGTATCTATGGCATCATTGGCAACTAGGACGCTCACCACCTGTCCACTCAGGGGCCGTTTCTTAGTTCCTAGCCCTTAATACTCGGCAACATAATCACTTATCAAGATGGACTCTCGTTGAAGATCAGCAAGATCAACCAACGGATCCATATAAGGAGCCATGGACTCATCCATTGAAGACCAGCAAGGTCAATCAACCAGATCCATGCTCAATTTCAGAAAACAACTCCAACTCTGTTCCAATATCTTCCTCGACGCACGCGTGGGTATCCTAGGCGACCCAGAGCCCGAGCACCGTATGGTCAGCACCCTCTAGGATCCTTCGCAGGTGACCTAGCGCTTCACTCATAGGCCGCTTCCTTGGCCCCTCATCCACCGTACCGGAAGCTCACCATTTCAATCGCACCGAGGCTGGTCAAGACCTCGGCTGACCTTGCTACGCGAGACGTCCTTCATTGACTCTCCGTAAGCAGTTGCAACATTATCAGTTAGGTCTCACGACCTTAATCACAAGATAGTCACAATGCTCCCCCAGCAATCTTGACATAAAACAGTCATTTACAAACAGCATTTACAAACAGTTTACAATACAGTTTCTATTTTTACTTTCATTTTTCCACATTATCCCTCATCAATCCACATTACTTATTCCATATTCCATTTATATGTATACTCACATCATTTTCCATCTCAACACTTCATATTCCTTCACATCACATATCGTATATTCACATCCATACATATATCCACATCCACATCCACATTCACATCCATACATCCACATCTACATCCATACATCTATTTTCACATCCACATCTACATTCACATCCATACATCCACATCTACATGCACATTCACATCCATACATCCACATCTATATGCGTACATTCACATCTACATGCACATTCACATCCATACATCCACATCTATATGCGTACATTCACATCTACATGCATACATCCACATCTCTATGCATACATCCACATCCACATTCTCCTCCATACTTCTACATCTACATGCATACATCCACCTCCACATTCACATCCACATCTATACATCTACATCTACATGCATACACATCCATATCTCTATTTACATCCTCATCTATACATCTACTTCTACATGCATACATCCATATCACCATTCACATCTACATCTATACATCTACATCTACATGCATACATCCACATGCATACATCCACATCCACATCTATACCTCTACATCTACATGCATACATCTATATCTCCATTCACATCCACCTCTATACATCTACATGCATCCATCCACATCTCTATTACATCCTCATCTATATATCTACTTCTACATGCATACATCCACATCTCCATGCATACATCCACCTCCACAATCACACTCACATCCATACATCTACATCTACATGCAAACATCCACATCTCCATGCATAATAAAATTCTTTTAATTAATCTAGGATGATAGTTCCTAGAATATGGTAGGAAGTCCTCTTTTTATGCTTTGAATGAAATTATTTTATGCGTAATTTCTATAAAAATTTTGCCATAGCTCCGCTACTATGACTGATAAATCTCAATTTTTTCTAAGGGATAAAGCTTATCATTAAGGAAATAATTAGAATGGTCTCTAATTGGGTCATCAATCCATAATGGATTGAATCATCAATGTGCATAAACTAAAAGCATAGCAAAAAACCATTAATTTGGCCTCAAGCATAGCTTAATCTTGGATTAAGGAAAAGCTTTATGAAAAGCTTCATTTGGATTGAGAATGGGTCATGAGTATGACCATTTCTTGAGTGAGAGAGAGAAATTACATAAAAACCATTAGAATTTAAACATAAATGGAAATTAACTTCAATAGCATTTATTAAATTATGTAACTCTTCACTACTATTCACCAATTAACTTCAATAGCATTTAAAAAACCATACCAATTAAACTTCTCAAGCTTGAGAGGGGTTGAGAAGAGAGAATCATTGAGTAATTATAGAAAAGATCAAAATTCAATATACTTACCTTATAATTTGCTTGATTCTTTATTCACGGTAGAGGCCCCCAACCAATCAATTGGTTTAGTATGTTGATGGAGCCACCAATGGGGATTGAAGAAAGAGAGAAATGTCAAAAACTAGTGAATTATTAAAGAATTCGCAGTTCTTGGCTTAGGTGGAGTAACAAAGCATAAGACACTATATATTTTGGCTTAGATGGAGTAGAGTAACAAAGCATAAGACACTATATATTTTAGCTTAGGTGGAGTAGAGTAACAAAGCATAAGACACTATATATTTTGGCTTAGGTGGAGTAGAGTAACAAGGCATAAGACTCTATATATTTTAGCTTAGGTGGAGTAGAGTAACAAAGCATAAGACTCTATATATTTTGGCTTAGGTGGAGTAGAGTAACAAGGCATAAGACTCTATATCTTTTTCAACAAGGGGAGGCTTCTATTTATAGGAAAATTTGAGCTCCTAACCAAACAAACTGATTCTAGAATTTTCCAAGTCAGTTTGGTCACTTTTTGACCATTTTTAGGTCAGTTAAGCTAACTTTTTGGAACTAGACTTGAATGAGGAGAGAGGAGAGATAAAATATCTCAATTTTTATGAGTTTAAAATTTATTCAAGCATGTGAAATATGCACCTCCTTTAAAGAATTCCCCTTCCTTACATATGTGTCATAATGGAATCATTTTAATATTGCTCATAGTTTTTTACTAATAAGCCTTGTACATTTTCAACTCTTCATCTTATGTGAGCATTTAAGGGACTCCCCTTCCTTACATATGTGTCATAATAAAATCATTATTCCCAAAATACCTCATATTTTTAATATTGCTCATAGTTTTTTATTAATAAACCTTGTACATTTTCAACTCTTCATCTTATGTGAAATATGCACCTCCTTTAAAGAACTCTCCTTCCTTACATATGTGTCATAATGGAATCATTTTAATATTGCTCATAGTTTTTTACTAATAAACCTTGTACATTTTCAACTCTTCATCTTATGTGAGCATTTAAGGGACTCCCCTTCCTTACATATGTGTCATAATAAAATCATTATTCCCAAAATATCTCATATTTTTAATATTGCTCATAGTTTTTTACTAATAAACCTTGTACATTTTTAACTCTTCACCTCATGTGAGCATTTACTCATTTTTGGGTATTTTCTTTTTACAATTTGGATTTATCTCCTCCCTACACATGGATTGATGCTATTGGCCCATAGAAACCTTAATTGGACCATAGTCTAAAGATTTCTGAAAATCTAGACCCTTAGGCTAAGGTTCTTTATACCTATTTCCAATTAATTCCAATTGCACATTGGAAAATTCTTTTTAAATTTCTGTTTCAGGGGAATTTATCTGAATTATAAGAGATATTTTTCTATCCAGAAATATTCAAAATCTGAATATTCTCTCTCTAGAATATTTTCTCTCTCTAGGTTAAAACAGCCACAAACAAGATCTCTTATATTTTAGAAAAGGAATTGATTACAGGGGAATATACTAGACATCAAAAAGGGGTTGGGAAGGAATCTTACAATGTGCGAGGGCCGACAAAGCGGTCCTTGAGCGAAGTGCCAGGACACCTAAGGAGGATCTTGGAGGGTTCTGACAAGGCGATGCACAGGCTCGCGGTGCTTAGGACACCCATGCATATGTCGTGGAAGATATATATATGTATGATGACGAAAAATTATTGTAATATGTTACTGGATCTCGTTGCTGACCAGCTGGTCTCGACGGAGTGATACCTGTTTTTGAGAAACAAGAAATTGGATAGAAATTTTGAGTTATGATATCTGTAACCATAATTGTTTGTCAATGGATTGTTTTATAAGTTAAAGTTTAAAGAGGAGTGTGTGCGTATCTGTATTCTAAAGCAAAAGTGTTAAAGGCATTCAATTATGGGTGGGTGAGTACTTGTTTGGTTCTACCAATTCCAGTGGTTGGGCAGTGGCTAACCCATGGGCCGGATGGGGTTAGGCTGGAATCAGTAAAGTTTTAATAATAAAATTGATTAATAAGAATACACTTACAACTCAAAAAGTTAAATAATAACCTGAAGACTTCTCAAATGAATAGACCAACGGCTGTGCCTGATTCAATTAGAAAAAAAGCGTTGATTCCTTCAAGATAAGTCTTTAATAGTTTTTCTTCTATCTGGTTTAATCAGATGAAGGTTAGTTCAGTATCTTGACCTCGTTAGAAAAAATCGTTAAGAAATTCAAAATGGTGGAATCGTCCCCGTTTTTCGAGCATGGGAAATTTTCTTGGTTTTGGTTTTTGGAATGACCACCAGCTTAGTCTCGTGCCCGCATAGAAATTAATTCTAATGAAAAGAACACTTTTATAATAAAAATATTTCTAATATGCATTTTTCTATGCATAGAATAAAAATAACACTTTTAGAATATATAAGCGGTGGGGATTACTCTTTTTGAATAATAAAAAGATAAAACTTACTTCACCAAATTTAAGAAAATTTTGCCATAACCTCCTTTGTATGGCTGACCATTTTTTAATTTTTTTCACTCTAAAATTTACTAGAAATTATCCAAGATGATTTAAATCATTCTAATCTAATCAATTTCCACTTTATTAAGAGTAAACAATATGAAAAGTTTAATTCCATCAATTTGATTACACATCTAGGATAAAGAAAGGTTGAATTCAATAATGAAGAGAAGGGAGAAAGCATTTTCACCAAGGCATAACATCCATTTTCATTTTGAAGAAAGCAAAAATCAGAAAACCATAAAATAGAATAAGAAAAAGTAGAATTTCTAACTTACTAGGAGTTTTGTGAGCTTTCTTTTGGCTTGATGGTTTGAGGGATCTACTCTTGTTTGCAACAAGAGTGGCCACCAATTATTTTGAAGAGGAAATGGTCAAAAACAAATGAATTATCAATGAATTCACTATTTTTTGCTCTAGAGAGCAGTAGAGTAACAGTGCATAAAACACTATTAACCATTTACAAAGGGGGAGGCTTCATTTATATGAAAATGTGAGCCTCTGACCAAGCAAACTGATTCTAGAAGTTTCCAGATCAGTTTGGTCAATTTTTGACCATTTTTAGGTCAGTTTAGCTTACTTTTTGGATCTAGTTGCAGCAGGAGAGAGGAGAGATGAAAATATCTCATTATTTGTGAGTTTAAAACTCAACCACACATGTGAAATAGGTACCTCCTTCATGAGGGAAATTCTCCACACTGAGGTGTCAAAAATGCATCATTTCTTCTAAATATCCTTTCTTTTTTAACTAATAACCTTGTCCTTAGTCAACTCTTCATCTTATGTGAGCATTTACTCATTTTTGTGGGATTTTTTTTTATTCTTCCATTTATCTCCTCCCTACATTTGGATTAATCTAATTGGTCCATAGGAACCTTAATTCAAAAATTTCAAAAAATCTGGACCCTTAGGCTAAGGTCTTTTTTACCTGATTTCAATTTTTTCTAATTGCACATTGGAAATTTCTTTTTGAATATCTGTTTTCAGGGGAAACCATTTTGGAAACTAGGAGGATTTTTATATCCAAAAATATCTCAATTTTGAATTACCTCCCTCTAGATATTTTCTCTCTCTAGGCCAAAACAGGGTAAAACAGGATCTTTCTTTTATTTCAGAGAGGGAAATAATTATAAGATCAGAAGGGGAGGTTCTTACACACGTGCACACCTCAAAAGCCGGAGGGAGGAATCTTAGAGAGAGAGAGAGAGAGAGAGGACAATACTTGGAACAGGAAAAAAAAGCCGAAGAGAGGAATCTTATAGCTTCCAATATTGGAGCGTACTTGGAGTAGCGTTGCCTTGCAATCGGCTTGCAGAAAAAAAAACAATCATAACAGTAAGAGAGAGAGAGAGAGAGAGAGAGAGAGAGAGAGAGAGAGAGAGAGAGAGAGAGAGAGAGAGAGAGAGAGAGAGAGAGAGAGAGAGAGAGGGGTGTTCACCTAGCAAGCAAAAGGTGACTCCCCTTGCAATTGCAATGTAAGGGAGAGATGGAGAGAGAGGGCTCACCTAACATATGCACACAGAATCTCAAAGAACCTGCACAAACACAAACAATATCAGAACAGCAAGTGAGAGAGAGGGGAAGGAAGAGAGAAAGAGAGGGGGAGGGAGGGAGGGGGAGAGGCACACCCACAGACAACCTGCAGCAAACAGTAGCCGCAACAACATCGAAATGAAAAAAAAGAAGGGAGGATGAGACGTGAAGAATGAGCTTGCTACAATGAAATTTGAGTTTGCATGCAGGGAGAGCGGCTTTGCATGTGCAAGTGTGCATGGAGACGGCAGTGCTTCGGCTCTACGTAGGTTTAGAGTTAAGGTGGTGTTACAGGTGAGGGCCCAAGGGATGCCAAAAAACTCATGTGGCATGAGCAGAATCTTCTCCTTTTATATATAGTACTAGAGTGCTCACTTGTCTCTCCGACGGGGGTAAAAGATGTGCACACTTTTATTTATGTAGGTTATAGGCTAGACTTGGGTGTCTCTTTCGCTCTTGCATATTGGGGATGTTTGGAGGTAATTTCTCTCTCTCTCTCTCTCTATCTTTCTTTCGCCGAAAGAAAATAACCCAACTCTTGACCCAATGCAACCTTGAAGAGTATCTATCTACCACACTATTACATGGCACCCATCATCATCCTAGCTCTTGACTGATGCACACCCAATGCAACCTTGAAGAGTATCTATCTGCCACACTATTACATGGCACCCATCGTCATCCCATCATTCCACACATCAAACATCGTCCTTGTGCATATCCTGCAATTAGTGTAGATTAAAGTCTTCTTCATGTGTCTCCTCGCTGCAATCTTCAAACTCTTCCACATCATGAGATAATTTGGAATCGTAATCCTCATCCATAATGATCATAGTAGCCACCACTTTCTTTGATTTGCAAATGTGCCCGGGTGACCACTTCTCTTTGCATTTAAAACATAGGCCTTTGCTCCTCAATTCCTTAATCTTAGAATCATCCATCCGTTGAGTCTTCTTGAATGGTTGAGGAGGCTTCTTGACAAACCCATTGCTCTTCTTAGAATCATTCTGAACTCCACTTGTGGACTGTCCACTTCCAAAAGATGTATGGAATTTGGAAGTATAAGTGGATATAGAAGAAGGTAGACTTTTCCCCACATTTGGAGAAATTGTTCTATAGATATGAATCAACGGCTGTGCCTCTTGATGGGGAAAAAAGCGTTGATCCCAAAGATCCAAGTGCAAGTTTCTTCCTTGATTTGACCAAGTACCGTTAAAGGTACAGTCAGATCAGTTTGATCAGTAATGATCTTGACTACGTTAGAGTAAAGAGTTATCCTGGTGGAATCGCCCGTGCTTTCCGGGTAAAGGAAGTTTTTCCAGTTTCGGTTTTGGACAAACCGACGGATTAGTCTCTTGTCCGGATATCCGTGGTGGGCGAGGCCCCGACGAGTGTGAGACCCCTACCCGCGCACGATGTGCTACTTTCGCTGCTAGTACCCCGAATCCGTTGCACGGTGGAGACCGGGATCTCACAGTTGGTATCAGAGCGAAATTGAAAGCTAATAAAGATAATTAAATTCTTATCTAAAATTGGTAATAAGAATTCAGAAACAGCATTTTCATAATGTATTTTCATTCCGTAAGCTTCTTTAATGAAGAAATTTTAATCAAAGAAATTATTTTTATAGATGGAAGTTCCCCATTTATCTGGTATTCCCGACCTCACCCAATCTCAAGATATGATTGCATTTGCCTTCGAGCATCTCATCTCTTCCGCTTCAACTCAAACAAGCCGAGCAAGACTCGCACGCCATTTCGCGGATTTATATTTTCCTACCCCAGCGGAGAGAATACAACATAAGTGGTTTGTAGGGCAATATGTCCACGCCCCTTGCGACCGCCGTACAATGCTGTGGTAGAATCTCTCATTGACTATGATCCTGTTAAAGCTGAAAATGGTGCGTGGTGTCATTCTATATCATTCGACGCCTCGAAATTTCAGACTTTCATGTCGAATTTATAGACTCCTTAGTCGATTTATGTAATAAAGTAGGAACTTTATTCAATAGGGTTAATAATGGGACAAGTCCATGTATAAAAGAGGGGACTTGGACCATGGTTGTAACTTTTGATGATCATTTTTAGAAATGGAAACTTATGTTTCTTGGAGCTCATGGCTTCTCTCTTGGCTTGTGGAAGGCTATTTCCATTCTCTTGGTGAGAGACTAAACACACTTAGGCATCATGTTTACATGGTGATTACTCATATTTTTCATGCATTACATCCCTTCATTCCAATTGGTATCAGAGCTCTTGATTTTGATCATGGGCATGCATGGGTTGTTGGGAAAATTTGCTTGAAAATTTGAGTTTCTTTCATTTTTTTTCTCATTTTCTTGTAATCCTTGAGTGACTCTTGACAAATCTTCTCTAATCTTGCTTAATCTCATGGAGATGGTGAGCATTTCATGGAAATTGCTTGAATTTTGAGTGATTTTGGCCAATTTTACCATTTTTGGACCAAATTTTGGACCTCTGGACCAAAAATTTGGGACAGTCGGGCCAAAACTTAGGGCAAGTGACTAATTGCAATTAACTTTTCTGCTAATCACATTTAGTAATCATCTTCTTCTTTCTCAAGCTTTCCATAGCCATGGGATGCTCTTCCTTTACCCGTTTTGATGCCAAACCTTAGGGTTTTTGTAGAGCTCACTGAGATCTTTCATTTGAGCCTCTTCTTGCAAATTTTTTTCTCAAGATTTGGGAGCTTGTGAACATTTCTCCATGGCTGAAAGTTGAGCTTAGTCTACCTTCCATGAACCATATCTTTCATTGCTAAGCTTGTACACTCTTCATAGGCATCATTGGTGGTCTAATCATCTCATGAAGGAGGCAAAGAAGCAAAAAACGGCGGGCTGCAGCATGCTCACGCCTGAAATCTGCGCTGAAATTTGTGGAGGGAGAGCTAGGTGAAGCCTAGCTCTACTACCTCATGAGATGGAAGCCTTTCAATAGGGTTCTTAGCCATTGTTTGGAGCACATTTTCAAGCTTTGTTCAAGCACATGGGAGGTGTTCTTTGGCTGCAAATTTCAGAGCAAAGAGAGGCTACGTTTTTCTTCAACAAGAGGCTTCTTCAACATTTTCTACCATTGAAGCTTTCCGGATGACATTGGTGAGTGGTTTGATCAATTTCTTGCAAGTTTGAAGCATTTGGTGGAGCTTGGGAATGGATTAGGGTTGGACACATTCAAACTCCCCTAATTTTCAGAAATTAACCATTAAAGCTTGACCATTCACATGCCAATATTGCTTCTCCATGCATTATTGATGGCAATGGTGAAAGGAATTGATTCCACATGAGCTTGGCCAATTCATAGATCACATTTTGGGGGATTTTCTTCATTATGTCTCAATTGGCATGCCATTGATGGAATAGCAAGCTTATGCAATGTTTTTGGAGTCCCTCATGCTCATCTTGATGCCATATGGACACTATGGATGCTATACATAGCCATGCCAATGCTATGTTTTACACATGGGCATAAGAGAGCATTTGGAAGCATGCATTTGTCAATATGATGTGAAAGGGATTGTTGGAATGCAATTGCAAATGCCTTGATTGTGGTTAACAAATGCTTATGCAAATGCCATGGTGAGGGCATTGTGAATTGTTGGTTTGTGTTGGAGCTTTTGGATGATGGATTGAGGCATGAGTCCATGCTTTATTGGTGAGTTCTAAATTGTAAAAGGGCATGAGTCATGCTCAATACTTGTAAGCCAACAAACTTGTTCTATCATTTGATATTATCCACATCATTTTGTACCTACACTCACCATTGCTACCACTTCAAGTTTCTATAGAATCTAGCAATGTGTGAGGGTACCTTGGCATTGGTTGGAGAGGCCAAGGGGAGAATGGCTTGAACTCTTTGTGCCGTGATTGCCTTGGAAAAGCGGTACAAAGGGGGATTAGGTACACCGATGTGAAGACATGGCCTCAACCTTCACCTTGGAGGAAAACTCGGTGAAGGGGTGAGAAGAGCTTGGCCGGGAGATCGGCAAGCTTCAACGCACGTCCTCAACAATCCTCACCATCGACTTTGTGGATGCATTTGGGCAATGGGGCCCCTTTTTCCGTCATATTGTGTGGATATTGCAAATGCTTTAATGGACAAAGAGTGCATATGATCTTTCATGACATTGTGGGATACAAAGAGTATTGCATGGTGATTTGAGAAGTTACATTTTCATTTGAGATTTGGTTCCAATTACAAAGGAGACTATGGCGGAATTTTTCCAACAAGGGAGCCAAACAAACTTATTGATTGGAGATTTATCCCATGGATACACTTGAAGAGTTATTCACAACTACCAAGGGGAGAAACACCAACCATTTGTAGCCGGATTGAGCTTTGGGACCGAATTTTGGGAATTTCTGGGATTTTACAAAACCCTAATTCAGTCCTAGGGTTTTTGGGATTAGGTCCGAGTGATTACACGACTCTATTCTACTCATTGAGAGTTTTCAAATGAGCCATAGAACCCCTTAATCGGATATCACAATCTTGGTCAAAGTAGTCATGTTGACTTTCTGGTCAAAGTCAAACAGAATATACTTCCACTTTGACTGAATCAAAATGCTTTTAGGGGTAGGTTCTATCTTCCGTTAGCTTTCTATAGAGCCGTCAAAATCCTAATTCCGACATATATTTTGCATTTTAGAGCCAAATTACTACTTTCAGCTGTCCCGCACAAACCCTAAAACAGAGAGTACTTGCCCACACCTAATTCTTACTGTGTTCATTTGGGAGGATAGTAGACACCATTACCTACCCATAGAACCTTCTTTTGTCCAATTCCGACATTATTTGGGTATTCTACCAACATCTTGCATTTTCTTCACTATGCCGAAGGGAAGACCACGCAAGGGTGGGGATGTTGTGCAAGAAATGATCATTGGTGATGAGGACATGGAAGGTAATATGGATGCAAGGGATGCATTCATCAATGAAGACAATGGGGGCAATGTACATAATCAAATTTCTCAAGGGACACAAGCGACGGTCAACCATGACACCCTCATGCAAATGCTTGTACAACGGTTGGAGACCTTAGACTCCAAGCTTGATTCTCATTTTGAAACATTATCCTCACGGATTGGTGTGATGGAGGACAAGTTTGGGAAGTCTCAAGCACAAGAAAAGCATGGGAATTATGGTGACTATGAGCAAAGAAAAGGCAAGGGCATCTTGAATGAGGAATCCATGAAGGCCGTACAAGAGGATCCATTGGGAGCATCCACTCGGGGATTCATGGCGGATGCACGGAGACCTCTTGTCAAGGACATGTTTCCTCCTTCTTTTCATTCGGGTTTGTCTCACCTCAATGCATCAAAGGGTCCTACCTCTTCTAGGGCAATGCATTCAAGGGAAGAGGATGAGGTGTTTGTGAATGATGAGGAGATTACACTCGATTGGAATCAAATGTCCTTTGCCCAAAGACAAAGGGATGCTCACGAGAAGTGGATGGAATTGTCGAATATCATCAAGAGGGATTACAAAGACTTTGCACAATTTATGGAGTCATACTCGAAGATGCAAAGATTCAAGCCCTCTACCCAACATGATAACCCATCCCACATATCTTCCAAGGATGTCAAAGACAAAATCTCACTATCAAAGTTCAAAGGTGACGGGTCATCTCCGCAAGAGTTGGAGGAGTGGGCTACCAAGCTTGACACCTATTTCCAACTTTACCCAAAAAGTGAGCGTGATATGGTACAATTTTCCTCCTTACATCTTGAAGATTATGCTCATCAATGGTGGAGGCACTTGGTCAAACAAGGGAACACGCCATCAACTTGGGAAGAATTGAAGCGGGAGATGAACTTGGCCTTCATTTCACCCTTAGTACTTGACCGATACCATGAAGAATGGTATGAGCTTTCTCAAAAGGGGATGATGGTGAGAGGTTACATCAAGAGATTTTTGAAGCTTTCAATGTACGTGGAAGGCTTGAGTGAAGACATGAAGATGAAAAAGTTT
This sequence comes from Cibotium barometz, assembly GCF_041138505.1. Lineage (NCBI taxonomy): Eukaryota > Viridiplantae > Streptophyta > Polypodiopsida > Cyatheales > Cibotiaceae > Cibotium > Cibotium barometz. The sequence continues at coordinate 34,373,717 of NC_141101.1, read as the reverse complement.
GTGCATGGGCTTGAACACTTCATCAAGGCGGATCTGTCGGCTCAAAGGCCTAGCTCTCTCAAAGAAGCTATGAGGTTAGCCGAACTCTATGAGCCAAAGTACAAGAGGTTTCAGCCCATGACCTTTACCAAAGACACACTCAAACCAACCACTACTTCTTACAATTTTGGGAAAGGTCCTACCTCTACATTACCATCCTCTAATCCAAGAACTCCTACATCATTTGGGGGTGGACAGCCAAAGAATGGGATACATCAATTTGATGCCAAAAAGAGTAGTGACTTCATGAAGAAGAAGCCCTTTCAACCCGTCAAGAAGACTCAAAGAATGGATGATCCAAAGATTGAGGAGTTGAGAAGCAAAGGGCTATGTTTCAAGTGCAAAGAGAGGTGGTCACCCGGGCATGTGTGCAAATCAAAGAAGATTGTGGCCACTATGATCCTCATGGATGAGGAAGAGAACATGGATGACTCTCATGACATTGAGGAATGGGAGGATTGCAATGAAGAAGCACATGAGGAGTCACTTGAAGACCATTCTTTCATCACGGAGGATGGTGAGTTTCCGTTTGATCCGGGAGGTGGAGTTAAGGAAAGCCTTGTGGACGGAGACATGCCTACCAATGCAGAAATTTCAGCTTGCATATGCTCTATCTCACAAGAATTGTTGGCGGATTGCAAGAACCCAAGCACACTAAGGTTGGTGGGGACCATCAATGGGAGGGTTGCACATATTCTTGTGGATTCTGGGAGCACTCATAGCTTCATTAACTCTAAATCCATCAACTCTCTCAAACTCAACACAAAGAAGACACCTACAACGTTCAAGTGCAAGTGGCAAATGGGGAAAGTGAGAAGACTAGCTTGGTTTGCCCTTCTACAAAAGTGGTTTTATCCTCTTCATATACTTGGGAAGGTGATTTGGTGGTTTTGGATATGGGTCCCATCGACATTATCATGGGGTGTGATTGGTTGGCTTCACTTGGTGACATTCACATAAACCTTCAACAAGGTTTCATGAGCTTTCTACATCATGGGCAACAAGTGGTACTTGCTGCAAATGCACCTAAGAAGCTCTCTTTGATCACTCCAAGGCGACTCAAGAAAGAGATTAAGGCTTTTGGCACTATCTATGTGTTATATGTTACCCAAGAGGGGATGGAAGGCAGTGGACAGCACATAGATGAGGAAATGGCAACTCTTCTTAAGGAGTATGAAGATATTTTGCAAGTGCCAAAGAGTCTACCACCTAAGAGGGAGATTGACCATGCCATAGTACTTGAACCGAATGCAAAGGTTGTCAACAAGCCTCCTTACCATTTGTCTAAGGTAGAAAGAGAGGAAGTGGCTAAGCAAGTGCAAGATTTGCTTGCTATGGGTCTTATTCAACCTTCACAATCTCCATTTGCATCTCCCGTTCTCTTGGTGAAGAAGAAGGATGGATCCTTTCGCATGTGCATTGATTATCGTGACTTGAACAAGGTCACAATCAAGAATAGGTATCCCATACCTCGCATTGATGATCTTCTTGATGAGCTCAAAGGGGCAAAGTTCTTCACCAAGATTGATTTGAGATCGGGATATCATCAAATAAGGATGAAGGAAGGTGATGAAGAGAAGACAGCATTTAGGACGGAAAGGGGATTGTTTCACTTCATGGTGATGCCCTTTGGTCTTACAAATGCTCCGGCCACTTTTCAAGCATTGATGAATCGGATATTGGCTCCCCTTCTTTTCAAGCACAAGCTTTATGCAAAGGAGAGCAAATGCACATTCATGGTCAATGAAGTGGAATATCTTGGACACTTGGTGGGTGAGAATGGCATAAGGGCTGATCCTAAGAAAGTGGCATGTGTCAAAGAGTGGCCAACACCAAGCAATACAACTCAATTGAGAGGATTTTTGGGATTATCTTCTTTCTATAGAAGATTCATGCAACATTATGCATCCATTGCGGCACCTCTTACCGACTTGCTCAAGAGGGAGGCTTTCTTTTGGGATTCCATTGCCAACAAGAGCTTCAATGAGCTCAAGGAGTTGCTCACTTCAGCCCCTATACTCGTATGTCCGGATTTTGCAAAGACATTTTATGTGAGGGCGGATGCAAGTGGTAGAGGAATTGGGGCAGTTTTGTATCAAGAGCATGGAGTCATTGCATTTGAAAGTAGAAAGCTTACCGAAAAGGAGATGGGGCTTCATGTTTATGAGCAAGAGATGCTAGCCATACTTCATGCCATCAAGAAGTGGCATCACTATCTTTATGGTGCTCATTTCAAGGCGAGAAGTGATCATAGGGTGCTGAAATTTTTCCTCTCCCAACCAAATCTTTCTCCAAAGCAAAAGAGATGGCTGGCCACACTTCAAGGATATGATTTTGAGATATCCTACACACCCGAGAAGGACAATGTAGTGGCGGATGCATTGTCTAGAATGTGGGCATGCGCTACAACTTCAATCATGGAGGTATATAGTGAATGGATCAAGGGGATTCAAGAGGAATACCTCATCAATGAAGGTGCTGCCCATATTTATACCAAATTACAGCAAGGTGATGGTGGAGAGTTTCCTCATTACAAGCTTCACAATGGTCTCTTGTGGTACAAGGATAAGGTGTATTTGGTTCCTACCTCATTCTACATACCAAAGGTGCTTCATGAGATGCATTCTTCACCACTTTCGGGCCATCTTGGTGTACTCAAAACCTATGATAAAGTGAGTAAGAGTTTTTATTGGAAAGGTATATGGGGAGATGTGAAGAAGTTTGTGATGGAATGTGCTTCTTGTCAAAAGAATAAGGATAGCCATCAACTCCCAAGTGGTTTACTTCATCCATTACCTATTCCAGATGGTAAATGGACTCACATTTCTATGGACTTCATCACGGGTCTACCAAAGACAAAGCGTGGATGGAATGTGCTTCTTGTCAAAAGAATAAGGATAGCCATCAACTCCCAAGTGGTTTACTTCATCCATTACCTATTCCAGATGGTAAATGGACTCACATTTCTATGGACTTCATCACGGGTCTACCAAAGACAAAGCATGGATGGGATCAAATATTTGTGGTGATTGATAGGCTTACAAAATCAGCCCATTTCATTGCTTCAAAGACCACTTATGGAGCATCTCATATTGCCAAGCAATTTTTGGAACATGTATTCAAGATACATGGCTTGCCACTCAACATAGTTTGTGATCGAGATACCAAGTTCATGGGGACTTTTTGGAGGTCATTATATGAGAGCTTGGGTACTCAAATCACTCCATCTACGGCCTATCACCCTCAAACGGATGGGCAAACGGAGTGCACAAACAAATGGCTTGAGGTGTACTTGAGGCACTATTGTCATGACATGCAAACATCTTGGGATGAGTGGCTTTATCTTGCTGAATTTTGCCATAATTCAAGCAAGCATTTGAGTATTGGCATGTCACCATTTGAGGCTCTCTATGGATATCAAGTACATGTGCCATCGATAGCCTTCCATGAAGACAAAGTGGTCAATCCATTGGCAAAAGAAGAGTTGGAAAGAATGAGACAACTTCTTCAACTTTGCAAGGACAATATGAAGAAGGCTCAAGATGTCATGAAGGCTAATGCGGATGTTCATAGAAGGAATGTGGAGTTTGAAGAGGGTGATTATGTGCTATTGAAGCTTCCCAAGAGTCGGCATAACACTCTCAAAGGTGTAACCAACTCAAAATTGGCTCATAGGTATTATGGACCATACTTGATTATCAAGAGGGTTGGTGATTTGGCGTACAAGTTGGATTTGCCTTCTTCGACAAGGATCCATAATGTGTTTCATGTATCTAACCTTAAGAGGTTTATGGGATCTTTGCCTCAAGAGATGGAAGAGCTTCCACCCATGAATGAAGAAGGTGAGATCATTTATGAGCCGGAGAGGGTTATTGGCAAGAGGACAAGAGAGTTGAGGAATCGGAATATTGATGAATACCTTGTCAAATGGAAGCAATTACCCATGGATGAGGCTACTTGGCAATCATTGGAGTATGTCCAACAACATGGCTTACTTGTGGATGACTTTCCGTGACCAAGTGGTATGGTTTACTTGAGCAAATTGGGTAATATGAGGAGAAGTATACATGCTGTAATTTCTGGACAGCTTTGGGAAGGTCTACTATTGGGCCTATTTTTCTACTCCAACAAGCTTCATGGCGTATCCTAATGAAAGATTATGATGTGGGCTACATATGGCTGAGTGTACATATCATTTTCAACCCAATATATGGAGTCTAAATGAAAAATTTTCAAGGGTCTTCATCGACTAGAAGGGCTGTCATAACAGTCCCACTCATACACTTTGGGCTTGAAGCTTTGTGGACTTGTATACATCCGGATTTTCATTGTATATGTGCTTTGGATGTACTTGAGAACTCTTAACCACTTCCCATTGATTACATTAGAGTCTCATACTTTGAGATTGTACATGTTATTTATTTTGAGGACAAAATCTTTGGGAAGGGATGGTTTGTAATAAAGTAGGAACTTTATTCAATAGGGTTAATAATGGGACAAGTCCATGTATAAAAGAGGGGACTTGGACCATGGTTGTAACTTTTGATGATCATTTTTAGAAATGGAAACTTATGTTTCTTGGAGCTCATGGCTTCTCTCTTGGCTTGTGGAAGGCTATTTCCATTCTCTTGGTGAGAGACTAAACACACTTAGGCATCATGTTTACATGGTGATTACTCATATTTTTCATGCATTACATCCCTTCATTCCAGGCCGCTTCCTTGGTCCCTCATCCATCGTACCGGAAGCTCACCATTTAAATCGAACCGAGGCTGGTCAAGACCTCGATCGACCTTGCTACGCGAGACGTCCTCCATTGACTCTCCGTCTCAGCAGTTGCAACTTTATCAGTTCGGTCTTCATGACCTTAATCCTCAAGACGGTCAAAATGCTTCTCCATCATTCTTGACATTAAACAGTCATTTACAAACAGTCACAAAATACAGTTTCTATAACGAACTCTTGTCTTTCCATATTATCCACTCTCAGACCACATTACTTATTCCACATTCCATTCAATGTGTACTCGGTCGTTCTCATCCATTCACTCATATAGACTACACATTATCTCACATACACCTTCATATTCATTATTCTACATACATATCCATGTTCGTACGTCCACATCATACATCCAATTTCACATTCATACATGCGCATCTACATGCATACATCCACATCCACATTCATACATCCATACGTCCATTTCCACATCCACACATCCACATTCATATTCATACATCCACATTCATATGCATACATTCATTTTCACATCCTCATTCATACATCCACATTCACATACATACATCCACATCCGTATCTACATCCATACATCCACATCCACCTCTTCATTCACATTCACATCCATACATATACATCTACATGTATACATCCACATCACATTCATACAACCATATTACATCCATTCTCGTCCTAACACATCCCATATACATCTTAACACATCCTAACTCATCTTAACACATTCTATCACATCTCATACACATCTTATCACATCTTTTCACATCTCATACACCTCTTATCACATCCTATCACTTCCCATACGCATCTTATCAAATCTTATCACATCTCATACACCTCTTATCACATCTTATCACATTTCATATCTTTTTTAAGAGAATTCTTATATTTGATATAAGATTTCTCTACACATTTATTTATGCATAAATTCCATTTAAGGAGACTAACACTTTCGAAATAAAAATCAATCTTTTATGCATCTTCTTATGCATAAATTCAATTTGGTAGGAATTACACTTTTAGAATAAAAGAATTTCTCTTATGCATCTAAGTTATGCATAAAATCCATTTATGATGAAAATCACACTTTTAGTATAAAAAGAATATCTTTTATGCATGCCTCTATGCATGAAATCCAAATATAATAAAAGTAACACTTTTATAATAAAATAATCAACTTTTATGCATACCTCTATGCATGAAATCCAAATATGATAAAAGTAACACTTTTATAATAAAATAATCAACTTTTATGCATACCTCTATGCATGAAATTCAAATATGATAAAAGTAACACTTTTATAATAAAATAATCATCTTTTATGCATACATCTATGCATGAAATTCAATTATGCTAAAAGTAACACTTTTGTAATAAAATAATCATCTTTTATGCATACCTCTATGCATGAAATTCAATTATCCTAAAAGTAATACTTTTACATTAAAATAAAAATCTTTTATGCATACCTCTATGCATGAAATTCAAATATGATAAAAGTAACACTTTTACATTAAAATAATAATCTTTTATGCATACCTCTATGCATGAAATCTAATTATGATAAAGGTAACACTTTTATGTTAAAATAATAATCTTTTATGCATACCTCTATGCATGAAAATCAATTATGCATAATATAAAAATCAATTTCTCTATGATTACAATGAATATCTTCAATTAATCTAGGATGATAATTCCTAGAATATGGTAGGAAGTCCTCTTTTCATGCTTTGAATGAAATTATTTTATGCGTAATTTTTATAAAAATTTTGCCATAGCTCCGCTGCTATGATGACTGATAAATCTCAATTTTTCTAAGGGATAAAGCTTAACATTAAGAAATAATTAGAATGATCCCTAATTGGATCAATATTCCATAATGGATTGAATCATCAATATTCATGAAATACATAAACTAAAAGCATAGAAAAAAAACCATTAATTTGGTCTCAAGCATAGATTAATCTTGGATTAAGGAAAAGCTTTATGAAAAGCTTCATTTGGATTGAGAATGGGTCATGAGTATGACCATTTCTTGAGTGAGAGAGAGAAATTACATAAAAACCATTAGAATTTAAACATAAACGGAAATTTATGTAATTCTTTACTATCATTAATCAATTAACTTCAATAGCATTCATCAAATTATGTAACTCTTCACTACTATTCCTCAATTAACTTCAATAGCATTTAAAAACCATACCAATTAAGCTTCTCAAGCTTGAGAGGGGTTGAGAAGAGAGAAACATTGTGAAATTATAGAAAAGATCAATATTCACTATTTACCTTACAAATTGCTTGATTCTTTGTTCACAGTAGAGACCCCCAACCAATCAATTGGTTAAGTATGTTGATGGAGCCACCAATGGGGATTGAAGAAAGAGGGAAGCTCCAAAAACTAGTGAATTATTAATGAATTCATAGTTCTTGGCTTAGGTGGAGTAGAGTAACGATGCATAAACACTATATATTTTTCAACAAGGGGGAGGCTTCTATTTATAGGAAAAATTGAGCTCCTAACCAAACAAACTGATTCTAGAATTTTCTAACTCAGTTTGGTCAATATTTGACCATTTTTAGGTCAGTTAAGCTAACTTTTTGGAACTAGACTTGAATGAGGAGAGAGGAGAGATGAAATATCTCAATTTTTATGAGTTTAAAACTCATTCAAGCATGTGAAATATGCACCTCCTTTAAAGAACTCCCCTTCCTTACATATGTGTCAAAATGGAATCATTATACCCAAAATATCTCATATTTTTAATATTGCTCATAGTTTTTTACTAATAAACCGTGTACATTTTCAACTCTTCATCTTATGTGAAATATGCACCTCCTTTAAAGAACTCCCCTTCCTTACATATGTGTCAAAATGGAATCATTATACCCAAAATATCTCATATTTTTAATATTGCTCATAGTTTTTTACTAATAAACCTTGTACATTTTCAACTCTTCATCTTATGTGAGCATTTACTCATTTTTGGATACCCAAAATATCTCATATTTTTAATATTGCTCATAGTTTTTTACTAATAATACCATATTGGGGAGTATGGAAATTTTCCATAAGTTTGGGACACGTGGTCAAATCTTTGGATTAATCATAACTTGAACATCGTTACTCCAAATTGAGCGCTCTATAGCTCACTAGATTCCATTTTCCAAGCGCTTTCCAAAAATAGGTCACATGATATGGTTTTGAAAAACTTATAGGCATGTTATCCAGGTCCCACCTTTTTAGTATTCAAAAAATGGGAGTTGGGAAATTCCCAAACTCACGAATATAGTGTTTAATAAGCCTTGTACATTTTCAACTCTTCATCTTATGTGAGCATTTACTCATTTTTGGGTATCTTCTTTTACAAATTGGATTTATCTCCTCCCTACACATGGATTGATGCTATTGGCCCATAGGAACCTTAATTGGAACATAATCCAAAAATTTCTGAAAATCTAGACCCTTAGGCTGCTAAGGTCCTTTATACCCATTTCCAATTAATTCCAATTGCACATTGGAAAGTTCTTTTTGAATTTTTGTTTTAGGGGAGCTTATTTTAATAAGATGAGATAATTTTCTATCCAAAAATATTAAAAATCTGAATATTCTCTCTCTAGAATATTTTCTCTCTCTAGGTTAAAACAGTTAGAAACAAGTCTTTTATATTTCTGAAGAGGGATTGATTACAGGGGGGAAGATGCTGGACATTTTGAGAGGCTAGGGAGGAATCTTACAAGCAGAGTCGTCTTTGCAGGTCTCCCCCACAGGTTCATAGTATTCCTATCTCTTTTCTATGTAGGGTATGTGTTTCTACTTTAACAAGTTGCTTAATTAGTAGCTCATGCTTTTTTAACAGAAATGAGCTTTCTAGTTAAACGAGCTTTTTTTAAAGTACAAAAACCTTACCAAATAGGTTGATAATTAATTGTTGTTGAATAATTGCAACGGGCTCTATTTCAGTGGACATGTATGATTTATTTAGTACTCTTTCAAAATCACACATGATATGTGTGCCAAATGTGATTCTCTTGCAAAAGAGTATGAGGGAAGGGGTGCATGATGAATCGTTTGACAAGAGTCACTAGGAAGCTTGGCATTGCTTTGGTGGATATGTATGCCATATGTAAGCAATAGGGGAAGCACATGAAAAGAGTGCTTGAGGAGCTTCCCTATTGGGGATGTTCTCTTGGACAAGACTAATCATAGGATGTGAGATGACAAAGCTGTGAATTATTTGGAAGTCTCTAGTAGAATAGTGGAAACCATGGAAGGCATGCAACTCAAGGGCCCCTTTCCAAATGTAAAAACCATTGCTTGCATTTTGAAAGCGTATGGTGGCAGCATGACACCGGGAAAGAATTCATGAGATGACATTTCTAGAAAGAGGTTTAGTATTGGTTACAAACGTTGAGATGTATTGAATGGACAACTTTTCCCAAACGCGGCGATCTTGCTTGCATTTTGATGTTCTGTGTGGTGGCATAGGAGAAGCTGGCAGCATGGAACAAATCCATGTTAAGTTTGCCATATGAGTAAGCATTAACATGCTTTGAATGGATCCAACATCATGTTGTAGTTGTTGCTGTAGGATATGCCTAGTATTTTCCTCGACATACGCATGGATGTCCTCGGCACCGCGAGCCCGTGCATCACCTGGTCAGAACCCTCTTAGGTGTCCTGGCACTTCACTCAGGGACCGCTTCGTCAGCCCTCGTCCATCATATCGAAAGCGCACCATTTTAACCATACCGAGGCTGGTCAAGACCTCGGCAGGCTTTGCCGCGTGAGCTGTCCCTCGAATACTCCCCGCCAGCTGCTGCAACCGAACTTCCCTTAGATAAACATATATGCCAAATGCTCCCTCCAGCATTTTGGCGTAAGACAGTCTTTTAAGAAGGCAGGGTTTCTATGCAAGTTTATAGTTTTGATTTTGTTTGAATACCATGAGTATATCTTAAATCCGTATCTCAATACTTCTAGATCCAGTTTTCAATTCCAAACAGAATTCCTCGAATTCTGTTAACTTGATCCTCAGATCAAAATCACAAGTCTTAACTTAGTTTCAGATTCGGTGGGTGATTTCAGTACATTTTCCCTGAACGCACATCGTCATTGATTGAAACTGACGAAGGAATTAGGTCTTGGTCAATAGTCTGAGTCAGAGTTTAGGTCTGGAAAGGTTCTTCCTAAAATTATCTTTCTCGAAAGGTACTATCTCAATTTCTCTTTTTCTAAAATTTCTTTCGATGAATATTTGTTTACAGATTTCAAAAACATGGATTTCTTGAGGAATATTCATTTACCTCGATCTCCGATTAAAAAAATTATCTTTTATGCATACTTTTATACATGAAAATCAAATATGATAAAAGTAACACTTTTATAATAAAAATTTATCTTTTATGCATACTTCTATGCATGAAAATCAATTTTGATAAAAGTAACACTTTTATAATAAAAAAATTATCTTTTATGCATACTTCTATGCATGAAAATCAATTATGATAAAAATAACACTGTTATAATAAAAATTTATCTTTTATGCATACTTCTATGCATGAAAATCAATTATGATAAAAGTAACACTTTTATAATAAAAATTTATCTTTTATGCATACTTCTATGCATGAAAATCAATTATGATAAAAGTAACACTTTTATAATAAAAATTTATCTTTTATGCATACCTCTATGCATGAAAATCAATTTTAATAAAAGTAACACTTTTATAATTAAAAAAATTATCTTTTATGCATACTTCTATTCATGAAAATCAAATATGATGAAAGTAACACTTTTATAATAAAATTTTTTTCTTTTATGCATACTTCTATGCATGAAAATCAATTTTGATAAAAGTAACACTTTTATAATAAAAATTTATCTTTTATGCATACTTCTATGCATGAAAATCAATTATGATAAAAGTAACACTTTTATAATAAAAATTTATCTTTTATGCATACTTCTATGCATGAAAATCAATTTTGATAAAAGTAACACTTTTATAATAAAAAAATTTTTCTTTTATGCATACTTCTATGCATGAAAATCAAATATGATAAAAGTAACACTTTTATAATAAAAAAATTATCTTTTATACAAATAATCAAAATGTATCTTCTATGCGTGAAAATGATACTTTAGAATATAGAAACCATAAGGATTACTCTTTTAGAATAATAAAAGATGAATTTTATTTCACTAATTTCTAAAAATTTTGCCATAACCTCCTTTGTATGGCTGACCATTTTTCAAATTTTTAAGTCTTTAAAACTAATTAAAAATGCACCAAGAGTATTGAAATTATCCTAAAGTAAAACATTATAAAAACTTGACTTTAATCATTAACCATTCACCTAGGATAGAGAATAGTCGGTTTTGATATAGAAGAGAGGGGAATGCTTTTTTGTAATGAGGCATAACATTATTTGCAATTTTAGAGAAGACTTAAAGCATAAAAACCATTTAAAATCATAAAAACCATAAAATAAGTGAAAAAAAAGAAGAATCAACAACTTACTAATGACTTTGAGAGCTTTCCTTTGGCTTGATGGTTTGAGGGTTCAACTCTTGTTTGTAACAAGAGTGGCCACCAATCTTTGGAAGAGGGAAATGTCAAAAACTAGTGAATTATTAATAAATTCACAGTTCTTGGCTTGGGAGGAGTAGAGTAACAGTGCATAAAACACTATTGAGTTTCAACAAAAGGGAAGGCTTCTATTTATAGGAAAAAGTGAGCTCCTAACCACACAAACTGATTCTAGAATTTTCCAATTGTAAGGTTCCTCCCTTCTAAAATGGGAGAAACACTTAAGATAGTCCGCTAAGTCTTATCTTGGGAAAAATTTCCTATTCATCAACACCTTGATCCTGCAGAGATTCAAGGATACGATTTATAGGTATGACCTAGCTCTATCCCGCAGGGGGAGCGTGATTTTCTAAACATCAAATCTCCCATAGGGTAATTGATCATAAATTGGGCAACTACTAGACTTGATTTCTAGGGACAACGCTTTTTTCCTCATCTTATGCAAGGCACAGCCCCGCTGGCCTAGTCTTCTAGAATAGAGTTGCCCAGGAACCTAACTATCTAGCGTAGGGCTTTCACTTAATCTGTTGGAAAGTTACCCGACTAATCGGGTCCACCTGTCCATAGGATGGTGCCGTCAGGGCATTCCATCCTCCCACTTTCCACCCTACTCACGCATCAATTTGTTTTCTAATTAATCCTACCACACTGTTTGACATAAATAAACATATTCCTTAATTAAGGCCCTTTTTCACAAGGTTCATTAAAATAGCCTTCTTACACAATGCAATCATACCAAAGACAAGATGTAATTATATAAAAAGTCTATACATGAACCAATTCCATACAAGCCAAACCAGCTCTCTTATTCTTATTCTGTCGATGATCTAGAATTCGGCCTTCCAGCCTCTACATGCTGGGCAAAACCCTACGGGACCATACACCTCATCGTCGACTCTGCTGGCGAGGACTCAAGCCGGCCTGTCGCCCTCTCAAGCTCCATCGCTCGATCCTCCCGCCCCTCAGAGGGATGTCTGCACACTAGGGTGGGCTTATTTACCGCACTAGCCTGGGCCCTCAGAACTAGGCAGCCTCATAATCTCTTGCCTCAATCGACGATCCTTATTCTCCCAAAGGTATGAGGGATACCTTGGGCCATTCCCGGGCTTTGCTAACGACGCCGCCCGGCTACACAAGCACGGAACGGAGTTAGCGTTAGATAACAACTTCAATGCAATTTATTAAATATAGCATTCACAATTCATGAAGATAACAATTTCAACGCAATTTGTAGAATACAACATCACATAATTCGTAACTTCATACAATTTTTATGTCGTCATTTTAAAAGGAAAAGATACCATTCATTAACACTAATTTAAGGAAAATCTCTTCTTTTAAAAATTAACCAAGCTAACCTGGCCACCGTTTCCTTGAGGAGCTTGAAAAGGGAGGGCAGCCGCGATGGGGGCATCTTCCCCCATCTCGTTGTTACGTGATCCTCTTGAGGTAATATTTTGTCGTCTCGTAGAAGAGGCCATCTTAGGCGTTGCCTTGTAGAGCTCGCTGCTGCGATCGAAACGCTTTAGTCGGATCTGAATTCTGAGCTTGTTTGCTCACCGTATGAGCAAAAGAGTATGACGCACGAACCCTTTCTTAAGGCAAAAAACCGTTATTAAAGTCTACACAAATGGGGGGGGGATTGTGAGATGTCCTTAAGGGTAAAAACATGGAGAGGGCTGAGAGGGGCTGCTGTAAACTATGAGGGGCTGCTGTAAGTCTCTTCACACGGGGGGGAGGGAGGGGAAGGGGGGGAGAAGAGTTAAGGACACTGGCTCCTAGCAAGAGGGGGATGGAGGAAAATTGGCTTATCTGAAAAGAGCCAAATGAGGGGGTGTGAGAGGGGTGGCTGCAAGGGCGGCTGTACTGCAGCAAGTACGCTAGGGATGGACGGCGGTACAATAGGGCATACGCTACACAGAAATGCGTGCTGCCTGTGGAGCACCCCGGGGGTTTATATAGCTGAGGGGTATGGGTACGTGGCGCTGCAAAAAGCAAGGACGAAAGGACGGTGTACCTTCAAAAGCTATTTATCACTGGCCTGCATGGGTCTAGGGGAAAGGTACGGTGTCGGTTGTCCGAGAAAGGAGTGGTATGCATGTACCTTATCTGGTCTGGGACAGCATGGGTGTCCACGTAAGGGTACATGTGGACCATACAGTGGGCGGTCGTCCTTTGGTTCTTGGGCAGCCATCATACGGGCACCCTACTTAGTGTGTACGGCCCAAATTTTAGAGCGGGGTACCCAAATTTGGAGCGCCCGCCTCGATTTGCGTGCCAGACCGCCCCAGGGGCGAAATTTTTTTTTTTTGTCCGGGAGGTTCTCCTGGTCATAGGGGTTCAAACCATTCGTCAATCGGACGCCTGGTCATGCATTTATTAAGGTTTAAAGGTCGCCGTTTTTTAACTAAAATGACTGAAATTTGCATATAGGCTTGATCTGGTATCCGTTTTGGATGCTGTAAAATCCTATATTAGGGTAAAATCGCATGCAGATTCCAAATTTGGGCTCAAAATTTGAAGATTCTAAGTAGAAATGACTCAAATAATAAAATCATTTATTTTTATACCATAAAAACTCATAATTACATGGACATTTCTTTATTAGTGAAGATGGGTATGTTACATCCTTTCCCCCTTAAAGAAATCGAGATGTCCTCACATCTCGTCATGAATTGGGGATAATCCTTTAAGAGTGTAGCTTCATCTTCCCAAGTTGCATCCTCTTCAGGGTAATCTTTCCACTGTGCTAGATGTTCTATAAGAGTTCTATTTTGGAGTTGCCTCTCCCTAGAATCTATGATGCTACTGGGTTGTAATTCAAGGACTCCTTGAATAGGGATTACAACTTGTTCGTCATCAAGAATATAATCGAGACTGGGGACATATGGTTTTAACAAACTTACATGAAATACATTATGGAATTTGATATGGGCTGGGAGTTGGAGTTTATAGGCACTTTTACCTAGACACTTGATAACTGTATAGGGACCACAATACTTAGGGCTGAGCTTCTTATATTTCCCAAGTGATAGAGAACTTCATTTGGGTTGCACTCATAGAAGAACTCTGTCTCCTTCCTTGAAGATCCTTTCAGACCTCTTGTTGTCAGCATAATGCTTTTGTCGATCTTGGGCAGCTTTAATATCCTTTTAGATTGCCTTGGTTTGTTCCTCCATCTCTTCGAGCATTTTCCCGGATGCCTCGACTCTTATGGTTGGATCAGAGAAATTTAGAGGAGACAAGCATTCTTGCCCATAGAGTGCTTTGAACGGTGACATTCCTATGCTTTGATGATAAGATGTATTGTAGGCAAATTCTACCAAAGGAAGGTATTGAATCCACCTTCTGGGTTCCCATCCATAGTATGCTCTAAGAATGTCTTCAATTACTTGATTGACTCTCTCAATTTGGCCATCGGATGATAAGGTCTGCTAAAGCAAAGTTGAGTTCCTAGAGCTTGAAATAAAGACTGCCAGAATTTTGAAGTGAAGTCAGAATCCCGATCACTTACTATCCTTTTTGGGAGACCATGAAGTTTGAGGACTTCCTTGATGAATATTCGAGCAACATCAGAAGCTTTGAAGGTCTTCTTTGGTGGTATAAGGTGAGCTACTTTGGTAAGTAAGTCCACTACTACTAGAATGGAGTCATATCCTCCTTGAACAGTGGGGAGACTTGTGACAAAATCCATACTAATGCACTCCCACTTCATTTGGGGAATATCTAAGGGTTGAAGTTTTCCAGGCATCTTGACCCTTTCAGCTTTGATCCTTTGGCATGAGAGACATTGCTTCAAGTACCGAAAGCCTGCCCAATGAAAGCTCCTTCTTACAGCATTTAATATTTTTGCATAGCCTGGGTGTCCTGCAAAGCAGGGCTATCATGAGCTTCATGGAGGATTAGTTTCTTTAAAGCAGGATCCTTAGGGATACATAGCCTGTGATTGAAGTAGAGGCTTCCTTCATGAGTGGAGTATCCCTTGATTAGATTCTTCTCTTGCTCTGAATGTCCCCCTTCTTCTACTAACTTTATCATCCTCTGATAATCTGGATCATGAGATGAGACTTCTTCCACCTTGACCAGTATGGGATTATTTGGCATTGAAATTGCACTCAAGAAAGATTTGTGGCTAAGTGCATCTGCTACCACATTATCTTTCCCAAGGCAAAATTTGATGTCGAAATCATATTCTTGTAGAATTTCAATCCATCTCCTTTGCCGCATGTTGAGGTTAGGCTGGGTGAAGATCCACTTTAGACTTTTGTGGTCAGTTACAAGCTGGAATTTGCCCCCTAAGAGATAATGTCTCCATAATTTGAGGCAATGAACAACTGCTAAGAGCTCCAAATCATGGGTGGCATAATTTGCTTCATATTGCTTCAGCTTGCGGGAAGTATAAGCGACTGGTCTTCCTTCTTGGCCTAAGACACCACCAAGTGCTAGACTACTAGCATCAGTAACTACTTCAAATTCCTTGGTGAAATCAGGAAGTTTCAGGAGGACTGGGGCAGAAGTGATAATGACCTTGAGCTGATCAAAACTGTTTTGATGGATTGGCAGCCACACGATTTTGCAATCCTTCTTAAGAAGATCCGTTAAAGGTGCAGCTACCAAGGCATAATCTTTGATAAAAATCCTATACCAACCCGTGATTCCCAAAAACCCATGAACTTCACGAACTGATTTAGGGGGTGGCCATTCTAGAATATCCTTGACCTTGGCGGGGTCTACTGAGATGCCATCTTTGGAGACGATGAATCCAAGATACTCAATTTGATGAGTAAAGAAGGTACATTTGCTTTTCTTGGCATAGAGTTTGTGTCTGCGTAGCAATTGCAGAACTCTACGCACATGCTCCTCATGCTCTTCCATTGATTTGGAGTAGATTAAGATGTCATCAAAGAAAACAAGCACAAATTCATCCAAGTAAGGATGGAATATATCTTGCATTAGGCGGTTGAAGGTTGCAGGAGCATTGGTTAACCCGAATGACATTACAGTAAACTCATAGTGGCCATAACAGGTATTGAAGGCTGTTTTGGGTATATCTGCTTCCTTGACTTTGATCTGATAGTAACCAGACCTCAAATCTATTTTTGAGAAGACTTTAGCTCCATGAAGCCTGTCAAGAAGTTCGTCGATGCGAGGGATATGATACTTATTCTTGACAGTGACTTGATTTAGCCCTCGATAATCTATGCAGAGGCGGAGAGTCCCGTCCTTCTTTTTTTGGAAAAGAACAGGTGCTCCCCAAGGAGAGCTACTGGGGCATACAAATCCTTGTTCAATGAGTTGGGAAAGTTGCTCCTTAAGTTCAATGGCTTCAGGAAGGGACATTTTATAGGGAGTTTTTGAGACGGGTTGAGCTCCAGGGATCACCTCGATTTCATGGTCGACTTCTTGAGGAGGCGGTAGCCCTGTAAGCTCGTCAGGGAAGATGTCAGAGAATTCTTGGAGCCAAGAGGGTTCTGTCTCCATACTAGGTTCAATGACTTTGTTGAGTTTGACTAAGAAAACTTGCTGACCCTTACGTGTTCCCTTAAGAAGATGTTTTGCCTTGACTACCCTAGATTTAGGTTTCCCTATGATCCCCTGAACAGATATTACTTGGCCATGCTCATTTTCAAAAGTGATACTCCCCTGGTTATAATGAATGCTAGCTTTGTTTGCAATTAACCAATCCATCCCAAGGATTCCATCATAAATTCCTAGTGGCAAGACTCTAAAGTGGCCATGAGTTTGCTCATTACCCAGAGCTCAAAATCAAGGTTCCCTATAGAGTGGCGAGATACTACTTCTTTCCCCACTGGCTATGTAAGATTCCTCCCCAGCCTCTCAAAATGTCCAACATATTCCCCTGTAATCAATTCCCTCTTCAGAAATATAAGAGATCTTGTCTTTGGCTGTTTTGGCATAGAGAGAGAAAATATTTTAGAGAGAGAATATTCAGATTTTGAATATTTTTGGATAGAAAAATATCTCATCTTATTAAAATGAATTCCCTTGAAACAGAAATTCAGAAAGAACTTTCCAATGTGCAATTGGAATTAATTGGAAATGGGTATAAAGGACCTTAGCCTAAGGGTCTAGATTTTCAAAAATTTTTGGATTATGGTCCAATTAAGGTTCCTGTGGGCCAATAGGATCAATCCATGTGTGGGGAGGAGATAAATTCAATTTGTAAAAGAAGATACCCAAAAATGAGTAAATGCTCACATAAGATGAAGAGTTGACTATGTACAAGGTTTATTAGTAAGAAACTATGAGTAATATCAAAAATATGAGATATTTTGGATATAATGATTCCATTTTGACACATATGTAAGGAAGGGGAGTCCCTTAAATGAGGTGCATACTTTACATGCTTGAATGAGTTTTAAACTCAAAAATAATGTGATATTTTTATCTCTTCTCTCTCTTGAACCAAACCAAATCAAAATGGAACCAAACCGAATCAAAAAGTAACCAAACTAGGTCCAAATCTAGTCCAAATTCAACCAAACCGAATTTGAAAAATTCTAGAATTCAGTTAGCTTTGGTTAGAGCTTCCCTCTCCTATAAATAGAACATGAGTCCTTTGAAAAAAATAGGGAAATTTTACTATACTAAAGTTATGCTGAAATAATGCTAATTTCTACTATTCTCTAAAATTCTCTCCAAATTGGGGAAATTGGAGCTTCCCTCTTTCTTCAATCCCCATTGGTGGCTCCATCAACATACTAAACTAATTGATTGGTTGGGGGCCTCTACCGTGAACAAAGAATCAAGCAATCTGTAAGGTAAATGGTGAATTTTGATCTTTTCTATAATTTCTCAATGTTTCTCTCTTCTCAACCCCTCTCAAGCTTGAGAAGCTTAATTGGAATGGTTTTTGAATGCTATTGAAGTTAATTGATGAATGGTAGTGAAGAGTTATATAATTTGATGAATGCTATTGAAGTTAATTGATTAATGATAGTAAAGAATTACTTAAATTTCCATTTATGCTTAATTCTAATGGTTTTTATGTAATTTCTCTCTCTCACTCAAGAAATGGTCATACTCATGACCCATTCTCAATCCAAATGAAGCTTTTCATAAAGCTTTTCCTTAATCCAAGATTAATCTATGCTTGAGGCCAAATTAATGGCTTTTTTCTATGCTTTTAGTTTATGTATTTCATGAATATTGATGATTCAATCCATTATTGGATTAATGATCCAATTAGGGATCATTCTAATCATTCCCTTAATGATAAGCTTTATCCTTCAAAATAAATTGAGATTTATCAGTCATAGTAGCGGAGCTATGGCAAAATTTTTATAAAAATTACACATAAAATAATTTCATTCAAAGCATGAAAAGAGAACTTCCTACCATATTCTAGGAATTATCATCTAGATTAATTGAAAGAATTTTATTGTAATCATGGAGAAATTGATTTTTATGTTATGCATAATTAATGATTATTTTATTATAAAAGTGTTACTTTTATCATATTTGGATTTCATGCATAGAGGTATGCATAAAAGATTATTATTTTAATATAAAAGTGTTTCTTTTATCATATTTGGATTTCATGCATAGAGGTTTGCATAAAAGATTATTATTTTAATATAAAAGTGTTTCTTTTATCATATTTGGATTTCATGCAAAGAGGTATAAATAAAAGATTATTATTTTAATATAAAAGTGTTACTTTTATCTTATTTGAATTTCATGCATAGAGGTATGCATAAAAGTTGATTATTTTATTATAAAAGTGTTACTTTTATCATATTTGAATTTCATGCATAGAGGTTTGCATAAAAGTTAATTATTTTATTATACAAGTGTTACTTTTATCATATTTGAATTTCATGCATAGAGGTATGCATAAAAGTTAATTATTTTATTATAAAAGTGTTACTTTTATCATATTTGAATTTCATGCATAGAGGTATGCATAAAAGTTGATTATTTTATTATAAAAGTGTTACTTTTATCATGATTGAATTTCATGCATAGAGGTATGCATAATAGTTGATTATTTTATTATAAAAGTGTTACTTTTATCACAATTGAATTTCATGCATAGAAGTATGCATAAGAGTTGATTAATTTATTATAAAAGTGTTACTTTTATCATATTTGGATTTCATGCATAGAGGTATGCATAAGAGTTGATTATTTTATTATAAAAGTGTTACTTTTATCACAATTGAATTTCATGCATAGAAGTATGCATAAGAGTTGATTATTTTTATTATAAAAGTGTTACTTTTATCATATTTGGATTTCATGCATAGAAGTATGCATAAAAGATATTCTTTTTATACTAAAAGTGTGATTTTCATCATAAATGGATTTTATGCATAACTTAGATGTATAAGAGAAATTCTTTTATTCTAAAAGTGTAATTCCTACCAAATTGAATTTATGCATAGGAAGATGCATAAAAGGTTGATTCAAAAGTGTCATTTTCATCTAAATTGAATTTATGCATAGGAAGATGCATAAAAGATTGAATTTTAATTCAAAAGTGTCATTTTCATTTAAAATGAATTTATGCATGGGAAGATGCATAAAAGATTGATTTTTACTTCGAAAGTATTAATCTCCTTAAATGGAATTTATGCATAAATAAATGTATAAAGAAATCTTATATCAATTATAAGAATTCTCTTGTATTCTATAAATAGATATGAGATGTGATAGGATGTGATAAGAGGTGTATAAGATGTGATAAGATGCTTATGAAATAAGTTAGCAGGTGATAAGATGAATTAAGATGTGTATGAGATGAGGTAAGAAGTGTATGTGATAGGATAAGATGTATATGGGTTGTGATAGGGCAAGAATGGATGTGATGTAAAAGATTAGATGTGAAGGCATATGGGGTTATATGAATGGGAATGTGGAAATGGATGTATGTATGTGGATGTGTGAATGTGGAGATGGGAGTGTGGATGTATGAATGTGAAAATGGGTGTATGCATGAAGATGTATATGCATAGATGTGAATGTGGATGTAGATGTGGATGTATAGATGTGAATGGGAATGTGGATGTGGATGGGAATGTGGATGTGAATGTATGTGAATGTAGATGTAGATACGGATGTGTATCTATGTATGTGAATGTGGATGTATGAATATGAATGTGGATGTGTGGATGTGGAAATGGAAGTGTGGATGTAGATGTATGCATGTAGATGCGTATGTATGAATGTGGAAATAGATGTATGAATGTGAATGTGGATGTGTGGATGTGGAAATGGAAGTGTGGATGTATGAATGTGGATGTGGATGTATGCATGTAGATGTGTATGTATGAATGTGAATGTGGATGTGGATGTGGATGTATGAATATGAATGTGGATGTATGGATGTAGATATGGATGTGTATCTATGTATGTGAATGTGGATGTATGAATATGAATGTGGATGTGTGGATGTGGAAATGTAGATGTGTATGTATGAATGTGAATGTGGATGTGGATGTGGATGTGGATGTATGGATGTAGATACGGATGTGTATGTATGTATGTGGATGTGGATGTATGAATGAGGATGTGAAAATGGATGTATGTATGTAGATGTGGATGTATGGATGTGAATGTGGATGTATGAATGAGGATGTGAAAATGGATGTATGCATGTGAATGTGGATGTATGAAGTGAATGTGGATGTGTGGAAGTGGAAATGGAAGTATGGATGTATGAATGTGGATGTGGATGTATGCATGTAGATGCGTATGTATGAATGTGAAATTGGAAGTATGATGTGGACGTACGAACATGGATATGTATGTAGAATAATGAATGTGAAGGTGTATGTGAAATAATGTGTAGTCTATATGAGTGAATGGATGAGAATGAGTACACATTGAATGAAATGTGGAGTAATGTGATCCGAGAGTGGATAATGTGGAAAGATGAGAGTTCGTTATAGAAACTGTATTTTGTGACTGTTTGTAAATGACTGTTTTATGTCAAGAATGCTGGGGAAGCATTTTGACCGTCTTGAGGATTCAGGTCATGAAGATCGAACTGATAAAGTTGCAATTGCCCCTGCTGACGGAGAGTCAATGGAGGACGTCTCGCGTAGCAAGGTCGATCGAGGTCTTGACCAGCCTCAGTTCGATTTAAATGGTGAGCTTCCGGTACGGTGGATGAGGGACCAAGGAAGCGGCCTATGAGTGAAGCGCTAGGTCACCTGCGAAGAATCCTAGAGGGTGCTGACCATACGGTGCTCGGGCTCTGGGTCGCCGAAGATACCCACACGTGCGTCGTGGAAGATATTGGAACAAGGAGTAAGAGTTGTTTTCTGAAATTGGGCATGGATCTGGTTGATTAACCTTGCTGGTCCTCAACAAATGAGTCCATGGCTCTTTTATATGGATCTGTGGGTTGATCTTGTTGATCTTCCACGGAGATTCCATTCTGTTATATGAATATATTGCCGGTTACTATGAGCTAGGAACTATGGAAAAGGCCCCTGAGTGAACAGGTGGTGAGCGTTCTGGTTGCCAATGATGCTATAAGTACACCGATGAATGAATGACTGGAAATAAGGATTCAACCAGAGACTTTGAGGATTGTCATCAGTGACATAATGGTTTCATTAAAGGATTGTTTTAAAGTTAGCTGATGCTGAGAAAAAGGCAATTTCATATTGGGTGTGTAAGTGGTGTGACTAGTTTTATGTTTGCATGAACTTCCGGCTACTAGGGGGCCTTGGAACTCTTTTCCTTGGTACCTGGGGCAAAACCTAACCAAATTCCTAATTGGATCCCATCATTAGAGTGGTTGGGCGGTTGGCTAACCCATGGGACTGGATGGGGCTAGGCTGGACTGATGGATCCGTAAATCGAGACTCAATTTCTGTTATTACGATAGATAAAGTAAATCTCGGATAGTAATTGTTCTATGGATTGTTCTATGGATAGGAATCAACGACTGTGCCTCTTGATGGGGAAAAAAGCGTTGATCCCAATGATCCAAGTGCAAGTTTCTTCCTTGATCTGACCGAGTATCTTTATAGGTGCAGTCGGAGCAGTTTGATCAGTAATGGTCTTGACTATGTTAGAGTAAAAAGTTATCCTGGTGGAATCGCCCGTGCTTTCCGGATAAGGGAAGTTTTTTCGGGTTCGGTTTTGGAAAAACCGACGGATTAGTCTCTTGTCCGGATATCCGTGGGCGAGGCCCCGAGTGTGGGACCCTGACCCGCGCAAGATGTGCTACTTCCGCTGCTAGCATCCCAAATCCGTTGCGCGGTGGGGACAGGGATCTCACAGTTGGTATCAGAGCTAATTGGCTGATAAAGATCAACTAAGAAGCCAAATATGTCAAAAATTTATCAAGAAGCACAAAAAGGTTGTAATTGTGTGATATAATTCATACAATTTGATATTCAAACTGAAATTCGTAATTTGGTCTTGAGATGGAAGTACCGCAATTATATAGAATCCCTGACTTGCTTGAGGCCTAGACATGATGGTATTTACCTTATAGTTTCAAGTATTATGACGACTCGTATATACCGAGGGTATAACTGCAGCTCTTTACCGACAGTATATACGAGTAAATCTAAGACTTGAAATTATAAGCATTAATGCTATCCAGATGATGATTTCGAATGTGGTTGATATGATTTTTTTAATTCTGTTTGAGAACTGATGAGTTGATTTGGATTCTGATTGAAAAATGATGATCCCTGAAATTTTAGTTGAAATATAATAACCTGAGCAAAACCACAATAAGGATGAATGGGACGAGTCCCTGTGATGATGTTCTTAACTAGAATGATGATAATGATTTCAGCAAATCACTATGAGATTAGTGGATTGTGCTGTCGAATTGCTACTGTTAACACTTGACTCGGTAGATCAAGTTAAGGGATGACAAATTGAGAACTTGCTTGACTGAAATTTCCGTGGAGGAATGTTCAGGAAAAAAAATTTCGGTCTAATGGATCATTATCGTGTTAAAAATATGGATGTTATGATCTGAATGAATTGTTATTTAATGATGAGTTCTATATAAGAGATGTTTATCCCCGTATTCTGTTGGGTTGACTAGAATATAAGGAACCCCAGAATAAATTGGATCTTAAGAAAAAGTGTTGTCCTCTACTTTGCGAGATGAGGACATCTCGCACTTTTTTAAGTGGGGTAGAATGTAAGATTCCTCCCCCAGCCTTCGAGGTATACAGGAGTAAGAATCTCCCTTTTTGATCTTATAATTATTCCCTCTCTAAAAAGAAAGATTCTGCTTAAAAAAAGGAAGACCCTTTCCCCAGATACTTCTCAGGAGCCCCACCTATTTTAAGGATTCAGAACGATGAGTTCAGAAATGAGAACCGGTGTTTTGGATGCCAAGGTTTTGGTCATCAGTTAAAAGACTGCCCGACTCCTGCCATGTCAAGAGCACAGGGAAGTCAAGAACCCCGAATTCAGAGACCAATTCCTTCATACCAATCTAATCAGGGTTTGTCTAGGACAAGATTGCTTAACTCCATTAACTAGGTCCGACCCATTGATTAGGGTCGAGATGTCCAGACAAATGCTTGACGACATGGAGCAACCGATGATGCAGGCAATTCATAAAGATATAAAAAACTACCCATGATCGACAGAAGCAGTATGCAGATAAAAAGAGGGCAGTCAAAGAATTCAAAGAAGCAGTTATAGTCTTCATTTGAATACGGACCAAAATTTGAATACGGACCAAAAGAATTTCTTTATCTCTAGGGGAGTATAAGAAGTTATCCCCCAGATATTGTGGGCCATATCGGATTTCAATGAAAGTAGGTGACTTAGCCTACGAGCTTTTTCTAATCTCAAAGTTCATAATGTATTTCATGTAAACCTTCTATAGAAATATGTGCCAAACCCAAATCATGGAAAGACGGTAAAACTTCAGTGACAAGATACCGTTGGCTTCTAAGTTACGCTAGCTCCTTCCTTTATATAAGTCGTAACTTTTACTTGCGGCTCGCAATAATTTTACTTCCATCGATCTCCTTTCTTTCTTAATCCCCTTCATGGCTTGGCAGCAGGAATTGGTTTTATCCATGATGATTTCTCACCTTCAAGACGCAAGCGAGTCTGTGAAGAAGGATTTTATAGAACTGTATGAGTGCTCACTTTTCCCTCACTTGGGAACTTCTATAGCTCAGACCAAATGGCGGACCTATCAAGACATAACTAGGGTAACACCCTGGGGTCAGCAGCACTTTCGTAACAATGTCCGCTTGGCTATGGTTATTGAAGCTTTGGGTTTGGGTCCTCGATACTATTGCGTGATGAGATCAAGGCATATTGGGCTTTCTGAGCGGGTCTTCTTACTAGCGTGTTTTCTTCCCCATCAGAAGATATGCCTTTATCCCGTTTTTGGCTTGCCTCTCAGAGGTCCTTTTAATAGGTCACCTCATACCAATGAGATAGGTGCTGTAATAAC
This sequence comes from Cibotium barometz, assembly GCF_041138505.1. Lineage (NCBI taxonomy): Eukaryota > Viridiplantae > Streptophyta > Polypodiopsida > Cyatheales > Cibotiaceae > Cibotium > Cibotium barometz. Next base: position 34,348,900 of record NC_141101.1, on the reverse strand, counting down.
CAACCGAATTATTCCCATAGATGAGTTACCTTATACGTGCGCAGCTTGTGAGTGCTGCTTTTGTGACCATATGATGGACGGGCTTATAGAAGTGTAAAGAGTTCTTCTGTCTTTACTGTATATGTTCCAAGAATGAATAAAGTTGAAATCTTGTTCTTGTCTTGAATCTTGCTCTCTTTGAGACTTTTCTTGGTGGTTAATCTTAATTAAATTTTTTCTCTAAGTCTTATATTCGTGCATCTTGCGAAATTATCCCAAGGTTGCGAGATGAGGACATCTCGTGTTTTTCAAGTGGGAGAGAATGTAAGATTCCTCCCCAGCCTCTCAAAATGTCCAACATATTCCCCTGTAATCAATTCCCTCTTCAGAAATATAAGAGATCTTGTCTCTGGCTGTTTTGGCATAGAGAGAGAAAATATTTTAGAGAGAGAATATTCAGATTTTGAATATTTTTGGATAGAAAAATATCTCATCTTATTAAAATGAATTCCCTTGAAACAGAAATTCAGAAAGAACTTTCCAATGTGCAATTGGAATTAATTGGAAATGGGTATAAAGGACCTTAGCCTAAGGGTCTAGATTTTTAGAAATTTTTGGATTATGGTCCAATTAAGGTTCCTGTGGGCCAATAGGATCAATCCATGTGTGGGGAGGAGATAAATTCAATTTGTAAAAGAAGATACCCAAAAATGAGTAAATGCTCACATAAGATGAAGAGTTGACTATGTACAAGGTTTATTAGTAAGAAACTATGAGTAATATCAAAAATATGAGATATTTTGGGTATAATGATTCCATTTTGACACATATGTAAGGAAGGGGAGTCCCTTAAATGAGGTGCATACTTCACATGCTTGAATGAGTTTTAAACTCAAAAATAATGTGATATTTTTATCTCTTCTCTCTCTTGAACCAAACCAAATCAAAATGGAACCAAACCGAATCAAAAAGTAACCAAACTAGGTCTAAATCTAGTCCAAATTCAACCAAACTGAATTTAGAAAATTCTAGAATTCAGTTAGCTTTGGTTAGAGCTTCCCTCTCCTATAAATAGAACATGAGTCCTTTGAAAAAAATAGGGGAATTTTACTATACTAAAGTTATGCTGAAATAATGCTAATTTCTACTATTCTCTAAAATTCTCTCCAAATTGGGGAAATTGGAGCTTCCCTCTTTCTTCAATCCCCATTGGTGGCTCCATCAACATACTAAACCAATTGATTGGTTGGGGGCCTCTACCGTGAACAAAGAATCAAGCAATTTGTAAGGTAAATGGTGAATTTTAATCTTTTCTATAATTTCTCAATGTTTCTCTCTTCTCAACCCCTCTCAAGCTTGAGAAGCTTAATTGGAATGGTTTTTGAATGCTATTGAAGTTAATTGATGAATGGTAGTGAAGAGTTACATAATTTGATGAATGCTATTGAAGTTAATTGATTAATAATAGTAAAGAATTACTTAAATTTCCATTTATGCTTAATTCTAATGATTTTTATGTAATTTCTCTCTCTCACTCAAGAAATGGTCATACTCATGACCCATTCTCAATCCAAATGAAGCTTTTCATAAAGCTTTTTCTTAATCCAAGATTAATCTATGCTTGAGGCCAAATTAATGGCTTTTTTCTATGCTTTTAGTTTATGTATTTCATGAATATTGATGATTCAATCCATTATTGGGTTAGATCCAATTAGGGATCATTCTAATCATTCCCTTAATGATAAGCTTTATCCTTCAAAATAAATGGAGATTTATCAGTCATAGTAGCATAGCTATGGCAAAATTTTTATAAAAATTACACATAAAATAATTTCATTCAAAGCATGAAAAGAGAACTTCCTACCATATTCTAGGAATTATCATCTAGATTAATTGAAAGAATTTTATTGTAATCATGGAGAAATTGATTTTTATGTTATGCATAATTAATGATTATTTTATTATAAAAGTGTTACTTTTATCATATTTGGATTTCATGCATAGAGGTATGCATAAAAGATTATTATTTTAATATAAAAGTGTTTCTTTTATCATATTTGGATTTCATGCATAGAGGTTTGCATAAAAGATTATTATTTTAATATAAAAGTGTTTCTTTTATCATATTTGGATTTCATGCAAAGAGGTATAAATAAAAGACTATTATTTTAATATAAAAGTGTTACTTTTATCTTATTTGAATTTCATGCATAGAGGTATGCATAAAAGTTGATTATTTTATTATAAAAGTGTTACTTTTATCATATTTGAATTTCATGCATAAAGGTATGCATAAAAGTTAATTATTTTATTATACAAGTGTTACTTTTATCATATTTGAATTTCATGCATAGAGGTATGCATGAAAGTTAATTATTTTATTATAAAAGTGTTACTTTTATCATATTTGAATTTCATGCAGAGGTATCAATAAAAGTTGATTATTTTATTATAAAAGTGTTACTTTTATCATAATTGAATTTCATGCATAGAGGTATGCATAATAGTTGATTATTTTATTATAAAAGTGTTACTTTTATCACAATTGAATTTCAGTGAATGTAGATGTAGATACGGATGTGTATCTATGTATGTGAATGTGGATGTATGAATATGAATGTGGATGTGTGGATGTGGAAATGGAAGTGTGGATGTATGAATGTGGATGTGGATGTATGCATGTAGATGCGTATGTATGAATGTGAAAATAGATGTATGAATGTGAATGTGGATGTGGATGTGTGGATGTGGAAATGGAAGTGTGGATGTATGAATGTGGATGTGGATGTATGCATGTAGATGTGTATGTATGAATGTGAATGTGGATGTGGATGTGGATGTATGGATGTAGATACGGATGTGTATCTATGTATGTGGATGTGTGGATGTGGAAATGTAGATGTGTATGTATGAATGTGAATGTGGATGTGGATGTGGATGTGGATGTGGATGTATGGATGTAGATACGGATGTGTATGTATGTATGTGGATGTGGATATATGAATGAGGATGTGAAAATGGATGTATGTATGTAGATGTGGATGTATGGATGTGAATGTGGATGTATGAATGAGGATGTGAAAATGGATGTATGCATGTGAATGTGGATGTATGAAGATGTAACGTACCCATCTTCACTAATAAAGAAATGTCCATGTAATTATGAGTTTTTATGGTATAAATATCAATAATTTTATTATTTGAGTCATTTCCACTTAGAATCTTCAAATTCTGAGCCTAAATTTGGAATCTGCGCGCGATTTTACCCTAATATAGGATTTTACAGCATCCAAAACGGACACCGGATCAAGCCTATACGCTAATTTTAATCATTTTAGTTAGAAAACGGCGACCTTTAAACCTTAATAAATGCACGACCACACGTCCGATTGACGAACGGTCTGAACCCCTACGACCAGGAGAACCTCCCGGACAAAAAAAGTTTTCGCCCCCGGGGCGGTCCGGCACGCAAATCGAGGCGGGCGTCCCAAATTTGGGTGCCCCGCCCCAAAAATTTGGTCCGTACACACTTACTAGGGCGCCCGTACAATGGCCGCCCAAGAACCAAAGGACGGCCGCCCACTGCTTGGTCCACGCGTACCCTTGGGCGGACACCCAGACCGGATAAGGTACATGCGTACCACTCCTTTCCCAGACAACTGACACCGTACCTTTCCGGTAGACCCATGCAGGCCACTGATCCATAGCCTTTGAAGGTACACCATCCTTTCGTCCCTGCTTTGCGCAGTGCCCGCACCCTCACCCCTCAGCTATATAAACCCCCGGGGTGCTCCTCAGTCGGCACGCACTTCTGTGTAGCGTATGCCCTGTTGTGCCGCCGTCCGTACCGCCATAGCGTACTTGCTGCAAGTACAGCCGCCCTTGCAGCCACCCCTCTCACACCCCCTCATTTGGCTCTTTTCAGATAAGCCAATTTTCCTCCATCCTCCTCTTGCCATGGACCAGTGTCCTTAACTCTTCTCCCCTCCCCCCCCCGTGTGAATAGACTTACAGAGAGGCTTACAGCAACCCCTTCCAGCCCTCTCCACGTTTTTGCCTTTGGCCTTAAGGACATCTCACAATTCCCCCCCCCCATTTGCGTAGACTTCAGCAAGGGATTTTTGGCTCAAGCGAGGGTTCGTGCGCCATATTCTTTTGCTCATACGGTGAGCAAACGAGCTCGGAATTCAGATCCGACTGAAGCGTTTCGATCGCAGCAGCGAGCTCTACAAGGCGACGCCTAAGATGGCTTCATCCCGGAGACGGCAAAATATTGCCTCAAGAGACGCACGTAACAACGAGATGGAGGGAGATGCGCCCAATGCGGCTCCAGTCCTCCCTTTTCAAGTCCCTCAAGGAAACGGTGGCCAGGTTAGCTTGGTTAATTTTCAAAAGAAGAGAATTTTCCTTAAATTAGTATTAATGAATGGTGTCTTTTTCTTTTAAAACGAGGACATAAAAGTTATATGAAATTACGAATTATGTGATGTTGTTTTCGATAAATTTCGTTGAAATTGCTATCTTCATGAATTTGTGAATGCTATACTTAGAAAATTGCATTGAAGTTGTTATCTTTGGAATTCAAGATTTCTTTTGGCTTCAACGCTAACTCCGTTCCGTGCTTGTGTAGCCGGGCGGCGTCATTAGCAAAGCCCGGGAATGGCCCAAGGTATCCCTCATACCTTTGGGAGAATAAGGATCGCCGATTGAGGCGAGAGATTATGAGGCTGCCTAGTTCTGAGGGCCCAGGCTAGTGCGGTAAATAAGCCCACCCTAGTGCGCAGACATCCCTCTGAGGGGCGGGAGGATCGAGCGATGGAGCCTGAGAGGGCGACAGGCCGGCTTGAGTCCTCGCCAGCGGCCGACGATGAGGTGTATGGTCCCGTAGGGTTTTGCCCAGCATGTAGAGGCTGGAAGGCCGAATTCTAGATCATCGGCAGAATAATAATAAGAGAGCCGGATTGGCTTGTATGGAAATGGATTCATGTATAAACTCTTTATATAATTGCATCTTGTCTTTGGTATGATTGTATTGTGTAAGAAGGCTGTTATAACGAACCTTGTGAAGAAGGGCCCTAATTAAGGAATATGCTTATTTATGTCAAACAGTGTGGTAGTATTAATTAGAAAACAAATTGATGCGTGAGTAGGGTGGAAAGTGGGAGGATGGAATGCCCTGACGGCACCATCCTACGGATGGGTGGACCCGATTAGTCGGGTAGCTTTCCAACAAATTAAGTGAAAGCCCTACGTTAGATAGTTAGGTTCTTGGGCAACTCTATTCAAGAAGACTAGGCCAGCGGCTGTGCCTTGCATAAGATGAGGAAAAAAGCGTTGTCCCTAGAAATCAAGTCTAGTGGTTGCCCAATTTTTGATCAATTGCCCTATGGGTGATTTGATGTTTAGGAAATCACGCTCCCCCTGCGGGATAGAGCTAGGTCATACCTATAAATTGTATCCTTGAATCTCTACAGGGTCAAGGTGTCGATGAATAGGAAATTTTTTTCCCAAGATAAGACTTAGCGGACTATCTTAAGTGTTTCTCCCATTTTTAAAGGGAGGAACCTTACAATTGGTATCAGAGCAAGTTTGGCTCCTAGGAATTGCTGTTTAAGAACTGTTTTGTAATAAATATTTTACCTAACATAATTAGTAAAGACATCCTACTAAAACAAATAAATTAAATTGATGTTTGAATGATTGTAGGAAGAGGAAGATGCCTACTCCAAATTTCTAGTTTTCCAATGCATCTTCGAGACTGCTAGTCACTCCTCGAATTTCGAGTTCCGCGACACCATGGTGCAGATATTAGAGAAGATATCCCTCCCTCATTTCTCTTGTATTCAGAGAGGATGGGGTAGAGATTTCTGGAGTCGTGGGCCGAGATACTTCATCATCCGAGCAGATCAGATTGGGAACCTCACCACCGACCTTAAGCGGATTCGTTGGATTGAGAAGCTGAAGATGGTCCGCTTATTTTGGTTCGTCGGTACCCAGGGACGACACCTCGGTGACTATAGATGGGGTTCGCATACCTCAGGATCGTTGGGTGTATGACAAAGTGATGAAGGTCTTACCTGCTGATAGAGTAGCAGTGTTGGGACCCACCCCAATCCAGAGTTTACCACCCTTACCATCAGTTTTTAGAGTCTTAGAAACTACAGCGGAACCCCCATATTTCACATATGTGGACTGCTCTACCCTTATGTCACAGTGAAGCCTAGGAATTTCCCTTGATGTCAAATAAGACTAATTATATTAGTCTCAGATTTTTGTAATAAAACTTGTCCTTGTAAATATTTGGAAATAAAATAATGGTTTTGCTCTCCAAAAATTAAGCGTTGTGCAAATATGAATCTTGTAATCTTAAAAATTGTTTTTACGATGATGGCCAGGATGACCACCCTCCACTTCCCAATGCGCTTTATATCGATACCCAGGAGAAGAAGCTCCTGCTCAAGCAAATGCAACCTCCCTCCTTTAAAGGAGAAGGTTCAAAGGTTGAGAAGGATGCTGAAGTCTGGATTGAGGCGATGGACGATTATTTCTCTGCTGCCGGTAATGGAGTAGCAAATCAATCTATGCTCGCACGGTTTCGCCTCACTGGAGATGCTAAACTCTGGTGGAAACAGTGGTGCCGTGACAAGGAAGTCACCAAGCATTCTCAAACATGGGAAGACATCAAGCAGGCAGTGAAGGAAAGATATCTTCCTCCATCCCATGAATCCATAAAGATGAATGAGTTCTTTAGTCTTAGACAGTGCAGCTTAACTCTTGAGGACTACTATTCCAAATTCATTACCCTTCGGAAGTATGCCCCAGCTATGACTACTTCCTAGCAAGTGGCTCGTTTCTGCCAAGGGCTAAATGAACCCCTAGATTCCCGCCTTGAAGCAATGAGGCCAACCACTTTACAGGATGCTCTCATACGAGCAAAGCCCCTTGTGAAAGAAATGAAGGCTAACAAACCGAAGAATCAAAAGAGATCTTACCCTGAGGCAAACCTTAGAGATCAACCCTACAAGAAACCTCAACAGAATTTCCCCTACTACAATAGAGGGCGACAAGGCAACTCTTTTGCCCCCCGCTCGTATGCTGCTTCTTCCAGAGAAGGCCCTCTGTGTTTTGAGTGCAATGAGCCGGGACACTTTAGAGCCAACTGTCCCAAGATGGCAACATCATTCCCCCAAGGTAACAGAGAAAATCAAGGCCGTGGAACCCCTACCCACCAAGGTGCAAGAGGCAGTGGTCGTGGCAGAGGCCACGGAGGAACAGTTGCTAGAACTGCCTGTGTTATAAGTGAAGAACCAACCTTGGAAGAGGCTGAAGAATAGCGCGCCACCGTCCATGCGGCAGTAGAACACCAAGGTCTGAATAAACAATTTGGTGTAATCCAAGCCCCCGCCACTCATCACGGTAAGCCATTTCAGCTTTTGATTGATTGTGGCAGTACCCATTCATTCCTTTCTCCTAGGTGCTTGCAAAAATTAAACTTGAGTCAAAAATCAGCTAGCAAAATGATTGTAGAGTTAGCCAGTGGGAAAGAAGTAGTATCTCGCCACTCTATAGGAAACCTTGATTTTGAGCTGGGTAATGAGCAAACTCATGGTCACTTTAGAGTCTTGCCATTAGGAATTTATGATGGAATCCTTGGGATGGATTGGTTAATTGCAAACAAAGCTAGCATTCATTGCAACCAGGGGAGTATCACTTTTGAAAATGAGCATGGCCAAGTAATATCTGTTCAGGGAATCACAGGAAAACCTAAGTCTAGGGTAGTCAAGGCAAAACATCTTCTCAAGGGGACACGTAAGGGTCAGCAAGTTTTCTTAGTCAAACTCAACAAAGTCATTGAACCTAGTATGGAGACAGAACCCTCTTGGCTCCAAGAATTCTCTGACATCTTCCCTGACAAGCTTACAGGGTTACCGCCTCCTCGAGAAGTCGACCATGAAATTGAGGTGATCCCTGGAGCTCAACCCGTCTCAAAAACTCCCTATAAAATGTCCCTTCCTGAAGCCATTGAACTTAAAGAGCAACTTTCCCAACTCATTGAACAAGGATTTGTACGCCCCAGTCGCTCTCCGTGGGGAGCACCTGTTCTTTTCCAAAAAAAGAAGGACGGGACTCTCCGCCTCTGCATAGATTATCGAGGGCTAAATCAAGTCACTGTCAAGAATAAGTATCCTATCCCTCGCATCGATGAACTTCTTGACAGGCTTCATGGGGCCAAAGTCTTCTCGAAAATAGATTTGAGGTCTGGTTACTATCAGATCAAAGTCAAGGAAGCAGATATACCCAAAACAGCCTTTAATACCCGTTATGGCCACTATGAGTTTACTGTAATGTCATTCGGGTTAACCAATGCTCCTGCAACCTTCAACCGCCTAATGCAAGATATATTCCGCCCGTACTTGGATGAGTTTGTGCTTGTTTTCTTTGATGACATCCTAATCTACTCCAAATCAATGGAAGAGCATGAGGAGCATGTGCGTAGAGTTTTGCAATTGCTGCGCAGACACAAACTCTATGCCAAGAAGAGCAAATGTACCTTCTTTACTCATCAAATTGAGTATCTTGGATTCATCGTCTCCAAAGATGGCATCTCAGTAGACCCTGCCAAAGTCAAGGATATTTTAGAATGGCCACCCCCTAAATCAGTTCGTGAAGTTCGTGGATTCTTGGGAATCACGGGTTGGTATAGGATTTTTATCAAAGATTATGCCTTAGTAGCTGCACCCTTGACAGATCTTCTTAAGAAGGATTGCAAAATAGTGTGCCTGCCAATCCATCAAAACAACTTTGATCAGCTGAAAGTCATTATTACTTCTGCCCCAGTCTTAAAGCTTCCTGATTTCTCCAAGGAATTTGAAGTGGTTACCGATGCTAGTAGTCTAGCACTTGGTGGTGTCTTAGGCCAAGAAGGAAGACCAGTCACTTATACTTCCCGTAAGCTGAAGCAATATGAAGCAAACTATGCCACCCATGATTTGGAACTCTTAGCAGTTGTTCATTGCCTCAAATTATGGAGACATTATCTCTTGGGAGGCAAATTCCAGCTTGTAACTGACCACAAAAGTCTAAAGTGGATCTTCACCCAGCCTAACCTCAACATGCGGCAAAGGAGATGGATTGAAATTCTACAAGAATATGATTTCGACATCAAATTCCGCCCTGGGAAAGATAATGTGGTAGCTGATGCACTTAGCCGCAAATCTTTCTTGAATGCAATTTCAATGCCAAATAATCCCATACTGGTCAAGGTGGAAGAAGTCTCATCTCATGACCCAGATTATCAGAGGATGATAAAGTTAGTAGAAGAAGGGGGACATTCAGAGAAAGAAAAGAATCTAATCAAGGGATACTCCACTCATGAAGGAAGCCTCTACTTCAATCACAGGCTATGTATCCCTAAGGACCCTGCTTTAAAGAAACTAATCCTCCATGAAGCTCATGATAGCCCTGCTGCAGGACACCCAGGTTATGCAAAAACATTAAATGCGGTAAGAAGGAGCTTTCATTGGGCAGGCTTGAAAAATGATGTGCTTCGGTACTTGAATCAATGTCTCTCATGCCAAAGGATCAAGGCTGAAAGAGTCAAGATGCCTGGAAAGCTTCAACCCTTAGATATTCCCCAAATGAAGTGGGAGTGCATTAGTATGGATTTTGTCACAAGTCTCCCCACTGTTCAAGGAGGATATGACTCCATTCTAGTAGTAGTGGACTTACTTACCAAAGTAGCTCACCTTATACCAGCAAAGAAGACCTTCAAAGCTTCTGATGTTGCTCATATATTCATCAAGGAAGTCTTCAAACTTCATGGTCTCCCAAAAAGGATAGTAAGTGATCGGGATTCTGATTTCACTTCAAAATTCTGGCAGTCTTTATTTCAAGCTCTGGGGACTCAACTTTGCTTTAGCACAGCTTATCACCCAGAGACCGATGGCCAGACTGAAAGAGTCAATCAAGTAATTGAAGACATTCTCAGAGCATACTGTGGACGGGAACCCAGAAGGTGGATTCAATACCTTCCTCTGGTAGAATTTGCCTACAATGCGTCTTATCATCAAAGCATAGGAATGTCACCATTCAAAGCACTCTATGGGCAAGAATGCTTGTCTCCTCTAAATTTCTCTGATCCGACCATAAGAGTTGAGGCATCCAGGAAAATGCTCGAAGAGATGGAGGAACAAACCAAAGCTATCCAAAGGGATATTAAAGCTGCCCAAGATCGACAAAAGCATTATGCTGACAACAAGAGGTCTGAAAGGATCTTCAAGGAAGGAGACAAAGTTCTTCTACGAGTGCGCCCCAAACGAAGTTCTCTATCACTTGGGAAATATAAGAAGCTCAGCCCTAGGTATTGTGGTCCTTATACAGTTATCAAGTGTCTAGGTAAAAGTGCCTATAAACTCCAACTTCCAGCCCATATCAAAGTCCATAATGTATTTCATGTAAGTTTGTTAAAGCCATATGTCCCCAGTCTCGATCATATTCTTGATGATGAACAAGTTGTAATCCCTACTCAAGGAGTCCTTGAATTACAGCCCAATAGCATCATAGATTCTAGGGAAAGGCAACTCCGAAATAGAACTCTTGTAGAACATCTAGTTCAGTGGAAAGATTACCCTGAAGAGGATGCAACTTGGGAAGATGAAGCTACACTCTTAAAGGATTATCCCCAATTCATGACGAGATGAGGACATCTCGATTTCTTTAAGGGGGGAAGGATGTAACGTACCCATCTTCACTAATAAAGAAATGTCCATGTAATTATGAGTTTTTATGGTATAAATATCAATAATTTTATTATTTGAGTCATTTCCACTTAGAATCTTCAAATTCTGAGCCCAAATTTGGAATCTGCGCGCGATTTTACCCTAATATAGGATTTTACAGCATCCAAAACGGACACCGGATCAAGCCTATACGCTAATTTTAATCATTTTAGTTAGAAAACGGCGACCTTTAAACCTTAATAAATGCACGACCACACGTCCGATTGACGAACGGTCTGAACCCCTGCGACCAGGAGAACCTCCCGGACAAAAAAAATTTTCGCCCCCCGGGGCGGTCCGGCATGCAAATCGAGGCGGGCGCCCCAAATTTGGGTACCCCGCCCCAAAAATTTGGTCCGTACACACTTACTAGGGCGCCCGTACAATGGCCGCCCAAGAACCAAAGGACGGCCGCCCACTGTTTGGTCCACGCGTACCCTTGGGCGGACACCCAGACCGGATAAGGTACATGCGTACCACTCCTTTCCCAGACAACCGACACCGTACCTTTCCGGTAGACCCATGCAGGCCACTGATCCATAGCCTTTGAAGGTACACCGTCCTTTCGTCCCTGCTTTGCGCAGTGCCCGCACCCTCACCCCTCAGCTATATAAACCCCCGAGGTGCTCCTCAGTTGGCACGCACTTCTGTGTAGCGTATGCCCTGTTGTGCCGCCGTTCGTACCGCCATAGCGTACTTGCTGCAAGTACAGCCGCCCTTGCAGCCACCCCTCTCACACCCCCTCATTTGGCTCTTTTCAGATAAGCCAATTTTCCTCCATCCTCCTCTTGCCATGGACCAGTGTCCTTAACTCTTCTCCCCCCCCCCCCCCCCCCCCCCCCCCCCCCCCCCCCCGTGTGAATAGACTTACAGAGAGGCTTACAGCAACCCCTTCCAGCCCTCTCCACGTTTTTGCCTTTGGCCTTAAGGACATCTCACAATTCCCCCCCCCCCATTTGCGTAGACTTTAGCAAGGGATTTTTGGCTCAAGCGAGGGTTCGTGCGCCATATTCTTTTGCTCATACGGTGAGCAAACGAGCTCGGAATTCAGATCCGACTGAAGCGTTTCGATCGCAGCAGCGAGCTCTACAAGGCGACGCCTAAGATGGCCTCATCCCAGAGACGGAAAAATATTGCCTCAAGAGGCGCACGTAACAACGAGATGGAGGGAGATGCGCCCAATGCGGCTCCAGTCCTCCCTTTTCAAGTCCCTCAAGGAAACGGTGGCCAGGTTAGCTTGGTTAATTTTCAAAAGAAGAGAATTTTCCTTAAATTAGTATTAATGAATGGTGTCTTTTTCTTTTAAAACGAGGACATAAAAGTTATATGAAATTACGAATTATGTGATGTTGTTTTCGATAAATTTCGTTGAAATTGCTATCTTCATGAATTTGTGAATGCTATACTTAGAAAATTGCATTGAAGTTGTTATCTTTGGAATTCAAGATTTCTTTTGGCTTCAACGCTAACTCCGTTCCGTGCTTGTGTAGCCGGGCGGCGTCATTAGCAAAGCCCGGGAATGGCCCAAGGTATCCCTCATACCTTTGGGAGAATAAGGATCGCCGATTGAGGCGAGAGATTATGAGGCTGCCTAGTTCTGAGGGCCCAGGCTAGTGCGGTAAATAAGCCCACCCTAGTGCGCAGACATCCCTCTGAGGGGCGGGAGGATCGAGCGATGGAGCTTGAGAGGGCGACAGGCCGGCTTGAGTCCTCGCCAGCGGCCGACGATGAGGTGTATGGTCCCGTAGGGTTTTGCCCAGCATGTAGAGGCTGGAAGGCCGAATTCTAGATCATCGGCAGAATAATAATAAGAGAGCCGGATTGGCTTGTATGGAAATGGATTCATGTATAAACTCTTTATATAATTGCATCTTGTCTTTGGTATGATTGTATTGTGTAAGAAGGCTGTTATAACGAACCTTGTGAAGAAGGGCCCTAATTAAGGAATATGCTTATTTATGTCAAACAGTGTGGTAGTATTAATTAGAAAACAAATTGATGCGTGAGTAGGGTGGAAAGTGGGAGGATGGAATGCCCTGACGGCACCATCCTACGGATGGGTGGACCCGATTAGTCGGGTAGCTTTCCAACAAATTAAGTGAAAGCCCTACGTTAGATAGTTAGGTTCTTGGGCAACTCTATTCAAGAAGACTAGGCCAGCGGCTGTGCCTTGCATAAGATGAGGAAAAAAGCGTTGTCCCTAGAAATCAAGTCTAGTGGTTGCCCAATTTTTGATCAATTGCCCTATGGGTGATTTGATGTTTAGGAAATCACGCTCCCCCTGCGGGATAGAGCTAGGTCATACCTATAAATCGTATCCTTGAATCTCTACAGGGTCAAGGTGTCGATGAATAGGAAATTTTTTTCCCAAGATAAGACTTAGCGGACTATCTTAAGTGTTTCTCCCATTTTTAAAGGGAGGAACCTTACAGAAGTGAATGTGGATGTCTGGAAGTGGAAATGGAAGTATGGATGTATGAATGTGGATGTGGATGTATGCATGTAGATGTGTATGTATGAATGTGAAATTGGAAGTATGATGTGGACGTACGAACATGGATATGTATGTAAAATAATGAATGTGAAGGTGTATGTGAAATAATGTGTAGTCTATATGAGTGAATGGATGAGAATGAGTACACATTGAATGGAATGTGGAGTAATGTGATCCGAGAGTGGATAACATGGAAAGACGAGAGTTTGTTATAGAAACTGTATTTTGTGACTGTTTGTAAATGACTGTTTTATGTCAAGAATGCTGGGGAAGCATTTTGACCGTCTTGAGGATTAAGGTCATGAAGACGGAACTGATAAAGTTGCAACTGCTGATGACGGAGAGTCAATGGAGGACGTCTCGCGTAGCAAGATCGATCGAGGTCTTGACCAGCCTCAGTTCGATTTAAATGGTGAGCTTCCGGTACGGTGGATGAGGGACCAAGGAAGCGGCCTCTATGAGTGAAGCGCTAGGTCACCTGCGAAGGATCCTAGAGGGTGCTGACCATACGGTGCTCGGGCTCTGGGTCGCCGAAGATACCCACATGTGCGTCGTGGAAGATATTGGAACAAGGAGTAAGAGTTGTTTTCTGAAATCGGGCATGGATCTGGTTGATTAACCTTGCTGGTCCTCAACAGATGAGTCCATGGCTCTTTTACATGGATCTGTGGGTTGATCTTGCTGATCTTCCACGGAGATTCCATTCTGTTATATGAATATATTGCCGGTTACTATGAGCTAGGAACTATGGAAAAGGCCCCTGAGTGAACAGGTGGTGAGCGTTTTGGTTGCCAATGATGCCATAAGTACACCGATGAATGAATGACAGGAAATAAGGATTCAACCAGAGACTTTGAGGATTGTCATCAGTGACATAATGGTTTCATTAAAGGATTGTTTTAAAGTTAGCTGATGCTGAGAAAAAGGCAATTTCATATTGGGTGTGTAAGTGGTGTGACTAGTTTTATGTTTGCATGAACTTCCGGCTAGGGGGCCTTGGAACTCTTTTTCTTGGTACCCGGGACAAAACCTAACCAAATTCCTAATTGGATCCCATCATTACAGTGGTTGGGCGATTGGCTAACCCATGGGACTGGATGGGGCTAGGCTGGACTGATGGATCCATAAATCGAGACTCAATTTCTGTTATTACGATAGATAAAGTAAATCCCAGATAGTAATTGTTCTATGGATTGTTCTATGGATAGGAATCAACGGTTGTGCCTCTTGATGGGGAAAAAAGCATTGATCCCAATGATCCAAGTGCAAGTTTCTTCCTTGATCTGATCGAGTATCTTTATAGGTGCAGTCGGATCAGTTTGATCAGTAATGGTCTTGACTACGTTAGAGTAAAAAGTTATCCTGGTGGAATCGCCCGTGCTTTCCAGATAAGGGAAGTTTTTTCGGGTTCGGTTTTGGAAAAATCGACGGATTAGTCTCTTGTCTGGATATCCGTGGGCGAGGCCCCGAGTGTGGGACCCTGACCCGCGCAAGATGTGCTACTTCCGCTGCTAGCACCCCGAATCCATTGCGCGGTGGGGACAGGGATCTCACAGGCTAACTCTACAATCATTCTTCTAGCTGTTTTTTGACTCAAGTTTAATTTTTGCAAGCACCTAGGAGAAAGGAATGAATGGGTACTGCCACAATCAATCAAAAGCTGAAATGGCTTACCGTGATGAGTGGCGGGGGTTTGGATTACACCAAATTGCTTATTCGGACCTTGGTGTTCTATTGCCGCATGGACGGTGGCGAGCTCTTCTTCAGCCGTTTCCAAGGTCGGTTCTTCACTTATAACACAGGCAGTCCTAGCAACTGGTCCTCCGCGGCCTCTGCCACGGCCACTGCCTCTTGCACCTTGGTGGATAGGGGTTCCACGGCCTTGATTTCCTCTGCTACCTTGGGGAAATGATGTTGCCATCTTGGGATAGTTGGCTCTAAAGTGTCCCGGCTCATTGCACTCAAAACACAAAGGGCCTTCTCTAGAAGAAGAAGCATACGAGCGGGGGACAGAAGAGTTGTCTTGTCGCCCTCTGTTGTAGTAGGGGAAATTCTGTTGAGGTTTCTTGTAGGGTTGATCTTTAAGATTTGCCTCAGGGTAAGATCTCTTTTGATTCTTCGGTTTGTTAGCCTTCATTTCTTTCACAAGGGGCTTTGCTCGTATGAGAGCATTCTATAATGTGCTTGGCCTCATTGCTTCAAGGCGGGAATCTAAGGGTTCATTTAGCCCTTGGCAAAAACGAGCCACTTGCTGGGAAGTAGTCATAGCTGGGGCATACTTCCGAAGGGTGATAAATTTGGAATAGTAGTCCTCAAGAGTTAAATTGCACTGCCTAAGACTAAAAAACTCATTCATCTTTATGGATTCATGGGATGGAGGAAGATATCTTTCCTTCACTGCCTGCTTGATGTCTTCCCATGTTTGAGAATGCTCGGTGACTTCCTTGTCACGGCACCACTGTTTTCACCAGAGTTTAGCATCTCCAATGAGGCGAAACCGTGCGAGCATAGACTGATTTGCTACTCCAGTACCGACAGCAGAGAAATAATCGTCCATCGCCTCAATCCAGACTTCAGCATCCTTCTCAACCTTTGAACCTTCTCCTTTAAAGGAGGGAGGTTGCATTTGCTTGAGTAGGAGCTTCTTCTCCTGGGTATCGGTGTAAAGCGCATTGGGAAGTGGAGGGTGGTCGTCCTGGCCATCATTGTAAAAACAATTTTTAAGATTACAAGATTCATATTTGCACAACGCTTATTTTTTGGAGAGTAAAACATTGAAATTATTTTATTTCCAATTTTTAAGATTACAAGATTCATATTTGCACAACGCTTATCTTTTGGAGAGTAAAACATTGAAATTATTTTATTTTCAAATATTCATATCGGTGTAAAGCGCATTGGGAAGTGGAGGGTGGTCGTCCTGGCCATCATTGTAAAAACAATTTTTAAGATTGAAAGATTCATATTTGCACAACGCTTATTTTTTGGAGAGTAAAACATTGAAATTATTTTATTTCCAAATATTTACAAGGACAAGTTTTATTACAAAGATCTGAGACTAATATAATTAGTCTTATTTGACATCAAGGGAAATTCCTAGGCTTTGACTATGACATAAGGGTAGAGCAGTCCACATAGGTGAAATATGGGGGTTCCGCTGTAGTTTCTAAGACTCTAAAAACTGATGGTAAGGGTGGTAAACTCTGGATTGGGGTAGATCCCAACACCGCTACTCAGCAGGTAAGACCTGCATCACTTTGTCATACACCCAGCGATCCTAAGGTATGCAAACCCCATCTATAGTCACAGCGGTGTCGGCCCTGGGGGTACCGACGAACCAAAATAAGCGGATCATCTTCAGCTTCTCAATCCAACAAATCCGCTTAAGGTCGGTGGTGAGGTTCCCAATTTGATCTGCACGGATGAAGAACAATCTCGGCCCACGACTCCAGCAATCTCTACCCCATCCTCTTTGAATACGAGAGAAATGAGGGAGGGATATCTTCTCTAATATCTACACCATGGTGTCGCGAAACTCAAAATTCGAGGAGTGACTAGCAGTCTCGAAGATGCATTGAAAAACTAGAAACTTGGAGTAGGCATCTTCCTCTTCCTACAATCATTCAAACATCAATTCAACTTATTTGTTTTAGTAGGATGTTTTTACTAGTTAGCATTATGTTAGGTAAAACATTTATTACAAAACAGTCCTTAAATGGCAATTCCTAGGAGCTAAACTCGCTCTGATACCAATTGTAAGGTTCCTCCCTTCTAAAATGGGAGAAACACTTAAGATAGTCCGCTAAGTCTTATCTTGGGAAAAATTTCCTATTCATCGACACCTTGACCCTGCAGAGATTCAAGGATACGATATGACCTAGCTCTATCCCACAGGGAGAGCGTGATTTTCTAAACATCAAATCTCCCATAGGATAATTGATCATAAATTGGGCAACTACTAGACTTGATTTCTAGGGACAACGCTTTTTTCCTCATCTTATGCAAGGCACAGCCGCTGGCCTAGTCTTCTAGAATAGAGTTGCCCAGGAACCTAACTATCTAGCATAGGGCTTTCACTTAATCTGTTGGAAAGCTACCCAACTAATCGGGTCCACCCGTCCGTAGGATGGTGCCGTCAAGGCATTCCATCCTCCCACTTTCCACCCTACTCACGCATCAATTTGTTTTCTAATTAATCCTACCACACTGTTTGACATAAATAAACATATTCCTTAATTAAGGTCCTTTTTCACAAGGTTCATTAAAATAGCCTTCTTACACAATGCAATCATACCAAAGACAAGATGTAATTATATAAAAAGTCTATACATGAACCAATTCCATACAAGCCAAACCAGCTCTCTTATTCTTATTCTGCCGATGATCTAGAATTTGGCCTTCCAGCCTCTACATGCTGGGCAAAACCCTACGGGACCATACACCTCATCGTCGGCCCCGCTGGCGAGGACTCAAGCCGGCCTGTCACCCTCTCAGGCTCCATCGCTCGATCCTCCCGCCCCTCAGAGGGATGTCTGCACACTAGGGTGGGCTTATTTACCGCACTAGCCTGGGCCCTCAGAACTAGGCAGCCTCATAATCTCTCGCCTCAATCGGCGATCCTTATTCTCCCAAAGGTATGAGGGATACCTTGGGCCATTCCCGGGCTTTGCTAACGACGCCGCCCGGCTACACAAGCACGGAACGGAGTTAGCGTTAGCTAACAACTTCAATGCAATTTATTAAATATAGCATTCACAATTCATGAAGATAACAATTTCAACGCAATTTGTCGAATACATCACATAATTCGTAACTTCATACAATTTTTATGTCGTCATTTTAAAAGGAAAAGATACCATTCATTAACACTAATTTAAGGAAAATCTCTTCTTTTAAAAATTAACCAAGCTAACCTGGCCACCGTTTCCTTGAGGAGCTTGAAAAGGGAGGGCTGGAGCCGCATTGGGGGCATCTTCCCCCATCTCGTTGTTACGTGCTCCTCTTGAGGTAATATTTTGTCGTCTTCTAGAAGAGGCCATCTTAGGCGTCGCCTTGTAGAGCTCGCTGCTGCGATCAAAACGCTTCAGTCGGATCTGAATTCTGAGCTTGTTTGCTCACCGTATGAGCAAAAGAGTATGATGCACGAACCCTTTCTTAAGGCAAAAAACCCTTACTAAAGTCTACGCAAATGGGGGGGGGGGGAAATTGTGAGATGTCCTTAAGGGTAAAAACGTGGAGAGGGCTGAGAGGGGCTGCTGTAAACTGTGAGGGGTTGCTGTAAGTAAGTCTCTTCACACGGGGGGGGAGGGGGGGGAAGAGTTAAGGACACTGGCTCCTAGCAAGAGGGGGATGGAGGAAAATTGGCTTATCTGAAAAGAGCCAAATGAGGGGGTGTGAGAGGGGTGGCTGCAAGGGCGGCTGTACTGCAACAAGTACGCTACACAGGGACGGACGGCGGTACAACAGGGCATACGCTACACAAAAATGCGTGCTGCCTGTGGAGCACCTCGGGGGTTTATATAGCTGAGGGGTATGGGTGCGGGGCGCTGCACAAAGCAAGGATGAAAGGACGGTGTACCTTCAAAGGCTATGGATCAGTGGCCTGCATGGGTCTAGGGGAAAGGTACGGTGTCGGTTGTCCGGGAAAGGAGTGGTACGCATGTACCTTATCTGGTCTGGGGCAGCATGGGTGTCCACGTAAGGGTACGTGTGGACCATACAGTGGGCAGCCGTCCTTTGGTTCTTGGGCAGCCATCATACGGGCACCCTACTTAGTGTGTACGGTCCAAATTTTGGGGCGGGGTACCTAAATTTGGGACGCTCGCCTCGATTTGCGTGCCGAACCGCCCCGGGGGGTGATTTCTTTTTAATCCGGGAGGTTCTCTTGGTCGTAGGGGTTCAGACCGTTCGTTAATCGGACGCCCAGTCGTGCATTTATTAAGGTTTAAAGGTCGCCGTTTTTTTAACTAAAATGACTGAAATTTGCGTATAGGCTTGATCCGGTGTCCGTTTTGGATGCTGTAAAATCCTATATTAGGGTAAAATCGCACGCAGATTCTAAATTTGGGCTCAGAATTTAAAGATTCTAAGTAGAAATGACTCAAATAATAAAATCATTGATTTTTATACCATAAAAACTCATAATTACATGGACATTTCTTTATTAGTGAAGATGGGTATGTTACACCAATTCAGTTTGGTTAATTTTTGACCATTTTTAGGTTAGTTGAGCTAACTTTTTGGAACTAGACTTGAATTAGGATAGAGGAGAGATGAAATATCTCAATTTTTGAACATTTAAAACTCAATTGCACATGTGAAGTAGGCGCCTCATTCATGAGGAGGAAATCCCCATGCAGAGGTGTCAAAAATGCATCATTACTTCTAAATATCTCCCCTTACATTTGGATGAATCTTATTGGTCCATAGGAACCTTAATTTAAATTTTTAAAAAAATCTTCACCCCTAGGATAATGCCTCTTGAACAGATTATACTTAATTTCTAATGCACCTTCTGAAAATCTTTTTGAACTTCTATTTCAAGGGAACTTATTTTAATAAGATGAGATATTTTTCTATCCAAAAATATTTAAAATCTGAATATTCTCTCTCTAGAATATTTTCTCTCTCTAGGCTAAAACAGTTAGAAATAAGATCTTTTATATTCTGAAGAGGGATGAAGAGGGATTTGATTACACAGAAGATGCTGGACATCTTGAGAGGCTGGGGAGGAATCTTACATTCTCTCCCACTTGAAAAACGCGAGATGTCCTCATCTCGCAAATTGGGGATAATCTCGCAACAGATCGGCTTCATTCTCCCAGGTGGCATCTTCAAAAGGATAGAACTTCCATTTTACTAATAATTCTCTGAGAATTCTGTTCCTGAGAATCTTTTCTCAAACATCGAGAATTTCTTCAGGTTGGAGTTCCATCTGTCCTTGGGTTGAAGAGGTTAGGATTTCATCATCAAGCATATGACTTGGGCTTGGCACATATTTCTTTAGAAGGCTTACATGAAATACATTATGAACTTTGAGATGAGGAGGCAGAAGAAGCTCGTAGGCTAAGTCACCTACTTTCTTTGTAATCAGATATGGCCCACAATATCTGGGGGATAACTTCTTGTATTTCCCAAGAGATAAAGAACTTCTTTTGGGCCGTACTCAAATGAAGACCATATCTGCTTCTTTGAATTCTCTATCTGTCCTCTTCTTATCTGCATATTGCTTCTGTCTATCCTGGGCAGCTTTTATATCTTTACGAATTGCCTGCATCTGCTGCTCCATGTCGTCAAGCATCTGTTTGGACATCTCGACCCTAATCAATGGGTTGGACCAACTTAATGGAGTTAAGCAATCTTGTCCATACATAGCTTTAAAAGGGCTCATCCCGATACTTCGGTGATAAGAAGCATTGTAGGCAAACTCGACTAGGTGCAGATAGCTTAGCCACTTCTTGGGTTCCCTGCACAGCATGACCAAAGTATATCTTCAATTACTTGGTTTACTCTTTCAGTTTGACCATCGGTCTGAGGGTGATAAGCTGTGCTGAGATCCAAGAAAGTTCCCACTGCTTCGAAAAATGCAATCCAAAACCTTGAAGTAAATTTGGGATCTCGGTCACTTACTATCTCCTGGGTAGGCCATGCAATCTGAAGATTTCTTTGAGGAACACTCTGGCCACATCCACTGTAGTGTAGGTTTCTTTTACTGGAATTAGATGGGCAACTTTGGTTAGTCTGTCGACTACCACGAAGATGTTGTAACCTGATTGCACTGAAGGTAATCCAATAATGAAGTCCATACTAATACATTCCCACTTTATCTGGGGGATGTCCAATGGATGTAATTTCCCAGGCATTTTTACTCTCTCAGCTTTGACTTTCTGGCATGTCAGACATTGACGTACATGATTCAACACATTCTTTTTCAAACCAGGCCAAAAGAAGCTTTTCTTTACGGACATGTAGGTCTTGATGAAACCTGGATGTCCTGCAAATAAGGCTGTCATGGGCTTCATTCAGAATTTGCCCTTTGGTTCCCTCATCATTAGGGATGCATAGCCTGCAATTATAATACATAATGCCGTCATCCAGAGTGTACCCTTGAACTTTGTTCAACTCCTGTGGAGTTTTTCTTTCCTACATAAGTAGGGTAGCAATAGGGCCAAAGAATCTATCCTGCATGATCTTCTCACTTGCTTGAATAATCAAAGGGTTTGATATTATAGTAATTGCAAGCAAGGAGGCTTTTCTGCTGAGGGCGTTTGCTACCACATTTTCTTTGCCTGGGCGGTACTTGATTTCAAAATCAAATTCTTGCAGGGTCTGCATCCACCTTCTTTGGCACATGTTGAGGTCCTTCTGAGTAAAGATCCACTTTAAGCTCTAATGATCTGTCATCAAAGTGAATCTTTTTCCTAGTAGGTAATGTCTCCACAACTTTAAGGCATAGACTACTGAAAGCAATTCCAGGTCGTGGATAGCATAATTCCTCTCATGCGTTCTGAGCTTTCGAGATTCATAGGCCACTGCATGACCTTCCTGCATGAGTGCACCTCCCAAGGCAAAACCACTTGCATCAGTTACTACCTCAAAGGGTAGAGAGAAATCTGGCAGCTTCAGAACGGGACTGGTTACAAAGGCGATTTTCAGCTTATCAAAAGCACTTTGGCACTTGGCAGACCATTGAAATGGGGTATTCTTTTTGAGAAGGTATAGTCAGGGTCGAAGCTATGAGAGCATACTTTGGTATAAAAATTCTATACCAACCAGTCAATCCCAAGAATCCTCTGACTTCTTTCACTGTCTTTGGTTCGGGCCAATCTATGACAGCTTGAATTTTTATGGAATCTGGAGAAATTCCATCTTTGGATACCAGAAAGCCCAAGTATTCAACGTGGTCGGCAGAGAAAGTGCATTTGCTCTTTTTGGCAAAGAGTTGATGCTTCCTTAGAATCTCAAGAACTTTTCGGACATGAGTCTCATGGTCAGCTGCATTCCTTGAGTAAATCAAAATGTCATCAAAGAAAACTAGAACAAAGTCATCCAAGTATTCTCTGAGGATGTCCTGCATTAGGCGATTGAATGTAGCTGGGGCATTAGTTAATCCGAAGGGCATGACAGTAAATTCATGATGCCCATAGCGAGTATTGATGGCTGTTTTTGGTATATCTGGATCATTGATCCTGATCTGGTAATACTCGGATTTGAGATCTATTTTTGTGAAGATCTGGGCTCCATTTAGCCTGTCCAAAAGCTCATCAATTCTTGGGATAGGATACTTATTCTTAACTGTCAGCTGATTTAGACCTCTGTAGTCCACACAAAGTCTAAGCGTTCCATCTTTCTTTTTCTGAAAGAGAACTGGTGCACCCCAAGGTGAAACACTGGGTCTTACAAACCCTTGTTCTAACAGCTGCCTAAGCTATTCCTTGAGTTTGATGGCTTTAGGAACTGGCATTTTGTACGAGCATAGGGCTACTGGTTGAGCTCCGAGGGTCAATTCAATCACATGATCTACTTCCCGAATTGGAGGCATTTCAGTTAGCTCTGCTAGGAATAGATCATCAATTTCACTTAACCATTCTGGTTCTTTAGCTTTAAGCTTTGAGTCTACTGGGTTCATTTTGACAACATAAATTTGTTGCTTCTTCTTAAGTCCTTTCAGTAACCTGGAAGCTTTTACTAACTGAAGGTCTGGGGATCCGAAAACTCCAGTTCCTTGGACTTTGTTCGCATGAAGGTCATGGAAGGAAATGGTTCCATTGTGACAGTGTATGTCAGCTTGATTTTTGTGGAGCCAATCCATTCCAAGGATCCCGTCAAAAACTCCTAGAGATAAGACTTTGAACTGACAATTGATTACATTACCATCTAGATTGAACTGGATAAGATCTGTCTCATGGTGAGTGAAAAGAGTGTTCCCACTGGCCAATTCAACTTGCATAGGTTTCCCTGATTTCTGTTCTAAGACTAGCTTACGCAAGCATCCAGGGGAAATGAAT
This sequence comes from Cibotium barometz, assembly GCF_041138505.1. Classification (NCBI taxonomy): domain Eukaryota; kingdom Viridiplantae; phylum Streptophyta; class Polypodiopsida; order Cyatheales; family Cibotiaceae; genus Cibotium; species Cibotium barometz. The sequence goes on along the minus strand of NC_141101.1, from coordinate 34,325,642 downwards.
GAATGAGAACTGTTGAAATAGACAAATAGGGAGATTACATGTGGACTGAAACCAATTGTTTGTAAGAGCCTAGAAGGTAGTGGTCAAACTTAGAATAATATGCTAAATAGGCTCTTTTTTTATTTTTAAAATCACCTAAAAATCAAAAAAATTATATATATATGATTTTTTTCTCTATTTTTTATAGAAAAGGATATAAGTAAGGTCTCTAAAGTGATAGAGGCCCAAAAACGAGCTCCCATCATTATCTTGCATTCAATACACATTCCCCTTCACTTTCCACTATCCCTCTCTCCCATCTTCCCTCCAAAACACTCTCTCTTCCCCCTTTCTCATAGCAGGGCATTTTTCACTCTCTAGACTACTTCTTTTAGCTATCTACCTCTTGATCTACCTCTCTCTTCACTCACAAACCTAGATCTATAGCTATGGAAGCTTGATCTGCAACCTCCTCTCAGAAGCTATGGAAGTTTGATCCTCACTTACATTTCCTTACTTCATCCTTCTACCTTGTCCAACCTCCTTTTACAGAGTGTAACAGCAGAGCCAAGCTATGGAAGCTTGAGTTGCAAATGCTTTGGCTCTCATAATCTTACTCATTGTCTCCTCTCACCCCCTCTAATATCCTCTTTCAAAGTGCAGTAATAGCATAGCCAAGCCCTTGGAACTTGCTCTACAACTCCTTCTCTTATGTACATCTCCCTAGTCTAAGTTTTTTCCTCACCATTCTATTTTCCCTTTGCCATCAAGGTTTATAATCTCCCTAATATATACATTTGATGTCTTCTTCTAAAGCTCGAAGGCCTTCGATCAGTATTCAATCTCTCTCTTGTAGCAGTGGTCAAGATGAGGATGGGCACTGGAACATCAAACAGTACGAGAAGTGGAATTGGATTACGATGCAGCCTAGTACAAGAGGAACCCACAAGGTGTCAAAGCGATACGTTGATATACAAAGTCACCATTGGAAAGGGCGGATATTGGAGCTCAAACAAGATCGTGATGGAAAAAAGCTAGCCAAGGTCCAACATGTTTACAAGGCAACAGAGCTGACACTAGCAGACCATGACCAACGTCAACGATTTCCTGCAAATTGTAAGTCATTTCACCACTTTATATTCTTGTTTTTAAATCAATTGTGTGCTAATAATGGTATACTGAGCACTGCTTTGATTGTTCTTGGGTTCCTCTACGTAGATATTTTTCCCTCAAACTTTGGTGAGTGGGAGCCTATGGAGGCAATTTCAAGAACCTTTGAAGCATACCATGTGGAGCTTGGTAGTTTAATCTTTGGAGGGTGTCCAACTGCACAACTTCTTGCACGAAACATCTTCTTCTATGAGGATACATATGTGGTTCCCACGACAGCAAATGGTATTGGAAAATTAGTTCCAGAACCTACACCAACTCTCACATCTATTGAATGGCCAATTCCAGACAATGCTTCAGTGGCCATGGCTTGTTTGCAGATCAAAAGCAAGGTGCAAAATGCTATGAAGTGCACATATGGATCTCACAAAGCAACCATAACCTGCTTCATACCTCTACACCTCTGTGTACATGTTCCGTACAAGTGACACACATCGCACCCCAACTTTATGGATTGCAAAGGGGAGAGAGCTCTCACTTGTTTCTTATCACCTGCATGGGATAAAAAAGTTGTTCAACACAATGGAGACACCATCAGATGCGGAGTAATAGTTGAGAAGGTTGTGATACGCTACCATATTGCCAAGCAACAGTTGTTCATTGCATTTCCTTACAGGCGATGGAAGCTTACAAATGGAGAATGGGAGGCGTTAGACTCCGACACAACCTCTACAGAATAGGTTGTGCTACATATATCCATGCAAGGTGGGGATATAGAAGATGTTGCTGTGAATGATGGCTGGTCCCTTGCCAACTTACCTGACTACTTAGTTCTTCGATTCTCACTGAGTGGTGATTTTGCTTTGATAATCAATGGAAGAGTAGTGTGCAAAAGGCAGGAACGATCTTTTCTTTGTAGAGAAATTACTTTCCCTGGCTGTGTAGCTATCAAACAACCACTGGATATGTAATCTTGGATTGAAGTAAATACAATTTCAAGTTTTTTGCCTCACTGTCTTATTAAGGTTTTTCAATTGTCTTGTGCAAGTTTTATTTTTTTGTGATAGTGTAAGGTTGGTCACACAAGCATCTGTGGCTTGAGCCACTAGTAAATTAGAAATGACCTTGTGATGGAAGGATACGTTCTTGCTTTCACATACCATTTTTAAAAAAAAAATTGTACTTTAAAATTTTAAAAGTTTTTAAAAATTTTATAACAAGGTCGCCCATTTATAAACCATACTTTACTCATTTTCATCAATTGACAATTACCGTTCTCTCCTAACACTTGCTCTCAATTTTGCACACCTTTCTGTATCACACACTCTCTCTTTCTTGCAATCACTCATAGTCATGGCACCTCTACTTGACGCACTTATTGCACAGCTAGGAAAGCTTGAGCTACTTCATAGGGTTGATGAGATCGTCCCTATATTTGAGGGAGCAATTGATGTGCGTGCAACAATGCATCTACACGCGGATGCTTTTACAGATGTCATTGAGTGTATGGATCAACACATCAGCACGTACTCCATCATGTTTGAGGGTGATGAGGGCCTATGGGTTCCGGTTGACCTCATCAAGTACATATTCAGGGAAGACAAGAATTTTAGATTCCGCCTATCAAGGTTTTTAAAGAACTCTCTCTCCTGAGCCCTTCCAAGAGCTTATTAAAAGATGTAATGCAAACTTCTCTTCCAAGTTTAATAAAAAAAATTTGTTGTGCATTGTAAGTTGTGATTTTTCCTGGCGTACTTGTGATATACCATTTTAAGCCTTGCAATTTCAGGCTTTTGTTCATGTGTTAATAGAAAATATTGTTTAGGATTCATTTTAAATGTGATCGTGATTAAAAAAAGTATTCGGGATTGGGTTAGAGCGGTACGAAAAAATGTTGTATTTATAGATGTATACACACACACATATATGTATATATATGTACATATATGTATATATATGTGTGTGTGTGTGTGTGTGTGTGTGTGTCTGTGTGCGCATATATATATATATATATATATATATATATATATATATATATATATATATATATATAAGATTTTGGGGCTATTAGGGCACCTAAAGGGCCCTATAGGCATCCCAAGACCAAAAACAAAATCAAAAAAATATTAAAAAATAGCCATGTGCGCTACGACGCGGAAATCTACATTTTGACCTGGTCAAATAGGCGATTACCGTGCCGTAGCGCACATGGTATTTTTTTATTTTTTATTTTTTTGATTTTTTTTTGTCTTGTGAGGCTCATAATGTGAGATCCCTATCCCTACTGTGCAACGGATTCGGGGTGCTAGCAGCGGAAGTAGCACTTCTTGCGTGGGGCAGGGTCCCACACTCGAGGCCTCGTCCACGGATATCTGGACAAGAGACTAATCCGTCGGTTTTTCCAAAACCGAACTCGAAAAACTTCCTTTACCCAAAAAGCACGGGTGATTCCACCAGGATAACTCTTTACTCACCATTACTGATCAAGCTGATCCGACTGCACCTATAAAGATACTCGGTCAGATAAAGGAAGAAACTTGCACTTGGATCATTGGGATCAACGCTTTTTTTCCCATCAAGAGGCACAGCCGTTGATTCCCATCCATAGAACAATTACTGTCCGGGATTTACTTTATCTATCGTATTAACAGAAATTGAGTCTCGATTTACGGATCCATCAATCCAGCCTAACCCCATCCAGTCCCATGGGTTAGCCAACCACCCAACCACTATAGTGATGGGATCCAATTAGGAATTTGGTTAGGTTTTGTCTCGGGTACCAGGGAAACGAGTTCCCAGGCCCATTAGCCGGAAGTTCATGCAAACATAAAATTAGTCACACCACTTACGCACCCAACATGAAATTGCCTTTTTCTCAGCATCAGCTAACTTTAAAACAATCCTTTAATGAACCCATTATGTCATTGATCACTATATTTCTAATCATTCATTCATCGGTGTACTTATGGCATCATTGGCAACCATAACGCTCACCACCTGTTCACTCAGGGGCCTTTTCAATAGTTCCTAGCTCATAGTACCCGGCAATATTTTCACATATAAAAATCGAGATGGAATCCTTGTTGAAGATCAGCAAGATCAATCAACAGATCCATATAAGAGAGCCATGGACTCATCCGTTTGAGGACCAGCAAGGTCAATCAACCAGATCCATGCCCGGTTTTAGAAAACAACTCTTACTCCTTGTTTCAATATCTTCCACGACGCACGTGTGGGTATCTTCGGTGACCCAGAGCCCGAGCATCGTATGGTCAGCACCCTCTAGGATCCTTGGCAGGTGACCTAGTGCTTCACTCATAGGCCGCTTCCTTGGTCCCTCATCCACCGTATCGGAAGCTCACCATTTAAATCGAACCGAGGCTGGTCAAGACCTCGATCGACCTTGCTATGTGAGACGTCCTCCATTGACTCTCCGTCAGTAGTTGCAACTTTATCAGTTAGGTCTCCATGACCTTAATTCACAAGACGGTCAAAATGCTTCCCCAGCATTCTTGACATAAGGGTAGAAGCATGTTAACGTGCTACGCTTTTTATGCTAGTTCACATGTGTGAACAAGAATTCCTAGTTAGCATAAGTTTAGGCATGTAAGTCACTATATTAGTAATCATATTTAAAAATCTGGCTGATACAAAAAGCTCAAATGAGCACTTCAAAAAAAAAGAATAATCAATGAAAGTTGTGGTATATTGAACTACGAGCTAGGCTAGTTAGCACGGGCGTTACAGTGGAGTGGTGGGGTGATGAAGTGCAAAGGCCAGAGCACCATGGAGCCCGCAAGCAAGGCGGCGCATTCGCGTTCTCCTATACACAGAAAACGCAGAGCCCCTTCTGCTTCTCCATCTCCCTGCAAAAGCGCAAAGCGATCTCAAGGTTCCCCAATGTCCCTCTCGGGTTTTGTGTGTTTTTTCTTCTACTTTCGGCTTCAGTACCACAAGAAGCTCCATGCAATACAGTTGAGCACATTTCCATGCAATATAGTTGAGCACATTTTCCTTTACAGTTGAGCACATTTCCCTTTGATGTGTGCAGGCCGATGGAAAGCTTCGAAGGTCGTGATCCCCATGCAGGAAAAATTCTATACAACTTTGGTAGAGTTCAATGCTGCTTATGGCCTTTCCATGGAGGGTTTAGATCCCAAAATGGTTAGATGGGAGCAGGTCACTGGTGCTGAATGGTTCAGTGTGTTCAAACAAACAAAGGATCCCAACCAGTACCGCATCAAATGCAGCACCATCCACACCGAAATGTATGAGTCGATGATGAAACTGCACTACAATGTATACCAGAAGGCCCCAACCAACATGGAAATTTCCTCTGCATTTGCAAAGGGTTTCGTGAAAGAATTCAGTCGTGTCGTGATTGCAAGCGGGACAGCCATTAGGTTCAATTGGGCCGAGTTTGCAGTGCAGTACTTGCAGGATATTCGAGAGAAGGGCTATTATGAGGGCCATGTTAACAAGTGGAGACTACGCAATCTTCAGCTTCCAGCTTCAAAAATTGAGGATGAGTCTGCTGACATCTGCGAGGAAAACATGGCATTGGCAGAAAAGAGTACTGCCAAATCTACCAAGGCCACACTTCAGCCTCATCAAGATAGTCGACAGGAGATGGAAGCTTCTTCATTTTGTGGGTTGGAGGAATGGCAGTGCATGAAGGCAGCTGTCCTTCAAATGAAAACACAGCTACATTATGAGAAACAGAATCTAAACAAAGTGCAAGAGGGCCTGGAACTTGCTAGGGCTTTGAATGCAAAAAATGCAAAGGTCACTCCTATTGTCACGGCCATGAGACAGAGGTTGCAAGCAGCTGAGATGGAATTGCAGGCTCTATTGCAAAGCAATTATGTGGATGCCCGGCAAAAGATGGAGCTTGAAGTCAAAATAGAGACAACCAAAGACACCATAGAGGCTATGGGGTTTCCTCTTCGTGAAGATGACCCCATAGATAGTGACATAGACATAACCTTTAAACTGGTAAGTGTCCGTAAGTTTCATCTCTGCACTTTATGTTTGGTACATGTGCTCAGGTAACTCATGTACTTACCATGCTCTTTTTGTCTTGGTTTTGTAGGTTGAGGTGGAAATTGCAAAATCCAAGGTGCAGAACTCTAAAAGCCAACTTGAACTTCTGATGCACATGCAGTCCAAGCTGGAGGGCTCGTTTCTCCAAACTGCCCGAACTAATCTAGCCCTTGCTAGTTTTATGAAGGATAGAGAGGTGCAAGACAGCATCGGAACAAACCTGTGTACTGGTTGTGGTCTACCCCTTGAGGTCCAACCATTCCTTGCAATGGTCAAGCTCCCTTGTGAGCATAATTATCACCTTCTGTGCTTTGCTGCTACATGCTCCCTTGGGACCGTATTTAGGGCTCCCTTCTGTAAAAAAAGCATACCTACTGCATGGTTGTGCAACCTTGCAACACAACAACATCCAACCACACTAGAGATTGGTAAGAAACCATACTTGAATGTATGCTTGCTAGCTAGCATACAGGACATACAGTCTGTAAGCTTAATCATATTGGGAATAAAAGGTGTTCTAGTTAGCATAATGAATATGCTAATTAGCATGCCAGGTATGCTAGTTATCATACTAGATATGCTAGTTAGCATATACAGTATGATAGTTAGCATATTGCATATGCTAATTAACATATCCAGTATACTAGTTAGCATACTAGATAACTAGCATATACCGTATATGCTAGTTAGCATACCCTACATGCTAACTAGCATCCTCGTTAGCATACTCTGTATGCTAACTAGCATATACCGTATATGCTAGTTAGCATACCCTACATGCTAACTAGCATCCTCGTTAGCATACTCTGTATGCTAACTAGCATCCTAGTAAGCATACCCTGTATACTAACTAGCATAGCATATATGCTAGTTAGCATACCCAATACGCTAACAAGCATACCCCTTATGTAGGCCTACTAGCATATCCAGTATGCTAACTAGCATACGGGATATGTTAACTAGCATGCTAACTAGCATACGGGATATGTTAACTAGCATATCTAGAATGCTAATAAACACAACGGATATGCTAGCTAGGATACTGGATACGCTAATTAGCGTAACCAGTATGCTAACTAGCACACTCGATATGCTAGTTGGATGAGTGGATGCTAATTAGCATATCCAATATGCTAGTAAGCATATTGGGTATGCTTATTAGCATACCAGAGTTAGCATATTGAATGCTAATTAGCATATCCAGTATGCTAGTTAGCATATTGGATTGCTATCTAAAATGCTAATTAGCATACAAGATATGCTAATTAGCATATCTTGTATGCTAACTAGCATACTGGTTATGCTAATTAGCATACTGAATATGCTAGTTAGCATACTTGATATGCTATTAAGCATGTTGGATATGCTAATTACCAATTTTTATATGCTAGTAAGCATTTTGGAGCATATTGGATTAGCTTAGAGGTTATAAGCTCTACTAGTTAGCATACTAGGTATGCTAGTTAGCATATTGGATATGCTTATTAGCATACCGGATATGCTAGCTGGAATGATAGTTAGCATACAGGATATACTAATTAGCATATCCAGTGTGCTGGTTAGTATACTGGATATGCTAATTAGCATATCCTGTATGCTAACTAGCATACTGGATAGGCTAATTAGCATACTTGATATGCTATTAAGCATGTTGGATATGCTAATTAGCATATACTGTGCTCTAATAAGCACATAGAAGCTTTTGGGTACACTTGAATTGCTTAGAGATTATAAGGTTTACTAGTTAGCATACCTGGTATGCTTGTTAGCATACTTGATATTCTAGTTAGCATATATGATTATGCTAGCTAGCATACACGGGAATGCTAATTAACATACTGGCCTAGCTACACACATAGTTAGCATATGAAACATACTATTTAGCATACATGACATGCTTATAAAGAGTGTAATCAAAGATTTTTTTGTTGCAGGCCTCTCAAAGCCCCTACATGATGTGGGCAGTGTGCATGACACCAAAGGTAAGGGAAAGGGTGCAAAACTGAGAACCCTTCGACTGAGAAGGGTGGTGAGCTAGATACAATGAATGAAGGAGTAGATGCGGGATCCCAGCAAATGCAAAGTGCAAGCATGAAAACAACAGAGGAAGGCGGTGACGTGACCAGTAAATCTCATGGTTCCTCATGCGCGTGCCATGCCTGCTGCAACTTACACAGTAAAAACTTCTCAGCAGACAATGGCTAGTGCCAGTGCATCAGGGGAAACATTGAAGACTAACAGCATAGAGGACCTGTAGGAAGTTGGTGATAATAGCCCTCTCGAGGGTTTTTTGTGAAAGGCTAAGGCAAAGAGAAAAGTGGGCCCGGAAGAGGTACCTGAAGAAACTGCAAGCAACGGCTATGGTTCCCCAAAGAAGATGGAGGACAAAGCTGAAAGCACCAAAGGTGAAAAGAAAGCCACCCGCTCAAGAGCTTGCAAAAAACTGTGGTAAGACCTTTCCTTTTTTGCCCAGATTCTATGCTGTAAGCAGGCAACTGTCACTGTTCAGTTGTTTAGCCTTTACTTAGTGTTCCCATACCTATGCCCTTCACTCTTATGGCTATACCATTTTGAAAACCTAATGCCTCTTGTGGCTGTCATGTAATTTTTTTTTATTTTCTCGGTGAAAATGTCTTTGTGTAATATGATGTTGAGCAGCAGTCCATTATAATTTTCTGCCAATCTATGAACTTCTTCACTTCGTATTGCTGTTTCTTTGCAGAGGAAGAGAAACTGGCATTAATTGCCTTGCCTGATGTAAATGCTGCCATATGCAATGGTAGAAATTACGGAAATGGCGAGTCCGCAAAGCCAAGAAGATAAGGAGACAAAAATTGGAGATTAAAAAGCGGCTCAAACGATATTCACAGCGTGCCCGTAGAATTTTTGAGTGCCTAAATTATGTTCACCCATCAGGGGAGGTTATATATGCTGAATGGTATCCTCTTCCAGACCCATCATGGGTGCCTAAGCGACTGTGTGATGAAAAAAGGGCTCTTTTACTAGATCTCAACGGTCTTTTGCTGAGGGTGGTAGAGACTCACTTCGGCGAAAAGCCCCTGCATATGCAGATGAAATGTTAAAATACAATGTAGAGGATAAGCAGGTGTTCTGTCGCAAGGACAGCCACATGTTTTTGGACTGGTGTCTTCAGTTCTTCAGTGTGTATATTTGGAGCACAAGCATGCATCGTAAAGTCATGAATATTTGCAGGGCTGTTTTTAAATTGCAGGTGCCAAGGATTGCCGGTTTTTTTGCGCAAGAGCACCGCAGTCCGCAACCCTGGCAGGTCTTGAATAAACCTGTGTTTATGAAAGATTTAGCCTTGTTTTGGAAATACAATCCGGCATACAACGCCCAACACATGCTTCTGATGATGATAGCCTCTACAAAGTGTTTCAGAACCGAGCAAGCACAAGCTTAATCCGAAGCTAGAGGACCAGAGTGCTGAGGAGAGACAACAGTTTCTTATAGAAACTTTGAAAGACTGGCTTTTTCTTTGGCTGCAGTCGGATGATCGCGCAGCGTATGTGGCTGACAATTTCTTTGATACAGGCTCTGATAACTTCTCTGATGCAGTCATCAAACAATTGCTAGAGGCTGAGAGACAAGCAAAACTTCGTCGCAAACAAAAGGAAGATGACCTAGAAGCAGAGAGAGAGGAGAAAGCTAGGCTGGAGAAAGAAAGAAAAGAAAATGAACAGCAGAGAGCGACCTAGAAGCAGAGAGAAAGGAAAAAGCAGAGGAAAAGGAGAAAGCAAAGAAAAAGGAGGGAGCAAAAAAGCCCGGTCACTACAAACGCCCTCTGAGGAGGCCTAAAGATTTTTGGCGGGTGTGACTCATTGTAAAATTAAACCCTATGTAATGTTATTTGATGCTGGAAGTTAATGATGAGATAATCTTTTCAACAGTTGCCTCCTACTATTCCATTTTTATGTGTTACAGAATTATGTATTGGGTTTTTTGTTAGGTAGCACACACTATAAAGTAGCAAGTATACAGTTAGCATATACTGTGGTAGTTAGCATACACTATATGCTAGTTAGCATAATCTTGTATGCTAGTTAGCACACTATATAGCAGCTAGTTAGTATACAGTTAGCATATACTGTGCTTGTTAGCATACACTATATACTAGTTAGCATATACTGTATATGATGCTAATCAGCATATACTGTTTGCTAGTTAGCATACAGTATATGCTAACTAGCATATACTGTATGCTAGTTAGCATACCCTTTATGCTAGTTAGCACACACTATGTAGAAGCTTGTTAGTAAACAATTATCATATACTGTGGTAGTTAGCATACAATATATGCTAGTTAGCATATACTGTATGCTAGTAAGCACACGCTATATAGTAGCTAGTGAGTATACAGTTAGCATATACTGTGCTAGTTAGCATACCCTATATGCTAGTTAGCATACACTAGCTAGTTAGCATACGCTATATGCTAGTAAGCACACAATATAAATTAGGTAGTTAGTATACAGTTAACATGTACTGTGCGAGTTAGCATACAGTATATGCTAGTTAGCCTATACTATATACTAGTTAGCATACTATATATGCTAGTTAGCATACACTGTATGTTAGCATACGCTTTATGCTAGCTAGCACACACTTTGTAGAAGCTTGTTAGTCAGCATATACTGTATATGCTAGTCAGCATATACTGTTTGAGTTAGCATATAGTATATGCTACCTATACTGCGGTAGTTAGCATACACTATATGCTAGTTAGCATATACTATATGCTAGTAAGCACACGCTATATAGTAGCTAGTGTGCATACAGTTAGCATATATTGTGCTAGTTAGCATACACTATATGCTAGTTAGCATACACTATATGCTAGTTGGCATATACTGTATGCTAGTTAGCATACGCTATATGCTAGTAAGCACACAATATAAATTAGGTAGTTAGTATACAGTTAACATATACTGTGCGAGTTAGCATACAGTATATACTAGTTAGCCTATACTATATACTAGTTAGCATACTTTATATGCTAGTTAGGATACATTGTATGCTAGTTAGCATACGCTTTATGCTAGCTAGCACACACTTTGTAGAAGCTTGTTAGTACACAATTAGCATATACTGTGGTAGTAGTAAGCATACACAAGATACAAAATAGAATTAAAGACCATGACGCTCATGTCAAAAATCGAATGGCATGCTATTATAGATTGCTTCATAATCTTCGGGGGTGATTGTGTACATTTGCCTTCTCTTTTGCATGTGTTTCATGGGTATCTTGATACAACGTACAAGATTTGAAAGTATGTGAACAACAGGTTGATTGTAGTCTAGTCTGAAGGTGTATGCATCCACTTGCTTGTAATACAGTCCTTGCACGACATAAGAGCCTTTGTCAATTACATTGTTCCACTCATCAATGTAACCCTATTTTTCCTTTTCTTTTACTGCAATGCACTTTACCAAGTAAAAATCTACATTCTCATCATTGGTTGTAGCATCCGGATTCACTGCAAAAGAGTCACCAACACACAAAGCACTACTTAATGCATCATGGTGGCCTTCATACACGAATTTTTCATATCCAATGATCTGTCCTTCAAGGGCATCATCAGTCGGAGTGTCTTCTTCATCCTCAACTTCATCAGACAATGGCATCAGAATGTGATAATCCCAAGGCTGTACATGAGATTTGTTAGTGCAGCGATTCCAACTATGGTTCATGCATGCATCACAAAAGCATGCCAATGGTCTTGTGGCAATGGCAGTTGCATCCTGCTGGTTGTGACCGCAAAAAGCATGCAAGGTGCGAGACTTCTCAACCGTGGCACAATTCCATTTAACCTCCCTGTTTACATCACCTACTTTGATCTCCCAAAACACATGGGCACATTCCCTTTCTTTTAGAGGATATGATGCAGCTCCCTTTGATAGGTTGGCTTGGCAATAGGCAACCACATCTGCAGCACACTTTAAAGTGGCCCCATTAGGCTTCAGCTGTTCATGTGTCAACGATCTTTTAACAATGCGCCTGCACCATCATGCTCTCCCTTGCCATGTCTTGATCCAAAGAAGAACCAGTTCATCTCCATTCCTGTCAGTCCAGCATACCTTGCAACAAAATAGAAAGGCCTAGCAGCCTTAAACTGTGAGGCAGCACCATCTGACCAGACCCAGTTTAAGGCCTAGAAGCCTTAAACTGTGAGGCAGCACCATCTGACCAGACCCAGTGACGTTTTGGAGTGACACCTTCTCTCTGTAACCAGCCACAATGCAGCATAAAACAATGTTGGACAAACAATGTGTCATGCACTTTGTCATCTGATATGAAGAAGTGGATTTTCTTGACTACTTCCCCTTCCCTGCGGTGGTAGTATGTTATGTGCACAAAAATAGTTACTTGACTTGAGTGCCAATGCATGGATTGAATCTCATTTTGCTCCTTGAATGCATAGTTTTCTGCAAAGTCTACAACCGACAGAACCACATCGTCAGGAAATCTAAGAATACAATCCTTGAACTGTTGTGCTTGCCATCGAACGAGTGATATAGTTATGTTTGATAAAAACCTTCAGCTTGGTCTGTAAGAGTTGAAGAAACTCCCAGCACTGCATTTCTTTAGTCACAAGATCTTTTCTCTTTTTTTTGTCTCCGTGCTTATCTGTTGCCTCCACATATGCAAACAATTTTACAAAGATATTCTTACCTCGGCTTTGTGTCTCTAAGCAGCATGTTTCTAGCTTTTTCACACCACATTTCTTACATTCGCCCATCAAACACTCACTATTGTGGTAACCAGCATCTATCTGCTTTGGGCAAAGAACTAACTCCCATAGATGTGTGACACCTTTGAAAGTTTGACATAAAGCCATGCAACCCCTGCTAGTTTCATCACCTCTAACGCAAACGCTGCATGTACATCTGCATTGGGCTCCATGCAGCCCGAATGACTGAGACTGCATATGGTTAAGTGTGTCCTTTAAAAAGGACATCTGCACATGATATTCGCAGCAGCATGTGTCTATCTTTCAGCCCACCGTACAAAAAATGGCTTCATCATCTCAAACATTCTCATACCTACTTTGCAATCTGGATGCTTTTCTTTGAATCTGTAGAAGAGCTCAACCTGCAATTATGAGAATTAGAAGGCGATTATTATGCTAGTTATGCTAATTAGTATACAGGCCATGCACGGAAGCATAATGTATGTAACCAGCACTTACAGTATGCTAACTAGCACTTACAGTATGCTTCCATGCATGTGCAGTATGTTAACTAGCACTCATAGTATGCTAACTAGCACTTGCAAAATGCTAACTAGCACTGACAGTATGCTAACTAACACATTCAATAGGCTAATTTTGGTACATTCAGTATGCTAAGTAGCACATTCAGTTAGCTAATTGGTACATTCAGTGTGCTAACTAGCACAAACAGTATGCTAACAAGCACATTCATTATGCTAACTAGCACATTCAGTATGCTAAGTAGCACTTACAGTATGCTAACCAGTACTTAAAGTATGCTAATTAGCACTCACAGTATGCTAATAAGCACATATAGAGTGCTAACTATCACTAATCATATGCTAACTAGCACTTACAGTATGCTAAGATGCACCTACATTATGCTAAGATGCACCTACATTATGCTAACTAGCACCTTGAGTATGCTAACTAGCACTTAGAGTATGCTAATTAGCACTTACAGCATGCTAATCAGCACCTACCATATGCGAACTAGCACTCACAGCATGCTTACTAGCATTTACATACTAACTAGCATGTAGAGTGTGCTAATCAGTGCATAGAGTATGCTAACTAGCATACAGAGTCTGCTAACTAGCATTTACAGTGTGCCTCTAGGTATGGCTTGTATACTAACTAGCATGTAGAGTGTGCTAATTAGCACATAGAGTATGCTAACTAGCATACACAGTCTGCTAACTAGCATTTACAGTGTGCTTCCAGGTATGGCTTGTATACTAATTAGCATTACTAATATGATAAATAACGCACTCTGTAAGGTGATCAACATATTGAAGATTTGAACTAGCATATACAGTATAGCATGTTCTAGCATGTAGAGTGGTAGCACATATTGAAGATTTGGACTAGCATATACAGTATAGCATGTTCTAGCATGTTCTAGCATGTAGAGTGTGCTAATTAGCACATAGAGTATGCTAACTAGCATACACAGTCTGCTAACTAGCATTTACAGTGTGCTAACTAGCATTTACACAGTCTGCTAACTAGCATTTACAGTGTGCCTCCAGGTATGGCTTGTATACTAATTAGCATTACTAATATGATAAATAACACACTCTGTAAGGTGATCAACATATTGAAGATTTGAACTAGCATATACAGTATAGCATGTTCTAGCTAGAATAAACCATAAACAACCACAGTGTAAATAACAACCAGTATGCTAACTGTAAAGGTTCACATTCTTTTTAGCGTACTCGAATAATGGTGCTTTGGTTAGATCAATTACCTGATGCTCATCAAGGAGGTGTACATGGTGCTTTATGTAATTTTTTCTCCCCATCCTCTTTCGACAAACATCTTTTTTGTTAGGGGATACACGTGTCTCATCCCTCCAAAATGTGTAAACCAGCTCTTTCATTTCATCTGTGATTGTGCTACGAGCGACAGGCATGTTTCAATTAAAACATTCCACCGTCAACATTCGATGTCACCCGCAATTTAGCCTTGTACAAGGATCGACACGGAACTTTAAGGAGTCTCGAGACTTTTGACATTTGCATGTTCTCCTTTGAATTCAACATCATGGACAATGCTGTATGCTTCAAATACAACTTCTCATTACAGCTTGGCTGCTTTACAAGCACCAAGGTGTTACGAACATTGCACATGATTGCACTTTGAATAGTAGACTCCTCTGGACACACTGCTTGCACGATAGGATGATGAGATACTAGATTCCAAATTTCTTGCTTGTCTTCTGTACTAATTCCTTCAGTCCTCCTCTTGAACAGTGCCACAATCTCAGACGAGATTTTCTTCTTCTTTTCCTCCTCAAAGGCAAGCTCTCGAACCTGAACCTGCTTAAGTTTTTTCTTCTCTCGTTGTTTCCTCTTTCTTTGTCTCTCATAATCCCTAATGATAGTACAAGTTGGGTCCTCCAAGTTCGGATTCATTGTCTGTAAAGGATCCCTTCTGCTACCTTCATCTGCTGCCCTTGAACGCGCAAGTAAACCTACCAGATCAAATTGCAAGGTATGGTTCGCCATAACTCTATGAGATGGGGAGGAAGTGGGCTACACGGAGAGAATGCGCGGCAAAGGGAGAGGGTGAGACTGTTTGAGCAGCATCACAGAGAGAGAGAGAGAGAGAGAGAGAGAGAGAGAGAGAGAGAGCTTGGCTTACACAGATCATGGAGAACCTCGAGAGAGCGAGAGAGAGAGAGAGAGAGAGAGAGACAGAGACAGAAAGATAGAGAGAGAGAGAGAGAGAGAGAGAGAGAGAGAGAGAGAGCTCATCCACTACACCATGACTTCAACTGAAAAGATGCTACATTTGAATTTGGCGCCGAGTAAATTTAACATTAATTATGGAAAGTTTATTTCAAAATGGACATATTCTTGGCTCTCGAATGTATGCTAACAAGCACTACTAACTAGCATTGTCCCAGGACAACATTTTTTGTGCACGTTAACATGCTTCTACCCATAAAACAATCATTTACAAACAGGTCACAAAATACAGTTTCTATATCGAACTCTCTTCTTTCCACATTATCCCTCCTCAATCCACATTACTTATTCCTCATTCCATTCATATGTATACTCATTCTCATCCATTCACTCATATCAACGACACATTATTTCACATACACATTCACATTCATTATTCTACATACACATCCATGTTCGTACATCCACATCATACATCCAATCCCATATTCGCATTCATACATACACATCCATATCCACATCCATATCCACATCCATACATCCACATCCACATCCACATTCACATTCACATTCATACATACACATCCATATCCATACATCCACATCCACATCCACATTCACATCCATACATCCACATCTATATGCATACATCCATTTTCACATTCTCATTCATACATCCACATCCACATATATACATCCACATCCGTATCTACGTCCATACATCCACATTCACATTCATACATACACATCCACATTCATATATCCACATCCACATACATACATCCACATCCGTATCTACATCCATACATCCACATCCACATCCATATTCACATTCATACATACACATCCACATCCACATCCATACATCCACATCCACATCCACATCCACATCTACATGCATACATCTATTTTCACATCCTCATTCATACATCCACATCCACATACATACATCCACATCCGTATCTACATCCATACATCCACATCCACATCCACATCCACATTCACATTCATACATACACATCCACATTCATACATCCACATCCACATCCACATACATACATCCACATCCGTATCTACATCTATACATCCACATCCACATCCATATTCACATTCATACATCCACATCTACATGCATACATCCACATCCGTATCTACATCCATACATCCACATCTTATCACATCCTAATATCTATTTATAGAATACAAGAGTATTCTTATATTTGATATAAGATTTCTTTACGCATCTATTTATGCATAAATTCCATTTTAAGGAGAATAACACTTTCGAAATAAAAATCAATCTTTTATGCATCTTCCTATGCATAAATTCATTTTAAATGAGAATGACACTTTTGAATTAAAAATCGATCTTTTATGCATAATTCTAATTTAGAAGAAACTACACTTTTAGAATAAAAGAATTTCTCTTATGCATCTAATTTATGCATAAAATTATTTATGATAAAAATTATACTTTTAATATAAAAAAATCTTTTATGCACCCATTTATGCATGAAAATCAAATATGGTAAAAGTAACACTTTTACAATAAAATAAAAATCTTTTATGCATGAAAATCAAATATGATAAAAGTAACACTTTTACAATAAAATAATAATCTTTTATGCATACCTCTATGCATGAAAATCAAATATGATAAAAGTAACACTTTTTCAATAAAATAATAAATCTCTATGCATACCTCTATGCATGAAAATCAAATATGATAAAAGTAACACTTTTTCAATAAAATAATAAATCTCTATGCATACCTCTATGCATGAAAATCAAATATGATAAAAGTAACACTTTTACAATAAAATAATAATCTTTTATGCATACCTCTATGCATGAAAATCAAATATGGTAAAAGTAACACTTTTACAATAAAATAATAATCTTTTATGCATACCTCTATGCATGAAAATCGAATATGATAAAAGTAACACTTTTACAATAAAATAATAATCTTTTATGCATACCTCTATGCATGAAAATCGAATATGATAAAAGTAACACTTTTACAATAAAATAATAATCTTTTATGCATACCTCTATGCATGAAAATCGAATATGATAAAAGTAACACTTTTACAATAAAATAATAATCTTTTATGCATACCTCTATGCATGAAAATCAAATATGATAAAAGTAACACTTTTACAATAAAATAATAATCTTTTATGCATTCCTTTATGCATAAAAATCTATTTTGATGAAAGTAACACTTTCATAATAAAAGAAAATTATTCCTTTATGCATAAGAATAATAATAATCAATATGCATCTTCTATGCATGAAAATGACACTTTGAGAGTATAGAATTGATAGGAATTACTCTTTTAGCATAAAATTTAATTACTAGAAATCCTCTTTTTCTTAATTCATCAATTATGCATAACATAAAAATTAATTTCTCCATGATTATGATAAAATTCTTTCAATTAATCTAGGATGATAATTCCTAGAATATGGTAGAAAGTCCTCTTTTCATGCTTTGAATGAAATTATTTTATGTGTAATTTTTATAAAAATTTTGCCATAGCTCCGCTGCTATGACTGATAAATCTCAATTATTTTAAAAGATAAAGCTTATCGTTAAGGGAATGATTAGAATGATCCCTAATTAGATCATTAACCCATAATGGATTGAATCATCAATATTCATGAAATACATAAGCTAAAAGCATAGGGAAAGCCATTAATTTGGTCTCAAGCATAGATTAATCTTGGATTAAGGAAAAGCTTTATGAAAAGCTTCATTTGGATTGAGAATAGGTCATGAGTATGACCATTTCTTGAGTGAGAGAGAGAAATTACATAAAAACCATTAGAATTAAGCATAAATGGAAATTTATGTAATTCTTTACTATCATTCATGAATTAACTTCAATAGCATTCATCAATTTATGTAATTCTTTTGCTACCATTCATCAATTAACTTCAATAGCATTCAAAAACCATTCCAATTAAGCTTCTCAAGCTTGAGAGGGGTTGAGAAGAGAGAAACATTGAGAAATTATAGAAAAGATCAAAATTCACCATTTACCTTACAAATTGCTTGATTCTTTGTTCACGGTAGAGGCCCTCAACCAATCAATTGGTTTAGTATGTTGATGGAGCCACCAATGGGGATTGAAGAAAGAGGGAAGCTCCAATTTCTTCAATTTGGAGAGAATTTTAGAGAATAGTAAAAATTAGCATTATTTTAGCATAATTCTAGTATAGTAAAATTCTCCTATTTTTTTCAAAGGACTCATGTTCTATTTATAGGAGAGGGAGGCTCTAACCAAGACCAACTGATTTCTAGAATTTTTTAGATTCAATTTGGTTAAATTTGGACTAGATTTGGACCTAGTTTGGTTCCTTTTTTATTCGGTTTGGTTCCTTTTTTATTTGGTTTGGTTCAAGAGAGAGGAGAGATAAAAATATCACATTATTTTTTAGTTTAAAACTCATTCAAGCATGTGAAGTAGGCGCCTCATTGAAGGGACTCCCCTTCCTTACATATGTGTCAAAATGGAATCATTATACCCAAAATATCTCATATTTTTGATATTACTCATAGTTTCTTTCTAATAAACCTTGTACATAGTCAACTCTTCATCTTATGTGAGCATTTACTCATTTTTGGATAATTTCTTTTACAAATTGGATTTATTTCCTCCCCACACATGGATTGGTCTTATTGGTCCATAGGAACCTTAATTTGAAATTTCGAAAAAATCTTCACCCTTAGGATAATGCCTCTGAAAATCTTCTTGAACTTTTCTAATGCACCTTCTGAAAATCTTTTTGAACTTCTGTTTCAAGGGAACTTATTTTAATAATATGAGAATTTTTTTTA
Source organism: Cibotium barometz (assembly GCF_041138505.1). NCBI lineage: Eukaryota > Viridiplantae > Streptophyta > Polypodiopsida > Cyatheales > Cibotiaceae > Cibotium > Cibotium barometz. Next base: position 34,306,232 of record NC_141101.1, on the reverse strand, counting down.
TCTAAAAATATTCAAAATCTGAATATTCTCTCTCTAGAATATTTTCTCTCTCTAAGTCAAAACAGGCAGAGACAAGATCTTTTATATTTCTGAAGAGGGATTTGACTACAGAGGAATATACTAGACATCTTGAGAGGCTAGGGGAGGAATCTTACATTCTACCCCACTTAAAAAATGCGAGATGTCCTCATCTCGCAGATGGAGTATGATCTCTTTCATCTTCTTCTTCTTCTTCAATCACTTCTAGCGTTACTGCAATGGAAGTGGACGATCGATTTGGGAACAACTCTCTTTGACTTCCCCTATTCTGAGTTGGAGGTCTTGCATTACTTTGGGTTGAAACTGCAGGTTGGATAGAGGGTCTACCTTTGGGATTTCCCTAATTTTGGCGGATAGAACCGTGATTACTCTGGACGGAAGGGGATGGAGTCTGGAATCTTGATCCCTGATTTTTCCTGCCCTGAAAACCTTGATCCAAAAGGAGTTGGGCAATCCATGCTACGATGTCCAATTCCTTGACAGTTATAGCATTTTACTCTCTTATTCAAGGGTGAAACTTCTGAAGTTGAATTCCAGGGGATTGAGTTTCCGAAAAAGGACATTTCTTCCATTTTGGAATCCTGGGTTTGACTTTGATATCTCTTAGGCGGAGGAAGGTTGGAATCACTTTCTGGGAATAAAAACCTTTTGAAAGGTGATGGTGCTTGCTTTGGCGGGACTTTAACATCAAAGGCTTTGGCAAAATCCTTCGCCATCCGAATTGCTTCGGCCATGAAAATAGGTTTGGCATTCTTGACTAAAGTATCCAATGGCTCGTTCATTCCCCGAATGAATCTGGCCACCATCAGTTGCTCTTCATCCAATTGTGGGGAATATTTAAGGAGAAGGGCAAAAGCCTGATGGTACTCTTCAATTGTCCGGCTTTCCTGCTTTAGTTCCAAGAACTCATTCATCTTAATTTCAAGAAAGCCTGGGGGGGACAAAACCTGTTTCTGAGGTAAGCCTTGAGATCGGTCCAGGTTTGGGTATTTCGGTCGAGACGATTTGTCTCGCAGTGGTTTCTCCATGCCACTCTAGTTGTCTCCACTATCTTTAGCCTTGCAAGAGACATTTTGCTCTTCTCATTGTACCCGGTGACATCGAAGTATTCTTCCATTGATTCGATCCACTTCTCCACAGTCTCGCCCAAGTTTTTCCCTTCACCTTTGAAGGTCCATGCTACAAACTATGAAGAGTTTTACGAACATCCAGATCGAGTTCTTCTTCATCGAGTTGGGGGTTAACATTTCTACCACGACGACCTCGATCCATGTTCCTATCAATACGAAAATTCTTGTTAAGTTTCTTTATTTATGATTCAATCCGATTTTTTTATTCAACTGATTCTGGGGTTCTTTAAATAGGTCAGCTCTCCACAGAATCAAGGGATAAAGATACTTATATAGAATGCATTATCAAATAACAATTCATTCAGAATATCTCATTCATATCTTTAACACAATAATGGTCCATTAGACTGAATTTTTCCATCTGAACAGTCCTCCATGGGGATTTCAATTTTTTAGATTTTTAATTTATCATCCCTTAACTTGATCCACTGGACAAAAGTTAACAATAGCAATCTGCCAGCACAATCCACTAATCTCATAGTGACTGGCTGAAGTCATTAACATCATTCCAGTTAAGAACATCATCACAGGGCCTCGTCCCATTCATCCTCATTGCGGTTTCGCTCAGCTTATTACATTTCAACCAATTTTCAGGGATCATCATTTTTCAATCAAAATCCAAATCAACTCATCAGTTCTCAACCAGAATTTAAAAATCATATCAACCACATTCGAATTCATCATCTGGATAGCATTAATGCTTATAATTTCAAGTCTTAGATTTACTTGTATATACTACCGGTAAAGAGCTACAGTTATACCCTCGGTATATACGGGTAGTCATGATACTTGGAACTATAAGGTAAATACCATCATGTCTAGGCCTCAAGCAAGTCAGGGTTCTATACAATTGCGGTACCTCCATCTGAAGACCCAATTACTAATTTACGAATTTTCAGTTTGAATATTAAATTGTATGAATTATATCACACAATTACAACCTTTTTGTGCTTCTTGATAAATTTTTGACATATTTGGCTTCTCAGTTGATCTTTATTAACCGATTTGCTCTGATACTAACTGTGAGATCCCTATCCCTACCGTGCAACAGATTCGGGGTGCTAGCAGCGGAAGTAGCACTTCTCGCATGGGGCAGGGTCCCACACTCGGGGCCTTGTCCACCACGGATATCCGAACAAGAGACTAATCCGTCAGTTTTTCCAAAACCGAACCTGAAAAACTTCCTTTAACCGGAAAGCACGGGCGATTCCACCAGGATAACTCTTTACTCTAACGTAGTTAAGACCATTACTGATCAAGCTGATCCGACTGCACCTATAAAGATACTCGGTCAGATCAAGGAAGAAACTTGCACTTGGATCATTGGGATCAACTCTTTTTTCCCCATCAAGAGGCACAGCCGTTGATTCCTATCCATAGAACAATTACTATCCAGGATTTACTTTATCTATCGTATTAACAGAAATTGAGTCTCGATTTACGGATCCATCAATCCAGCCTAACCCCATTCAGTCCCATGGGTCAGCCAACCACCCAACCACTATAGTGATGGGATCCAATTAGGAATTTGGTTAGGTTTTGTCCCGGGTACCAGGGAAAAGAGTTCCCAGGCCCCCTAGCCGGAAGTTCATGCAAACATAAAATTAGTCACACCACTTACGCACCCAATATGAAATTGCCTTTTTCTCAGCATCAGCTAACTTTAAAACAATCCTTTAATGAACCCATTATGTCATTGATCACTATCCTCAAAATCTCTAGTTGAATCCATATTTCTAATCATTCATTCATCGGTGTACTTATGGCATCATTGGCAACCATAACGCTCACCACTTGTTCACTCAGGGGCCTTTTCAATAGTTCCTAGCTTATAGTACCTGGCAATATTTTCACATATAAAAATCGAGATGGAATGCTTGTTGAAGATCAGCAAGATCAATCAACAGATCCATATAAGAGAGCCATGGACTCATCCGTTTGAGGACCAGCAAGGTCAATCAACCAGATCCATGCCCGGTTTCAGAAAACAACTCTTACTCCTTGTTCCAATATCTTCCACGATGCACGTGTGGGTATCTTCGGCGACCCAGAGCCCGAGCACCGTATGGTCAGCACCCTCTAGGATCCTTCGCAGGTGACCTAGCGCTTCACTCATAGGCCGCTTCCTTGGTCCCTCAACCACCGTTCCGGAAGCTCACCATTTAAATCGAACCGAGGTTGGTCAAGACCTCGGTCGACCTTGCTATGCGAGACGTCCTCCATTGACTCTCCGTCAGCAGTTGCAACTTTATCAGTTAGGTCTCCATGACCTTAATTCACAAGACGGTCAAAATGCTACCCCAGCATTCTTGACATAAAACAGTCATTTACAAACAGGTCACAAAATACAGTTTCTATATCGAACTCTCTTCTTTCCACATTATCCCTCCTCAATCCACATTACGTATTCCTCATTCCATTCATGTGTACTCATTCTCATCCATTCACTCATATCGACGACACATTATTTCACATACACATTCACATTCATTATTCTACATACACATCCATGTTCGTACATCCACATCATACATCCATGTTCGTACATCCACATCATACATCCAATCCCATATCCGCATTCATACATACACATCCATATCCACATCCATACATCCACATCCACATCCACATCCACATTCACATTCACATTCATACATACACATCTACATCCATACATCTACATCCACATCCACATTCACATCCATATATGTACATCTACATGCATACATCCATTTTCACATCCTCATTCATACATCCACATCCACATACATACATCCGCATCCGTATCTACGTCCATACATCCACATTCACATTCATACATACACATGCACATTCATACATGCACATCCACATCCATACATCCACATCCACATCTATATTCGGATTCATACATACACATCCACATCCACATCCATACATCCACATCCACATCCACATTCACATCCATACATCCACATCTACATGCATACATCCATTTTCACATCCTCATTCATACATCCACATCCACATACATACATCCACATCTGTATCTACATCCATACATCCACATCCACATCCGTATCTACATCCATACATCCACATCCACATCCACATTCACATTCATACATACACATCCACATTCATACATCCACATCCACATCCACATACATACATCCACATCCGTATCTACATCCATACATCCACATCCACATCCATATTCACATTCATACATCCACATCTACATGCATACATCCACATCCGTATGTACATCCATACATCCACATCTTATCACATCCTAATATCTATTTATAGAATACAAGAGAATTCTTATATTTGATATAAGATTTCTTTACGCATCTATTTATGCATAAATTTCATTTTAAGGAGAATAACACTTTCGAAAAAAAAATCAATCTTTTATGCATCTTCCTATGCATAAATTCATTTTAAATGAGAATGACACTTTTGAATTAAAAATCAATCTTTTATGCATAATTCTAATTTAGTAGAAACTACACTTTTAGAATAAAAGAATTTCTCTTATGCATAAAATTATTTATGATGAAAATCATACTTTTAATATATAAAAAATCTTTTAAGCACCCATTTATGCATGAAAATCAAATATGGTAAAAGTAACACTTTTACAATAAAATAATAATCTTTTATGCATACCTCTATGCATGAAAATCAAATATGATAAATGTAACACTTTTACAATAAAATAATAATCTTTTATGCATACCTCTATGCATGAAAATCAAATATAATAAAAGTAACACTTTTTCAATAAAATAATAAATCTCTATGCATACCTCTATGCATGAAAATCAAATATGATAAAAGTAACACTTTTTCAATAAAATAATAAATCTCTATGCATACCTCTATGCATGAAAATCAAATATGATAAAAGTAACACTTTTTCAATAAAATAATAAATCTCTATGCATACCTCTATGCATGAAAATCAACTATGATAAAAGTAACACTTTTACAATAAAATAATAATCTTTTATGCATACCTCTATGCATGAAAATCAAATATGGTAAAAGTAACACTTTTACAATAAAATATTAATCTTTTATGCATACCTCTATGCATGAAAATCAAATATGATAAAAGTAACACTTTTACAATAAAATAATAATCTTTTATGCATACCTCTATGCATGAAAATCAAATATGATAAAAGTAACACTTTTACAATAAAATAATAATCTTTTATGCATACCTCTATGCATGAAAATCAAATATGATAAAAGTAACACTTTTACAATAAAATAATAATCTTTTATGCATAAAAATCTATTTTGATGAAAGTAACACTTTCATAATAAAAGAAAATTATTCCTTTATGCATAAGAATAATAATAATCAATATGCATCTTCTATGCATGAAAATGACACTTTTAGAGTATAGAATTGATAGGAATTACTCTTTTAGCATAAAATTTAATTACTAGAAATCCTCTTTTTCTTAATTCATCAATTATGCATAACATAAAAATCAATTTCTCCATGATTACAATAAAATTCTTTCAATTAATCTAGAATGATAATTCCTAGAATATGGTAGAAAGTCCTCTTTTCATGCTTTGAATGAAATTATGTTATGTGTAATTTTTACAAAAATTTTGCCATAGCTCCGCTGCTATGACTGATAAATCTCAATTATTTTAAAAGATAAAGCTTATCATTAAGGGAATGATTAGAATGATCCCTAATTGGATCATTAACCCATAATGGATTGAATCATCAATATTCATGAAATACATAAGCTAAAAGCATAGGGAAAGCCATTAATTTGGTCTCAAGCATAGATTAATCTTGGATTAAGAAAAATCTTTATGAAAAGCTTCATTTGGATTGAGAATAGATCATGAGTATGACCATTTCTTGAGTGAGAGAGAGAAATTACATAAAAACCATTAGAATTAAGCATAAATGGAAATTTATGTAATTCTTTACTATCATTCATCAATTAACTTCAATAGCATTCATCAATTTATGTAATTCTTTACTACCATTCATCAATTAACTTCAATAGCATTCAAAAACCATTCCAATTAAGCTTCTCAAGCTTGAGAGGGATTGAGAAGAGAGAAACATTGAGAACTTATAGAAAAGATCAAAATTTATCATTTACCTTATAAATTGCTTGATTCTTGGTTCACGGTAGAGGCCCTCAACCAATCAATTGGTTTAGTATGTTGATGGAGCCACCAATGGGGATTGAAGAAAGAGGGAAGCTCTAATTTCTTCAATTTGGAGAGAATTTTAGAGAATAGTAAAAATTAGCATTATTTCAGCATAATTCTAGTATAGTAAAATTCTCCTATTTTTTTCAAAGGACTCATGTTCTATTTATAGGAGAGGGAGGCTCTAACCAAGACCAACTGATTTCTAGAATTTTCCAGATTCAGTTTGGTTAAATTTGGACTAGATTTGGACCTAGTTTGGTTCCTTTTTTATTCGATTTGGTTCCTTTTTGATTTGGTTTGGTTCAAGAGAGAGGAGAGATAAAAATATCACATTATTTTTGAGTTTAAAACATATTCAAGCATGTGAAGTAGGCGCCTCATTGAAGAGACTCCCCTTCCTTACATATGTGTCAAAATGGAATCATTATACCCAAAATATCTCATATTTTTGATATTACTCATAGTTTCTTACTAATAAACCTTGTACATAGACAACTCCTTAATTTGAAATTTCGAAAAAATCTTCACCCTTAGGATAATGCCTCTTGAACCGATTATACTTAATTTCTAATGCACCTTCTGAAAATCTTTTTGAACTTCTGTTTCAAGGGAACTTATTTCAATAATATGAGAAATTTTTCTATCTAAAAATATTCAAAATCTGAATATTCTCTCTCTAGAAAATTTTCTCTCTCTAAGTCAAAACAAGCAGAGACAAGATCTTTTATATTTCTGAAGAGGTATTTGACTACAGGGGTATATACTAGACATCCTGAGAGGCTGGGGGAGGAATCTTACATTCTACCCCACTTAAAAAATGCGCAATGTCCTCATCTCACAGGTGGAGTATGATCTCTTTCATCTTCTTCTTCTTCTTCAATCACTTCCAGCGTTACTGCCATGGAAGTGGACGACCGATTTGGGAACAACTCTCTTTGACTTCCCCTCTATTCTGAGTTGGAGGTCTTGCATTACTTTGGGTTGAAACTGCAGGTTGGATAGAGGGTCTACCTCTTGGATTTCCCTGATTTTGGCGGATAGAACCGTGATTACTCTGGACGGAAGGGGATGGAGTTTGAAATCTTGATCCCTGATTTTTCCTGCCCTAAAAACCTTGATCCGAAAGGAGTTGGGCAATCCATACTGCGATGTACAATTCCTTGACAATTATAGCATTTTACTCTCTTGTTCAAGGGTGGAACTTCTGAAGTTGAATTCCAGGGGATTGAGTTTCCGGAAAAGGACATTTCTTCCATTTTGGAATCCTGGGTTTGACCTTGATATATCTTAGGCGGAGGAAGGTTGGAATCACTTTTTGGGAATAAAAACCTTTTGAAAGGTGATGGTGCTTGCTTTGGCGGGACTTTGACATCAAAGGCTTTGGCGAAATCCTTCGCCATCTGAACTGCTTCGGCCATGGAAATAGGTTTGGCATTCTTGACTAAAGTATCCAATGGCTCGTTCATTCCCCGAATGAATCTGGCCATCAGTTGCTCTTCATCCAATTGTGAGGAATATTTAAGGAGAAGGGAAAAAGCCTGATGGTACTCTTCAATTGTCCGGCTTTCCTGCTTTAGTTCCAAGAACTCATCCATCTTAATTTCAAGAAAGCCTGGGGACAAAACCTGTTTTTGAGGTAAGCCTTGCGATCGGTCCAGGTTTGGGTATTTCGGTCGAGACGATTTGTCTCGCAATGGTTTCTCCATGCCACTCTAGCTGTCTCCACTATCTTTAGCCTTGCAAGAGCCATTGTGCTCTTCTCATTGTACTCGCTGACATCGAAGTATTCTTCCATTGATTCGATCCACTTCTCCACAGTCTCGCCCAAGTTTTTTCCTTCACCTTTGAAAGGTCCAGGCTGCGAACTATGAAGAGTTTTACGAACATCCAGGTCGAGTTCTTCTTCATCGAGTTGGGGGTTAACATTTCTACCACGACGACCTCAATCCATATTCCTATCAATACGAAAATTCTTGTTAAGTTTCTTTATTTATGATTCAATCCGATTTTTTAATTCAACTGATTCTGGGGTTCTTTAAATAGGTCGGCTCTCCACAGAATCAAGGGATAAAGATACTTATATAGAACGCATTATCAAATAACAATTCATTCAAAATATCTCATTCATATCTTTAACACAATAATGGTCCATTAGATTGAATTTTTCCATCTGAACAGTCCTCCATGGGGATTTCAATTTTTTAGATTTTTAATTTATCATCCCTTAACTTGATCCACTGGACAAAAGTTAACAATAGCAATCAGCCAGCACAATCCACGAATCTCATAGTGACTGGCTGAAGTCATTAACATCATTCCAGTTAAGAACATCATCACAGGGCCTCGTCCCATTCATCCTCATTGCGGTTTTGCTCAGCTTATTACATTTCAACCAATTTTCAGGGATCATCATTTTTCAATCAGAATCCAAATCAACTCATCAGTTCTCAACCAGAATTTAAAAATCATATCAACCACATTCGAATTCATCATCTGGATAGCATTAATGCTTATAATTTCAAGTCTTAGATTTACTCATATATACTGCCGGTAAAGAGCTGTAGTTATACCCTCGCGGTATATACGGGTAGTCATGATACTTGGAACTATAAGGTAAATACCATCATGTCTAGGCCTCAAGCAAGTCAGGGTTCTATACAATTGTGGTACTTCCATCTGAAGACCCAATTACTAATTTACGAATTTTCAATTTGAATATTAAATTGTATGAATTATATCACATAATTACAACCTTTTTGTGCTTCTTAATAAATTTTTGACATATTTGGCTTCTCAGTTGATCTTTATTAACCAATTTGCTCTGATACCAACTGTGAGACCCCTGTCCCTACCGTGCAACGGATTCGGGGTGCTAGCAGCGGAAGTAGCACTTCTTGCACGGGGCAGGGTCCCACACTCGGGGCCTCGTCCATGGATATCCGAACAAGAGACTAATCCGTTGGTTTTTCCAAAATCGAACCCGAAAAACTTCCTTTACCTGGAAAGCACGGGCGATTCCACCAGGATAACTCTTTACTCTAATGTAGTCAAGACCATTACTGATCAAGCTGATCCGACTGCACCTATAAAGATACTCGGTTAGATCAAGGAAGAAACTTGCACTTGGATCATTGGGATCAATGCCCAAGAGGCACAGCCGTTGATTCCTATCCATAGAACAATTACTATCCGAGATTTACTTTATCTATCGTATTAACAGAAATTGAGTCTCGATTTATGGATCCATCAATCCAGCCTAACCCCATCTAGTCCCATGGGTTAGTCAACCACCCAACCACTGTAGTGATGGGATCCAATTAGGAATTTGGTTAGGTTTTGTCCCGGGTACCAGGGAAAAGAGTTCCCACGCCCCCTAGCCAGAAGTTCATGCAAACATAAAATTAGTCACACCACTTACGCACCCAATATGAAATTGCCTTTTTCTCAGCATCAGCTAACTTTGAAACAATCCTTTAATGAACCCATTATGTCATTGATCACTATCCTCAAAATCTCTAGTTGAATCCATATTTCTAATCATTCATTCATCGGTGTACTTATGGCATCATTGGCAACCATAACGCTCACCACCTGTTCACTCAGGGGCCTTTTCAATAGTTCCTAGCTCATAGTACCCGGTAATATTTTCACATATAAAAATCGAGATGGAATCCTTGTTGAAGATCAGCAAGATCAATCAACAGATCCATATAAGAGAGCCATGGACTCATCCGTTTTTGAGGACCAGCAAGGTCAGTCAACCAGATCCATGCCTGGTTTTCAGAAAACAACTCTTACTCCTTGTTCTAATATCTTCCACGACGCACGTGTGGGTATTTTTGGCGACCCAGAGCCCGAGCACCGTATGGTCAGCACCCTCTAGGATCCTTCTCGCAGGTGACCTAGCGCTTCACTTTTAGGCCGCTTCCTTGGTCCCTCATCCACCGTACCGGAAGCTCACCATTTAAATCGAACCAAGGTTGGTGAAGACCTCGGTCGACCTTGCTACGCGAGACGTCCTCCATTGACTCTCGGTCAGCAGTTGCAACTTTATCAGTTAGGTCTCCATGACCTTAATTCACAAGACGGTCAAAATGCTTTCCCAACATTCTTGACATTAAACAGTCATTTACAAACAAGTCACAAAATACAGTTTCTATATCGAACTCCCTTCTTTCCACATTATCCCTCCTCAATCCACATTACTTATTCCTCATTCCATTCATATGTGTACTCATTCTCATCCATTCACTCATATCGACAACACATTATTTCACATACACATTCACATTCATTATTCTACATACACATCCATGTTCGTACATCCACATCATACATCCAATCCCATATCCTCATTCATACATACACATCCACATCCACATCCATACATCCACATCCAATCCTATATCCTCATTCATACACACACATCCATATCCACATCCACATCTACATCCACATTCACATTCACATTCATACATACACATCCACATCCACATCCACATTCACATCCATACATCCACATCTACATGCATACATCCATTTTGACATCCTCATTCATACATCCACATCCACATACATACATCCACATCCGTATCTACGTCCATACATCCACATCCACATCCACATTCACATTCATACATACACATCCACATTCATACATCCACATCCACATCCATATCTACATCCATACATCCACATCCACATCCACATCCATGTTCAGATTCATACATACACATCAACATCCACATCCACATCCACATCCACATCCACATCCATACATCCACATCTACATGCATACATCCATTTTCACATCCTCATTCATACATCCACATCCACATACATACATCCACATCCGTATCTACATCCATACATCCACATCCACATCCACATTCATATTCATACATACACATCCACATTTCCACATCCGTATCTACATCCATACATCCACATCTTATTACATCCTAATATCCATTTATAGAATACAAGAGAATTCTTATATTTGATATAACATTTCTTTACGCATCTATTTATGCATAAATTTCATTTTAAGGAGAATAACACTTTCGAAATAAAAATCAATCTTTTATGCATCTTCCTATGCATAAATTCATTTTAAATGAGAATGACACTTTTGAATTAAAAATCAATCTTTTATGCATAATTCTAATTTAGTAGAAACTGCACTTTTAGAATAAAAGAATTTCTCTTATGCATCTAATTTATGCATAAAATTATTTATGATGAAAATCATACTTTTAATATAAAAAAAAATCTTTTATGCACCCATTTATGCATGAAAATAAAAAATGATAAAAGTAACACTTTTACAATAAAATAATAATCTTTTATGCATGAAAATCAAATATGATAAATGTAACACTTGTACAATAAAATAATAATCTTTTATGCATACCTCTATGCATGAAAATCAAATATGATAAAAGTAACACTTTTTCAATAAAATAATAAATCTCTATGTATACCTCTATGCATGAAAATCAAATATGATAAAAGTAACACTTTTACAATAAAATAATAATCTTTTATGCATACCTCTAAACATAAAAATCAAATATGGTAAAAGTAACACTTTTACAATAAAATAATAATCTTTTATGCATACCTCTATGCATGAAAATCAAATATGATAAAAGTAACACTTTTACAATAAAATAATAATCTTTTATGCATACCTCTATGCATGAAAATCAAATATGATAAAAGTAACACTTTCACAATAAAATAATAATCTTTTATGCATACCTCTATGCATTAAAATCAAATATGATAAAAGTAAAACTTTTACAATAAAATAATAATCTTTTATGCATTCCTTTATGCATAAAAATCTATTTTGATGAAAGTAACACTTTCATAATAAAAGAAAATTATTCCTTTATGCATAAGAATAATAATAATCAATATGCATCTTCTATGCATGAAAATGACACTTTTAGAGTATAGAATTGATAGGAATTACTCTTTTAGCATAAAATTTAATTACTAGAAATCCTCTTTTTCTTAATTCATCAATTATGCATAACATAAAAATTAATTTCTCCATGATTACAATAAAATTCTTTCAATTAATCTAGGATGATAATTCCTAGAATATGGTAGAAAGTCCTCTTTTCATGCTTTGAATGAAATTATTTTATGTGTATTTTTTACAAAAATTTTGCCATAGCTCCGCTGCTATGACTGATAAATCTCAATTATTTTAAAAGATAAAGCTTATCATTAAGGGAATGATTAGAATGATCCCTAATTGGATCATTAATCCATAATGGATTGAATCATCAATATTCATGAAATACATAAGCTAAAAGCATAGGGAAAGCCATTAATTTGGTCTCAAGCATAGATTAATCTTGGATTAAGAAGAAGCTTTATGAGAAGCTTCATTTGGATTGAGAATAGGTCATGAGTATGACCATTTCTTGAGTGAGAGAGAGAAATTAGTTAAAAACTATTAGAATTAAGCATAAATGAAAACTTATGTAATTCTTTACTATCATTCATCAATTAACTTCAATAGCATTCATCAATTTATGTAATTCTTTACTACTATTCATCAATTAACTTCAATAGCATTCAAAAATCATTCCAATTAAGCTTCTCAAGCTTGAGAGGGGTTGAGAAGAGAGAAACATTGAGAAATTATAGAAAAGATCAAAATTCACCATTTACCTTACAAATTGCTTGATTCTTGGTTCACGGTAGAGGCCCTCAACCAATCAATTGGTTTAGTATGTTGATGGAGCCACCAATGGGGATTGAAGAAAGAGGGAAGCTCCAATTTCTTCAATTTGGAGAGAATTTTAGAGAATAGTAAAAATTAGCATTATTTCAGCATAATTCTAGTATAGTAAAATTCTCCTATTTTTTACAAAGGACTCATGTTCTATTTATAAGAGAGGGAGGCTCTAACCAAGACCAACTGATTTTTAGAATTTTCTAGATTCAGTTTAGTTGAATTTGGACTAGATTCGGACCTAGCTTGGTTCTTTTTTTATTCAGTTTGGTTCCTTTTTTATTTGGTTTGGTTCAAGAGAGAGGAGAGATAAAAATATCACATTATTTTTGAGTTTAAAACTCATTCAATCATGTGGAGTAGGTGCCTCATTGAAGGGACTCCCCTTCCTTAAATATGTGTTAAAATGAAATCATTATACCCAAAATATCTCATATTTTTGATATTACTCATAGTTTCTTTCTAATAAACCTTGTACATAGTCAACTCTTCATCTTATGTGAGCATTTACTCATTTTTGGATAATTTCTTTTACAAATTAGATTTATCTCCTCCCCACACATGGATTGATCTTATTGGTCCATAGGAACCTTAATTTGAAATTTCGAAAAAATCTTCACCCTTAGGATAATGTCTCTTGAACCGATTATACTTAATTTCTAATGCACCTTCTGAAAATCTTTTTGAACTTTTGTTTCAAGGGACCTTATTTTACTAATATGAAAAATTTTTCTATCTAAAAATATTCAAAATTTGAATATTCTCTCTCTAGAATATTTTCTCTCTCTAAGTCAAAACAGGCAGAGACAAGATCTTTTATATTTCTGAAGAGGGATTAACACCATATTGGGGAATATGGAAATTTCCTACAAGTTTGGGACACGTGGTCAAAAGTTTGGATTAACCATAACTTGAACACCACTAATCCAAAATGAGCGCTTTATAGCTCTTTAGATTCCCATTTTCAAGCGCTTTCCAACGATAGGTCATATGATAGGGTTTTGAGAAACTTACAAACATGTTATCCATGTCTCCTTTTTTAAGTATTCAAAAATGAGAATTGGAAAATTCCCAAATTCACTAATATGGTGTTGATTTGATTATAGGGGAATATACTAGACATCCTGAGAGGCTGGCGGAGGAATCTTACATTCTACCCCACTTAAAAAACGCGAGATGTCCTCATCTCGCAGGTGGAGTATGATCTCTTTCATCTTCTTCTTCTTCTTCAATCACTTCTAGCGTTACTGCCATGGAAGTGGACGACCGATTTGGGAACAACTCTCTTTGACTTCCCCTATTCTGAGTTGGAGGTCTTGCATTACTTTGGATTGAAACTGCAGGTTGGATAGAGGGTCTACCTCTGGGATTTCCCTGATTTTGGCGGACAGAACCGTGATTACTCTGGACGGAAGGGGTTGGAGTTTGGAATCTTGATCCCTGATTTTCTTGCCCTGAAAACCTTGATCCAAAAGAAGTTGGGCAATCCATACTGCGATGTCCAATTCCTTGACAGTTATAGCATTTTACTCTCTTGTTCAAGGGTGGAACTTGTGAAGTTGAATTCCAAGAGATTGAGTTTTGGGAAAAGGACATTTCTTCCATTTTGGAATCCTGGGTTTGACCTTGATATCTCTTAGGTGGAGGAAGGTTGGAATCACTTTCTGGGAATAAAAACCTTTTGAAAGGTGATGATGCTTGCTTTGGCGGGACTTTGACATCAAAGGCTTTGGCGAAATCCTTCGCCAACTGCTTCGGCCATGGAAATAGGTTTGACATTCTTGACTAAAGTATCCAATGGCTCGTTCATTCCCCGAATGAATCTGGCCATCAGTTGCTCTTCATCCAATTGTGGAGAATATTTAAGGAGAAGGGAAAAAGCTTGATGGTACTTTTTAATTGTCTGGCTTTCCTGCTTTAGTTCCAAGAACTCATTCATCTTAATTTCAAGAAAGCCTAGGGGGGGACAAAACCTGTTTCTGAGGTAAGCCTTGAGATCGGTCCAGGTTTGGGTATTTCGGTCGAGACGATTTGTCTCGCAGTGGTTTCTCCATGCCACTCTAGCTGTCTCCACTATCTTTAGCCTTGCAAGAGCCATTTTGCTCTTCTCATTGTACCCGGTGACATTGAAGTATTCTTCCATTGATTCGATCCAGTTCTCCACAATCTCGCCCAATTTTTCCCTTCACCTTTGAAAGGTCCAGGCTGCGAACTATGAAGAGTTTTACGAACATCCAGGTCGAGTTCTTCTTCATCGAGTTGGGGGTTAACATTTCTACCACGACGACCTCGATCCATGTTCCTATCAATACGAAAATTCTTGTTAAGTTTCTTTATTTATGATTCAATCCGATTTTTTAATTCAACTGATTCTGGGGTTCTTTAAATAGGTCAGCTCTCCACATAATCAAGGGATAAAGATATTTATATAGAACGCATTATCAAATAACAATTCATTCAGAATATCTCATTCATATCTTTAACATAATAATGGTCCATTAGACTGAATTTTTTCATCTGAACAGTCCTCCATGAGGATTTTAATTTTTTAGATTTTTAATTTATCATCCCTTAACTCGATCCATTGGACAAAAGTTAACAATAGCAATCTGCCAGCACAATCCACTAATCTCATAGTGACTGCTGGCTGAAGTCATTAACATCATTCCAGTTAAGAACATCATCACAGGGCCTCGTCCCATTCATCCTCATTGCGGTTTCGCTCAGCTTATTACATTTCAACCAATTTTCAGGGATCATCATTTTTCAATCAGAATCCAAATCAACTCATCAGTTCTCAACCAAAATTTAAAAATCATATCAACCACGTTCGAATTCATCATCTGGATAGCATTAATGCTTATAATTTCAAGTCTTAGATCTACTCGTATATACTGCCGGTAAAGAGCTGCAGTTATACCCTTGGTATATACGGGTAGTCATGATACTTGGAACTATAAGGTAAATACTTTGAATGCTATTGAAGTTAATTGATGAATGGTAGTAAAGAATTACATAAATTGATGAATGCTATTGAAGTTAATTGATAAATGATAGTAAAGAATTACATAAATTTTTATTTATGCTCAATTCTAATGGTTTTTATGTAATTTCTCTCTCTCACTCAAGAAATGGTCATCCTCATGACCTATTCTCAATCCAAATGAAGCTTTTCATAAAGCTTTTCCTTAATCCAAGATTAATCTATGCTTGAGACCAAATTAATGGCTTTCCCTATGCTTTTAGCTTATGTATTTCATGAATATTGATGATTCAATCCATTATGGATTAATGATCCAATTAGGGATCATTCTAATCATTCCCTTAATGATAAGCTTTATCTTTTAAAATAATTGAGATTTATCAGTCATAGTAGCGGAGCTATGGCAAAATTTTTGTAAAAATTACACATAAAATAATTTCATTCAAAGCATGAAAAGAGGACTTCCTACCATATTTTAGGAATTATCATCCTAGATTAATTGAAAGAATTTTATTGTAATCATGGAGAAATTAATTTTTATGTTATGCATAATGATGAATTAAGAAAAAGAGGATTTCTAGTAATTAAATTTTATGCTAAAAGAGTAATTCCTATCAATTCTATACTCTAAAAGTGTCATTTTCATGCATAGAAGACGCATATTGATTATTGTTATTCTTATGCATAAAGGAATAATTTTCTTTTATTATGAAAGTGTTACTTTCATCAAAATAGATTTTTATGCATAAAGGAATGCATAAAAGATTATTATTTTATTGTAAAAGTGTTACTTTTATCATATTTGATTTTCATGCATAGAGGTATGCATAAAAAATTATTATTTTATTGTAAAAGTGTTACTTTTATCTTATTTAATTTTCATGCATAGAGGTATGCATAAAAGATTATTATTTTATTCTAAAAGTGTTTCTTTTATCATATTTGATTTTCATGCATAGAGGTATGCATAAAAGATTATTATTTTATTATAAAAATATTACTTTTACCATATTGGATTTTCATGCATAGAGGTATGCATAAAAGATTATTATTTTATTGTAAAAGTGTTACTTTTATCATATTTGATTTTCATGCATAGAGGTAAGCATAGAGATTTATTATTTTATTGAAAAAGTGTTACTTTTATCATATTTGATTTTCATGCATAGAGGTATGCATAGAGATTTATTATTTTATTGAAAAAGTGTTACTTTTATCATATTTGATTTTCATGCATAGAGGTATTATGCATAGAGATTTATTATTTTATTGAAAAAGTGTTACTTTTATCATATTTGATTTTCATGCATAGAGGTATGCATAAAAGATTATTATTTTATTATAAAAGTGTTACTTTTATATATTTGATTTTCATGCATAGAGGTATGCATAAAAGATTATTATTTTGTTGTAAAAGAGTTACTTTTACCATATTTGATTTTCATGCATAAATGGGTGAATTTTTTTTAAATTATTAAAAGTACGATTTTCATCATAAATAATTTTATGCATAAATTAGATGCATAAGAGAAATTCTTTTATTCTAAAAGTGTAGTTTCTACTAAATTAGAATTATGCATAAAAGATTGATTTTTAATTTAAAAGTGTCATTCTCATTTAAAATGAATTTATGCATAGGAAGATGCATAAAAGATTGATTTTTATTTCGAAAGTGTTATTCTCCTTAAAATGGAATTCATGCATAAATAGATGCGTAAAGAAATCTTATATCAAATATAAGAATTCTCTTGTATTCTATAAATAGATATTAGGATGTGATAAGATGTGGATGTATGGATGTAGATACGGATGTGGATGTATGCATGTAGATGTGGATGTACGAATGTGAATATGGATGTGGATGTGGATATATGGATGTAGATACGAATGTGGATGTATGTATGTGGATGTGGATGTGTATGTGTATGCATGAATGTGAATATGGATGTGGATGTGGATGTATGGATGTAGATACGGATGTGGATGTATGTATGTGGATGTGGATGTATGAATGAGGATGTGAAAATGGATGTATGCATGTAGATGTGGATGTATGGATGTGAATGTGGATGTGGATGTGGATGTGTATGTATGAATGTGAATATGGATGTGGATGTGGATGTATGGATGTAGATACGGATGTGGATGTATGTATGTGGATGTGGATGTATGAATTTGGATGTGTATGTATGAATGTGGATGTGGATGTATGGACGTAGATACGGATGTGGATGTATGTATGTGGATGTGGATGTATGAATGAGGATGTGAAAATGGATGTATGCATGTAGATGTGGATGTATGGATGTGAATGTGGATGTGGATGTGGATGTATGGATGTGGATATGCATGTATGAATGTGAATGTGAATGTGGATGTGGATGTGGATGTGGATGTATGGATGTTGATATGGATGTGTATGTATGAATGCGGATATGGGATTGGATGTATGATGTGGATGTACGAACATGGATGTGTATGTAGAATAATGAATGTGAATGTGTATGTGAAATAATGTGTCATCGATATGAGTGAATGGATGAGAATAAGTACACATATGAATGGAATGAGGAATAAGTAATGTGGATTGAGGAAAGATAATGTGGAAAGAAGAGAGTTCGATATTGAAACTGTATTTTGTGACCTGTTTGTAAATGACTGTTTTATGTCAAGAATGCTGGGGAAGCATTTTGACCGTCTTGTGAATTAAGGTCATGGAGACCTAACTGATAAAGTTGCAACTGCTGACGGAGAGTCAATGGAGGACGTCTCGCGTAGCAAGGTCGACCGAGGTCTTGACCAGCCTCGGTTCGATTTAAATGGTGAGCTTCCGGTACGGTGGATGAGGGACCAAGGAAGCGGTCTATGAGTGAAGCGCTAGGTCACCTGCGAAGGATCCTAGAGGGTGCTGACCATACGGTGCTCGGGCTCTGGGTCGCCGAAGATACCCACACGTGCGTCGTAGAAAATATTGGAACAAGGAGTAAGAGTTGTTTTTTGAAACCGGGCATGGATCTGGTTCATTGACCTTGCTAGTCCTCAAACGGATGAGTCCATGGCTCTCTTATATGGATCAGTTGATTGATCTTGCTGATCTTCAACAAGGATTCCATCTCAATTTTTATATGTGAAAATATTGCCGGGTACTATGAGCTAGGAACTATTGAAAAGGCCCCTGAGTGAACACGTGTGAGCGTTATGGTTGCCAATGATGCCATAAGTACACCGATGAATGAATGATTAGAAATCTGGATTCAACTAGAGATTTTGAGGATAGTGATCAATGACATAATGGGTTCATTAAAGGATTGTTTTAAAGTTAGCTGATGCTGAGAAAAAGGCAATTTCATATTGGGTGCGTAAGTGGTGTGACTAATTTTATGTTTGCATGAACTTCCGGCTAGGGAGCCTGGGAACTCTTTTCCCTGGTACCCGGGACAAAACCTAACCAAATTCCTAATTGGATCCCATCACTACAGTGGTTGGGTGGTTGGGTGGTTGGCTAACCCATGGGACTGGATGGAGTTAGGCTGGATTGATGGATCCGTAAATCGAGACTCAATTTCTGTTAATACGATAGATAAAGTAAATCCCGGATAGTAATTGTTCTATGGATAGGAATCAACGGCTGTGCCTCTTGATGGGGAAAAAAGCGTTGATCCCAATGATCCAAGTGCAAGTTTCTTCCTTGATCTAACCGAGTATCTTTATAGGTGCAGTCGGATCAGCTTGATCAGTAATGGTCTTGACTACGTTAGAGTAAAGAGTTATCCTGGTGGAATCGCCCGTGCTTTCCGGGTAAAGGAAGTTTTCCGGGTTCGGTTTTGGAAAAACCGACGGATTTGTCTCTTGTCCGGATATCCGTGGACGAGGCCCCGAGTGTGGGACCCTGCCCCGTGCAAGAAGTGCTACTTCCGCTGCTAGCACCCCGAATCCATTGCGCGGTAGGGACAAGGATCTCACACATAAGGCCCTCAATAAGGGTCTCTAGCTGACTTTATAGACTCTACCTTTTTTGTATATATATATATGTGTGTGTGTGTGTGTGTGTGTGTGTGTGTATATATGTGTATATATATATGTGTGTGTGTATATATATATGTGTGTGTGTGTGTGTGTGTATATATATATTTGTGTGTGTGTATATATATATGTGTGTGTGTGTGTGTGTGTGTATATATATATATATGTGTGTGTATATATATATGTGTGTGTGTGTATATATATATGTGTGTGTGTGTTTTTTTTCCTGTGTGTATAGTGCTTTTATATTTTTTTTAATGAAATGTTCATTGGCACTGAGCATACAAAAAAAATTGGACTCAACAAAGAATTTAACACAACTCAAAAAGCTTCCATTAATGTTTAAAAGTGTTACAAAGGATTTTGGGAACATTACAAAAGTTTGTAGGGAGAATTACAAAGTGGGTTAGCCTATTGAGGTAGAAGACTATGCTCTAAACGTAGGCGTAGGGCTAGGGCCATATCTACAGGCTTCAAAGTGACTCTCTTGGCATGTGCCATACACAGCACTGAGTCTTCAAAAATGGAAACTACAATATCTTCAGTAGCTTCTTGAAGAGCTTCAAGAGCTGTGCTTTGTATGCGATCAGCCCTGTCTGTCAGTTAATTTTTCCATTGTTTCTCTCACCAGTCGAGAGAAGGGTGCCTTGGGGATGAGAAGATCTGTGGTTTTCTGATATTTCCTAATCTCTTGTAGCGCGACTGTCCCTAGCCTCCATTTTCTCTTCTTCTTTATAACCGGTGGAGGCGGTGGTGGTCTTTGATTCTCCCACGGTGGTTGTTCAGACCTGAACTTCTTTTTCTTTTGTGCACGCTCTTCCTCTTCTAGCTGGTCTCAAAACTTGCCCTCCTTTCTTTTGCCACACGTCTTGACTGGACGTCTAGATGTTGTGGCTGCTTGTGGCTGTGCTTGGCTTGCCCTCCTTGTGTCCTCTTTGGGCTGCTGTCTCTTTTGCATTTCTTTCTCCCAAGCCACCCTCACAAGAGCAAACTCTTTGTCAATGATATCTTTCGTGATGCCATAGGACAAGAGCTCGACCTCCCTATTCTGTAGGATAACCTCTAGCTGCTCTAGGGTGTCGGCCTCAATAACAATCTCGGGTGGTTGCCCTTGACCTTCCTCGGCTTCTTTTCGACGCCGCTCTTCTTCCGCTTCTCTACTACGCTTTGCTTCTTCAGCTTCCTTCCTGCGCTGCGCTTCTTCGGCCTCCTTCCTGCGCTCCTCTTCTTCTCTCATCTCCTTTGCCTCTTGCTCTGTTACTATAGGTAGATTTGTCCTTTTTTCTGTAGGTAGTGGGCCGAGTTGATCGAAAAACCGCTCGTCTTGCTCATGTTCTTCTGGCATGGCCTAGGTATGTACGTGTGCGAGAGATAGTGGGAGAGCAAGAGAGTAGAGCACAAAGAAGAAAATGAAATGTGGTGGTTATAAATGAAAAATGACTTAAACATGTCTATAAATATATTTTTTTAAAAAACTTTTAGAAAATTTAAAAACACAAAAAGATTATAATCAGAGAGTTTAGGCCCATGAGGAACCGCACCAATGCTTGCTTGCAACCCACTGCCGTAGTCTCTCCCTAGCATTTGATCAGTTGTATCCTTCAGTTCTTCTTGCATTAACAGTTTTCATTATTTGACGCACCTAAGAGACAAATTACCGTGAGATTTCTGCCTTTTTTTGCCAACTAGAACGCGATAGAACCAGTTGAATATTTCATGGAGCGCATTACTCTTGACTTTGCCACCACCATGGCGAGTGCCCTTAAAATACACGGCCTTTGCTTGGTAATGTGATTTCTCCATGCCTTGATTGCTCCAAAGTGCTAAAGAGCCATATCTATCGAGAAAGTATGGCCCATGTGCATACAATATATGCTGCATAGAAAATTACAAAAAGTCAACAAACAGTATGAAGAACATACTACAAGGACACAAGAAATATAACATTACCATGTAGTGAGTAATGTGTGTTTCTCCCCATGCCTCAACCATTTCTTCTGTAAATCTACAAGTGGCTTGTTTGAGTGCCTCAATACCATGGTCATCCAGGTGAGGTCGCTCTAGAAGATCGACCATTTTATCACATGCCTCCCATACACGTGCACGTTTTAGGTCAAGCTTGGAATCATTTCCTCGATATCACATATCTTCTTCCAAATTTCAAAGTTAGTGTGGCTATGAGAACCCAAGTGGTTTGATAGCAAGTGTCTTGCCTTTGATCCATCGATGCAAATTTTATTAGGGTTGTCTTGTGTAGGGTTTGATTTTCTATCCTTTGTCAAGACCACTGCTCCAGCATGTAGTCCAATAGAGGAAAGTACACGCTCTAGTGCATGTATTGACTCTTCTTGTCAATCTTCGGGCTCCATGTTCCAGACATAGCTTATCCAAAATCCTGAGTCTTGCATGTAATGTGCACACATGCACTTGACATAGTGGAATGTCCAAGATTGGATTCCAAGCATTGTCCTCCTGGTCACGACTAGGTGGCTTGCTTTGGTCACAACTTAATATGCCATTATGCCATACCTTTGATCCTTTCCTCTGTTCAGCATAAAAAACGATTGCTTTTTTGCACCCACCTATTTTTGACTTTTGCCTTTGCTAGGTTGTTTCCCTTTTACTCTTGAGTCTACTGCTCTCTTGAAATGACAACAGTAAACACATGAGAATATAGTATTCGAACCCGTTTTACAACCCAACATACACTTTAAGGTTTTTAGATCGCCACCCAAGTGCCATTCAACGTTAAAGCAGCCTATCTTGGGAACATCAAGCTTTTGACCATTGACCTGACAAGAGACAACATGTTGAATGCCAGACCGTTCAAAATACCACCTCAAGGTATCATGGTTCTCTTTTGGGAGGACCCATGCTGCTTGCCACCAGATGTTCTTCTCTGATTGAATGCCATAGTAGTCTTGCTTATGCCCTATTGCTGTCTTGACTTGCATCCAACTGTTGGGTCTCTAAAGGTTTTCCTCTAAGTGCTCGGCTCATCAAGGTTAAACTAACACGCTCCAGTCTTTGACCTTTAACCACTTGACATTCATCTAGCTTCAAGACAAACACGGCATTTCCACCTGTCTCTTCAAGTGTGAGGCCATAGTACTGAATCATTGCTTTTTGTAGCACTTCCATGTCAATGTAGACATTGTTATATGCATTGTATTCAAAGGGTTTGTTTGTTGGCATTGGCATAATATCCTCCACCCACTTGTACCCATTAAACATGGATGCAATATCACCATTAGCACACTTCTTTGCCATCTGTAAGCTATAAAGTGTTGGAAGCAAGGATTGCGTAACTCCATTTGCTCACAACCCTAAAGTGATTGACCTGTACATTGCTCCGTAACCTTTTTGGCTAATACTTGCTGTTGAGTCACATATATCAAGCATCTCTTTGGGTGTGATAATTTCTTTGATTTCCTTCAAGAAATGTCGACGAAGGGTCTCCCGCAGCTTATCATTACCAGAACCTGTTATCATTTCCATGATATCCTTCTCCTGAAGGACATGCTGAAGAAGGGAGACATTAACATTGTCCTCAGCATTGTTACATCCTAGTACAGCTATTGGACATGCCCTACAATCGTAAGAGTCACCCATGAGAGATGCTTTATTCATTAATTGCTTCTCAAAGTTGCTATAATTCCTACAAATTTTTTTACTTGGTTGTTTGAATACGCCTCTTGCATGCACCTCCTGTCTTAGAAAGTAACCCAACAACTTTACGTTTTCTTTGCCTTGCGTGATATCCAATGGGAAGGTGAGTGAAATGGTGAACATGATGCCAAAGATTACAAGTGGAGTGTTGAAGACGAACACAATTATCGGTAAATTGATCCATTGTGTGCACACGATCCACTAAATTATTCTTCTGCACCTCAAGCTCCTCTCTGAGAGCTCTTTAATCCTCTACATCAAACTATTGATCTACTTAGTCGACGCCGCTTGAAGCTGGTCGAAGGCAAATTGTGTTTGCCTCTTTCCAGCTGCCTCATCTAGCCACAACATGTGTAATCTCCTACAATAGCCAAGAAGGCCATTGAAACCATCACCAACAAACTTCAAAAACATTGTAATGCTTTTGAATGGTGGAGGGGCACTAGATATTGGATCTGGTGGATAAAGATTTCCATCAATCCAAAGATCAATGGCCTTTGCTCCTTGCATTCGAAGCTGATCGTATGAAATATTGGGTGCAACATGCCTACTACGTAGGGTTGCGTATTCTATCTCCAAATCAACCTGAAGGCAGAACTTAGAGGGCTTATTGGTGATGTCTTGTAGTGCCATCTACAAGAAAGTAGGCTTGTAAGCTTGGGTTGAATAGGAGTGGAAGGAGCAGGATATGGAATCAAAAAATAATGGGAAGAATGGAGATGAGGGTTGCTTCTCTAGAGCTGCATTGTGGATAGAGAAAGAAGCCGCAAAGGGAGCCAAAGAAACATAGAGAGGGTTGGCAATGGTGAGAAGGAAATGCAAAGGAGACAATGCATCATGGGAAGCTTCTTTAGTGCAAGCTATGGCTGCTAAGCACTATAGAGAGAGAATACATCATGGAAAGGTTCTTCTGTGCAAGTCATGGCTACTATGGAGAGAGGACCAAGTATTGTAGAGAGAATGCTCATGGTAAGCTTCTTCCTTGTGCAAGCCATGGCTACTACTGTGGGTTTGGAGAGAGAAGGCTCATTTAGGAGTATAGATCTGCTAGCTATGGCCTTTGGAGTAGAGAAAGAAGCTTTTTTCCATGGAGAAGGAGTGCA
The DNA here is from genome assembly GCF_041138505.1 of Cibotium barometz. Taxonomy (NCBI): domain Eukaryota; kingdom Viridiplantae; phylum Streptophyta; class Polypodiopsida; order Cyatheales; family Cibotiaceae; genus Cibotium; species Cibotium barometz. The sequence continues at coordinate 34,281,347 of NC_141101.1, read as the reverse complement.
GGGCATTTTAGAGAGGAGATGTAGAGAGAGAAAGAGATCTGGTGCACACACAAAAAAGGGGGGAAGAAAGTGACAAATTTTTGGAATGTTTGGAGTTGGAAAAGGTAGAGAGAGGCTATGATAACTGACTAACAGCCCAAAAGTAAGCTTTAAAGTCACCTAGGTGGCCAGATCTAAGAAGATCTCCTTTTTTTCATTTTTCTTATTTTTTGTGAAAAATCAAATATATGCTTTTAGGACTAGGCCTCTAGGCTTGGTCAAAGATGGATTAGCATTTTAAGCATTTCACTAAATGTCCAAATTAAAGGGCCCAAGAAGACTCCATTGAGTTCCTAATGGGTCAAAACCATGTTGGATGCCATGATGTTTCAAATGTTTTGTATAGATCTTGAGCTGAGTAAATTCCAAGAGAAGCTGACCACCATGTTCAAGTAGCCTAACAACCATTGTTATGAGATAATCAAGAAAATTCCAAGAGAAGCTGACCACCATGAGATAATCAAGTAAATTCCATGTTCAACTAAATTACAAGAGAAGTTGACCACCATGTTCAAGTAGCCTAACAACCATAGTTATGAGATAATCAAGACATGTCTATTATCAGGGATATATATTACATAAAACACCCAACAACAATCGTAGACAATGTAAGTAGGAGTCCCACTTTTAATGAGATCCCAGTTATAGAAGCTTGTTCACATGGAACCAAGTTCCATATCCTCTATGTTTCAACGAACAATATGGAACATGGGGAAGGGTAAAAATCCAATGTCTAGTACTACCTCAAACCTAAGGGATCCACAAGACATTCACATAACATGTCCTCATTGTAGCAAGCCTACAACCTCAAAGCCAGGCTGGTGTAGGATAAGTCCCATTAAACGACATAGCCAATCCTAAGAGGGGGTAGTAAGAAATACCAAACCTTAAAATAGAGAGCTTTTTGGAACCAATCCCTTATGTTCCACTACCACATGAATATATAAAATAAATTATTAGGATGGCATTTGGGAAGAGGGATTATCACAAACATAGCACCTAGAGGCTTAGAGTCAGGCAAAACAAAGCCAATCCACATCTCAAGGATGATGAGACCAAATTTGATGGCATTTAAGAAGAGGGATTATCAGAAACATAGCACCTAGAGGCTTAGAGGTGGGCAAAATAAAGCTAATCCACATCTCAAGGATGATGAAACCAAATTCGATGGAACTAGAGATCTCATTTAGCACCTAGAGAAGTTCGATATGTTCATTTGGACTTTACTTTGAAAGTAAAAGCAAGCCAGTCGTTTAGGTTCAACCCACTTAAAAAGGTCAACTATGAGATTTTGAGACACATATGCATTGTGGGATTCTCACCTAGTGGAGCTAGATAGAGTCCTATTGTATAGATTTATAACCTCAAGTAAGAGGAGGGACTACATTGCTAGAACCAAGTATCTCCACCACATGAGATGCAGTCCTCACCCACCCACAAGAGACTAGATGGCTTATTTCTCATCAAATCAATTTATGATCCATCTTAAGAGAGAAAGAGGCTTCATAACCATCTCTATAATTATCAAAACTACACCTTTGATGAGTGTTACCATGAGGTGATAGACCTAGTAGACAATCTATAAGATAAGGATGTAGAAGCCATCCACCCAAACTAAGGGATAGGGGTGGAGCCCAACTAGCTCTAGCTAGAGTCTTAGTCAAGAACATGAGCATGGATAAGTTGGTAAAAAAGTTTCTCAACCATTTAAGCCAGCAGTGGCAAGGCCAGATCTAAGGGCAACCTCATGGCTAGATAATTCCTCAGGTAGGACACCCACACCTATTTCCATGGAGAGATATTGTCTGGTGTGCACTTTATCACTAAAATCATATAAGTATGGAGTGTTTGATGCTGAGGCCTAAACATAAATAATTTTATTCTCATTGCTAGAGTTCCACAAGAACCATGAAATATCTCATTAATGTTGTAACAAGGGATCCCAATAGGGTGGACGTTGACACCATGGTAACCATTAAACCTGCTAGTGTTGAGAAATATGGTGCCATGGAGCACAAGTCTTAGTAGGAGTGAGTATTTAGCAACTAGAAATCAGCCTTATGGTGGCAAAAGAAAAACCAAGGTAACCATTAGCCTTGCTAGCATTGAGAAATATAGTGCCATGGAGCACAAGTCTTGGTAGGGAGTGTGTATTTAGCACCTAGCAATCAGTAACATGATGGTAAGCAATCAGCAACATGGTAAGCAAACATAATCCTACATGAGTAAGAAAAGGTAATTTTATACTCACCTTATATAAAAGGGGTCATTTTCAAGCAGTCAAATCATGTAAGCTATCTTAAGTCTTTATATGAGTATAAGTCTCAATCTTGTAAACAAATTTAACTTGAGTCTAAAGCTTCATTAGCATAACACACTCATCATTATGAGTAACCTCAGGCCTCACCTACCTTAGCATTCTCTCAACCACCATAGCTCACACCATAGCCATATTGTATGAGGTACTCATGTTTCTTAACATGGTATCAGAAAGCATCCTTCTCCCCATAGCACACCTCAATCCTAACCCATCTATACACACCCTTAGCTGCTCATTTTTTGTGTCATTATTTAGCACTAATCATTATGATTAGTAGAACATTATCCTCTTGTATAGTGTGTGTAGGAGAAGCTGCAACATTGGAGCTCTGAGATCTCCTCACTCTCTCCACCATTGACTAAGCCATCTTGGGAATATCTTTTCCAACCCTAGGCAACTCTCTAGCTTAAGCATTTTACTTCAATTCATGCACAATCTCACCAAAAATTTACAAAAAATCAGTGCAAGCAAAAAGGCATTGCTTTCCTTCTGTGGTGCACATTAGGCAAATCCCTCTTCGGGGTGCTTAGCCCATAAGCCAAGGACTCTAAGAGGAGATTCTTTTGGGGTGATAACCTATGGATCCTATACATAGGTACCTCCTAGAATGGAGCCCAAGCATATGGTCGCACTGGCTCTTGAGCCAATTTTACAACCAAAAACCGGGTCAAAAACTCATGTAACCCCAGAAACAAGAAGAGACATTGATACCATTATGGCATGTAAGGTTCCTCCCTTCTAAAATGGGAGAAACACTTAAGATAGTCCGCTAAGTCTTATCTTGGGAAAAATTTCCTATTCATCGACACCTTGACCCTGTAGAGATTCAAGGATACGATTCATAGGTATGACCTAGCTCTATCCCGCAGGGGGAGCGTGATTTTCTAAACATCAAATCACCCATAGGGCAATTGATCATAAATTGGGCAACTACTAGACTTGATTTCTAGAGACAACGCTTTTTTCCTCATCTTATGCAAGGCACAGCCACTGACCTAGTCTTCTAGAATAGAGTTGCCCAGGAACCTAACTATCTAACGTAGGGCTTTCACTTAATCTGTTGGAAAGCTACCCGACTAATCGGGTCCACCCATCCGTAGGATGGTGCCGTCAGGGCATTCCATCCTCCCACTTTCCACCCTACTCACGCATCAATTTGTTTTCTAATTAATCCTACCACACTGTTTGACATAAATAAACATATTCCTTAATTAAGGCCCTTTTTCACAAGGTTCGTTAAAACAGCCTTCTTACACAATACAATCATACCAAAGACAAGATGTAATTATATAAAAAGTTTATACATGAACCAATTCCATACAAGCCAAACCGGCTCTCTTATTCTTATTCTGCCCGATGATCTAGAATTCGGCCTTCCAGCCTCTACATGCTGGGCAAAACCCTACGGGACCATACACCTCATCGTCGGCCGCTGGTGAGGACTCAAGCCGGCCTGTCGCCCTCTGAGGCTCCATCGCTCGATCCTCCCGTCCCTCAGAGGATGTCTGCACACTAGGGTGGGCTTATTTACCGCACTAGCCTGGGCCCTCAGAACTAGGCAGCCTCATAATCTCTCGCCTCAATCGGCGATCCTTATTCTCCCAAAGGTATGAGGGATACCTTGGGCCATTCCCGGGCTTTGCTAGCGACGCCGCCCGGCTACACAAGCACTAAACGGAGCTAGCGTTGAAGCTAAAAAAAAAAACTTGAATTCTAAAGATAACAACTTTAATGCAATTTATCGAATACAACATCACATAATTCGTAACTTCATATAATTTTTATGTCGTCATTTTAAAAGGAAAAGACACCATTCATTAACACTAATTTAAGAAAAATCTCTTCTTTTAAAAATTAACCAAGCTAACCTGGCCACCGTTTCCTTGAGGGGCTTGAAAAGGGAGGACTGGAGCCGCATTGGGCGTATCTTCCCCCATCTCGTTGTTACGTACTCCTCTTGAGGCAATATTTTATCGTCTCCGAGATGAGGCCATATTAGGCGTCGCCTTGTAGAGCTCATTGCTGCGATCGAAACGCTTCAGTCGGATCTGAATTCCGAGCTCGTTTGCTCACCGTATGAGCAAAAGAATATGGCGCAGGAACCCTTCCTTGAGGCAAAAAACCCTTATTAAAGTCTGCGCAAATGGGGGGGGATTGTGAGATGTCCTTAAGGGCAAAAACGTGGAGAGGGCTGGGAGGGGCTGCTGGAAGTCTCTTCACACGGGGGGGGGAGAAGAGTTAAGGACACTGCCTCTAAGGAAGAGAGGGATGGAGGAAAATTGGCTTATCTGAAAAGAGCCAAATGAGGGGGTGTGAGAGGGGTGGCTGCAAGGGCGGCTGTACTGCAGCAAGTACGCTACACAGGGACGGACGACGGTACGGACCGCGGTACAACAGGACATACGCTACACAGAAATGCGTGCCGTCTGTGGAGCACCTCGGGGGTTTATATAGCTGAGGGGTGAGGGTACGGGCGCTGCGCAAAGCAAGGACGAAAGGATGGTGTACCTTCAAAGGCTATGGATCAGTGGCCTGCATGGGTCTAGGGGAAAGGTACGGTGTCGGTTGTCCGGGAAAGGAGTGGTACGCATGTACCTTATCTGGTCTGGGGCAGCATGGGTGTCCACGTAGGGGTATGGGTAGGGGTACGCGTGGACCATACAGTGGGCGACTGTCCTTTGGTTCTCAGGCGGCCATTGTGCGGGCACCCTAGTAAGTGTGTACGGACCAAATTTTGGAGGGGGTATCCAAATTTGGAGCGCCCATCTCGATTTGCGTGCCGGACCGCTCCGAGGGCGAATTTTTTTTTTTTGTCCGAGAGGTTCTCCTGGTCGTAGGGGTTCAGACCCTTCATCAATCGGACGCCCGGTCGTGGATTTATTAAGGTTTAAAGATCGTCGATTTTTAACTAAAATGATTGAAATTAGCGTATAGGCTTGATCCGGTGTCCGTTTTGGATGCTGTAAAATCCTATATTAGGGTAAAATCGCGCACAGATTCCAAATTTGGGCTCAGAATTTGAAGATTCTAAGTAGAAATGACTCAAATAATAAAATCATTGATTTTTATACCATAAAAACTCATAATTACATGGACATTTCTTTATTAGTGAAGATGGGTACGTTACATCCTTCCCCCCTTAAAGAAATCGAGATGTCCTCATCTCGTCATGAATTGGGGATAATCCTTTAAGAGTGTAGCTTCATCTTCCCAAGTTGCATCCTCTTTAGGGTAATCTTTCCACTGAACTAGATGTTCTACAAGAGTTCTATTTCGGAGTCGCCTTTCCCTAGAATCTATGATGCTACTGGGCTGTAATTCAAGGACTCCTTGAGTAGGGATTACAACTTGTTCATCATCAAGAATATGATCGAGACTGGGGACATATGGTTTTAACAAACTTACATGAATACATTTTGGATTTTGATATGGGCTGGGAGTTGGAGTTTATAGGCACTTTTACCTAGACACTTGATAACTGTATAAGGACCACAATACCTAGGGCTGAGCTTCTTATATTTCCCAAGTGATAGAGAACTTTGTTTGGGTCGCACTCATAGAAGAACTCTGTCTCCTTCCTTAAAGATCCTTTCAAACCTCTTGTTGTCAGCATAAAGCTTTTGTCGATCTTGGGCAGCTTTAATATCCTTTTGGATTGCCTTGGTTTGTTCCTCCATTTCTTCGAGCATTTTCCTGGATGCCTCAACTCTTATGGTTGGATCAGAGAAATTTAGAGGAGACAGGCATTCTTGCCCATAGAGTGCCTTGAATGGTGACATTCCTATGCTTTGATGATAAGACGCATTGTAGGCAAATTTTACCAGAGGAAGGTATTGAATCCACCTTCTGGGTTCCCGTCCACAGTATGCTCTGAGAATGTCTTCAATTACTTGATTGACTCTCTCAGTTTGGCCATCGGTCTCTGGATGATAAGCTGTGCTAAAGCAAAGTTGAGTTCCCAGAGCTTGAAATAAAGACTGCCAGAATTTTGAGGTGAAGTTAGAATCTCGATCACTTACTATCCTTTTTGGGAGACCATGAAGTTTGAGGACTTCCTTGATGAATATTCGAGAAACATCAGAAGCTTTGAAGGTCTTCTTTGCTGGTATAAGGTGAGCTACTTTGGTAAGTAAGTCCACTACTACTAGAATGGAGTCATATCCTCCTTGAACAGTGGGGAGACTTGTGACAAAATCCATACTAATGCATTTCCACTTCATTTGGGGAATATCTAAGGGTTGAAGTTTTCCAGGCATCTTGACCCTTTCAGCTTTGATCCTTTGGCATGAGAGACATTGCTTCAAGTACCGAAGCACATCATTTTTCAAGCCTGCCCAATGAAAGCTCCTTCTTATAGCATTTAATGTTTTTGCATAACCTGGGTGTCCTGCAGAGCAGGGCTATCATGAGCTTCATGGAGGATTAGTTTCTTTAAAGCAGTATCCTTAGGGATACATAGCCTGTGATTGAAGTAGAGGCTTCCTTCATGAGTGGAGTATCCCTTGATTAGATTCTTCTCTTTCTCTGAATGTCCCCCTTCTTCTACTAACTTTATCATCCTCTGATAATCTGGATCATGAGATGAGACTTCTTCCACCTTGACCAGTATGGGATTATTTGGCATTGAAATTGCATTCAAGAAATGTGGCTAAGTGCATCTGCTACCACATTATCTTTCCCAGGGTGGAATTTGATGTCGAAATCATATTCTTGTAGAATTTCAATCCATCTCCTTTGCTGCATGTTGAGGTTAGGCTGGGTGAAGATCCACTTTAGACTTTTGTGGTCAGTTACAAGCTGGAATTTGCCTCCCAAGAGATAATGTCTCCATAATTTGAGGCCGAACAACTGCTAAGAGTTCCAAATCATGGGTGGCATAATTTGCTTCATATTGCTTCAGCTTGCGGGAAGTATAAGCAACTGGTCTTGCTTCTTGGCCTAAGACACCACCAAGTGCTAGACTACTAGCATCGGTAACCACTTCAAATTCCTTGGAGAAATCAGGAAGCTTTAAGACTGGGGCAGAAGTAATAATGACTTTCAGCTGATCAAAGTTGTTTTGATGGATTGGCAGCCACACTATTTTGCAATCCTTCTTAAGAAGATCCGTCAAAGGTGCAGCTACCAAGGCATAATCTTTGATAAAAATCCTATACCAACCCGTGATTCCCAAAAACCCACGAACTTCACGAACTGATTTAGGGGGTGGCCATTCTAGAATATCCTTGACCTTGGCGGGGTCTATTGAGATGCGATCTTTGGAGACGATGAATCCAAGATACTCAATTTGATGAGTAAAGAAGGTACATTTGCTTTTCTTGGCATAGAGTTTGTGTCTGTGCAGCAATTGCAGAACTCTATGCACATGCTCCTCATGCTCTTCCATTGATTTGGAGTAGATTAAGATGTCATCAAAGAAAACAAGCACAAATTCATCCAAGTAAGGACGGAATATATCTTACATTAGGCGGTTGAAGGTTGCAGGAGCATTGGTTAACCCGAATGACATTACAGTAAACTCATAGTGACCATAACGGGAATTGAAGGCTGTTTTGGGTATATCTGCTTCCTTGACTTTGATCTGATAGTAACCAGACCTCAAATCTATTTTTAGAAGACTTTGGCCCCATGAAGCCTGTCAAGAAGTTCGTCGATGCGAGGGATAGGATACTTATTCTTGACAGTGACTTGATTTAGCCCTCGATAATCTATGCAGAGGCGGAGAGTCCCATCCTTCTTTTTTTGGAAAAGAACAGGTGCTCCCCAAGGAGAGCTACTGGGGCGTACAAATCCTTGTTCAATGAGTTGGGAAAGTTGCTCCTTAAGTTCAATGGCTTCAGGAAGGGACATTTTATAGGGAGTTTTTGAGACGGGTTGAGTTCCAAGGATCACCTCGATTTCATGATCGACTTCTCGAGGAGGCGATAACCCTGTAAGCTCGTCAGGGAAGATGTCAGAGAATTCTTGGAGCCAGAGGGTTTTGTCTCCCTACTAGGTTCAATGACTGTTGAGTTTGACTAAGAAAACTTGCTGACCCTTACGTGTTCCCTTGAGAAGATGTTTTGCCTTGACTACCCTAGATTTAGGTTTCCCTGTGATCCCCTGAACAGATATTACTTGGCCATGCTCATTTTCAAAAGTGATACTCCCCTAGTTATAATGAATGCTAGCTTTGTTTGCAATTAACCAATCCATCCCAAGGATTCCATCATAAATTCCTAGTGGCAAGACTCTAAAGTGACCATGAGTTTACCCAGCTCAAAATCAAGGTTTCCTATAGAGTGGCGAGATACTACTTCTTTCCCGCTGGCTAACTCTACAATCATTCTTCTAGCTGTTTTTTGACCCAAGTTTAATTTTTGCAAACACCTAGGAGAAAGGAATGAATGGGTACTGCCACAATCAATCAAAAGTTGAAATGGCTTATCGTGATGAGTGGCGGGGGTTTGGATTACACCAAATTGTTTATTCGGACCTTGGTGTTCTACTGCCGCATGGACGGTGGCACACTCTTCTTCAGCCGTTTCTAAGGTCGGTTCTTCACTTATAACACAGACAGTTCTAGCAGCTGCTCCTCCGTGGCCTCTGCCACGGCCACTACCTCTTGCACCTTGGTGGGTAGGGGTTCCACGGCCTTGATTTCCTCTGTTACCTTGGGGAAATGATGTTGCCATCTTGGGACAATTGGCTCTAAAGTGTCCCGACTCATTGCACTCAAAACACAGAGGGCCTTCTCTGGAAGAAGCAGCATACGAGCGGGGGACAAAAGAGTTGCCTTGTCGCCCTCTGTTGTAGTAGGGGAAATTCTGTTGAGGTTTCTTGTAGGGTTGATCTCTAAGGTTTGCCTCAGGGTAAGATCTCTTTTGATTCTTTGGTTTGTTAGCCTTCATTTCTTTCACAAGGGGCTTTGCTTGTATGAGAGCATCCTGTAATGTGCTTGGCCTCATTGCTTCAAGGCAGGAATCTAGGGGTTCATTTAGCCCTTGGCAGAAACGAGCCACTTGCTGGGAAGTAGTCATAGCTGGGGCATACTTCCGAAGGGTAATAAATTTGGAATAGTAGTCCTCAAGAGTTAAGCTGCACTGTCTAAGACTAAAAAACTCATTCATCTTTATGGATTCATGGGATGGAGGAAGATATCTTTCCTTCACTGCTTGCTTGATGTCTTCCCACGTTTGAGAATGCTCGGTGACTTCCTTGTCACGGCACCACTGTTTCCACCAGAGTTTAGCATCTCCAATGAGGCGAAACCGTGCGAGCATAGACTGATTTGCTACTCCAGTACCGGCAGCAGAGAAATAATCGTCCATCGCCTCAATCCAGACTTCAGCATCCTTCTCAACCTTTGAATCTTCTCCTTTAAAGGAGGGAGGTTGCATTTGCTTGAGCAGGAGCTTCTTCTCCTGGGTATCGGTGTAAAGCGCATTGGGAAATGGAGGGTGGTCGTCCTGGCCATCATTGTAAAAACAATTTTAAGATTACAAGATTCATATTTGCACACGCTTATTTTTTTGGAGAGTAAAACATTGAAATTATTTTATTTCCAAATATTTACAAGGAAAAGTTTTATTACAAAGATCTGAGACTAATATAATTAGTCTTATTTGACATCAAGGGAAATTCCTAGGTTTGACTATGACATAAGGGTAGAGCGGTCCACATAGGTGAAATATGGGGGTTCCGCTGTAGTTTCTAAGACTCTAAAAACTGATGGTAAGGGTGGTAAACTCTGGATTGGGGTAGATCCCAACACAGTTACTCTATCAGCAGGTAAGACCTGCATCACTTTGTCATACACCCAGCGATCCTGAGGTATGCGAACCCCATCTATAGTCACAGAGGTGTCGGCCCTGGGGGTACCGACGAACCAAAATAAGCGGATCATCTTCAGCTTCTCAATCCAACGAATCCGCTTAAGGTCGGTGGTGAGGTTCCCAATTTGATCTGCACGGATGAAGAAGTATCTCGGCCCACGACTCCAGAAATCTCTACCCCATCCTCTTTGAATACGAGAGAAATGAGGGAGGGATATCTTCTCTAATATCTGCACCATGGTGTCGCGGAACTCGAAATTCGAGGAGTGACTAGCAGTCTCGAAGATGCATTGGAAAACTAGAAACTTGGAGTAGGCATCTTCCTCTTCCTACAGTCATTCAAACATCAATTCAACTTATTTGTTTTAGTAGGATGTTTTTACTAATTAGCATTATGTTAGGTAAAACATTCATTGCAAAACAATCCTTAAATGACAATTCCTAGGAGCTAAGATCGGCTTTGATACCAATTGTAAGGTTCCTCCCTTCTAAAATGGGAGAAACACTTAAGATAGTCCGCTAAGTCTTATCTTGGGAAAAATTTCCTATTCATCGACACCTTGACCCTGTAGAGATTCAACGATACGATTCATAGGTATGACCTAGCTCTATCCCATAGGGGGAGCGTGATTTTCTAAACATCAAATCACCCATAGGGTAATTGATCATAAATTGGACAACTACTAGACTTGATTTCTAGAGACAACGCTTTTTTCCTCATCTTATGCAAGGCACAGCCGCTGACCTAGTCTTCTAGAATAGAGTTGCCCAGGAGCCTAACTATCTAACGTAAGGCTTTCACTTAATCTGTTGGAAAGCTACCCGACTAATTGGATCCACCCATCCGTAGGATGGTGCCGTCAAGGCATTCCATCCTCCCACTTTCCACCCTACTCACGCATCAATTTGTTTTCTAATTAATCCTACCACACTGTTTGACATAAATAAACATATTCCTTAATTAAGGCCCTTTTTCACAAGGTTCGTTAAAACAGCCTTCTTACACAATACAATCATACCAAAGACAAGATGTAATTATATAAAAAGTTTATACATGAACCAATTCCATACAAGCCAAACCGGCTCTCTTATTCTTATTCTGCCCGATGATCTAGAATTTGGCCTTCCAGCCTCTACATGCTGGGCAAAACCCTACGGGACCATACACCTCATCGTCGGCCCGCTGGTGAACTCAAGCCGGCCTGTCGCCCTCTCAGGCTCCATCGCTCGATCCTCCCGCCCCTCAGAGGGATGTCTGTATACTAGGGTGGGCTTATTTACCACACTAGCCTGGGCCCTCATAACTAGGTAGCCTCATAATCTCTCGCCTCAATCGGCGATCCTTATTCTCCCAAAGGTATGAGGGATACCTTGGGCCATTCTCGGGCTTTGCTAACGACGCCGCCCGGCTACACAAGCACGAAACAGAGTTAGCGTTGAAGCCAAAAAAAAAATCTTGAATTCTAAAGATAACAACTTCAATGCAATTTATCGAATACAACATCACATAATTCGTAACTTCATATAATTTTTATGTCGTCATTTTAAAAGGAAAAGACACCATTCATTAACACTAATTTAAGAAAAATCTCTTCTTTTAAAAATTAACCAAGCTAACCTGGCCACCGTTTCCTTGAGGGGCTTGAAAAGGGAGGACTGGAGCCGCATTGGTGGGCGCATCTTCCCCCATCTTGTTACGTGCTCCTCTTGAGGCAATATTTTGTCGTCTCCAAGATGAGGCCATCTTAGGTGTCGCCTTGTAGAGCTCGCTGCTGCGATCGAAACGCTTCAGTCGGATGTGAATTCCGAGCTCGTTTGCTCACCGTATGAGCAAAAGAATATGGTGCACGAACCCTTTCTTGAGGCAAAAAACCCTTGTTAAAGTTTGCGCAAATGGGGGGGGATTGTGAGATGTCCTTAAGGGCAAAAACGTGGAGAGGGCTGGGAGGGGCTGCTGGAAGTCTCTTCACATGGGGGGGAGAAGAGTTAAGGACACTGCCTCTAAGGAAGAGCGGGATGGAGGAAAATTGGCTTATCTGAAAAGAGCCAAATGAGGGGGTGTGAGAGGGGTGGCTGCAAGGGCGGCTGTACTGCAGCAAGTACGCTACACAGGGACGGACGGCGGTACAACAGGGCATACGCTACACAAAAATGCGTGCCGTCTGTGGAGCACCCCGGGGGTTTATATAGCTGAGGGGTGAGGGTACGGGCGCTGCGCAAAGCAAGGACGAAAGGACGGTGTACCTTCAAAGGCTATGGATCAGTGGCCTGCATGGTTCTAGGGGAAAGGTACGGTGCCGGTTGTCCGGGAAAGGAGTGGTATGCATGTACCTTATCTGGTCTGGGGCAGCATGGGTGTCCACGTAGGGGTACGCGTGGACCATACAGTGGGCGGCCGTCCTTTGGTTCTCGGGCGGCCATTGTGCGGGCACCCTAGTAAGTGTGTACGGACCAAATTTTGGGGCGGGTACCCAAATTTGGAGTGACCGCCTCGATTTGCCTGCCGGACCGCCCCGGGGTCGATTTTTTTTTTTGTCCGGGAGGTTCTCCTGGTCGTAGGGGTTCAGACCATTCGTCAATCGGACGCTCGGTCGTGGATTTATTAAGGTTTAAAGGTCGCCAATTTTTAACTAAAATGATTGAAATTAGCGTATAGGCTTGATCCAGTGTCCGTTTTGGATGCTGTAAAATCCTATATTAGGGTAAAATCACGCGTTGATTCCAAATTTGGGCTCAAAATTTTAAGATTCTAAGTAGAAATGACTCAAATAATAAAATCATTGATTTTTATACCATAAAAACTCATAATTACATGGACATTTCTTTATTAGTGAAGATGGGTACGTTACATGGCATTAATGAGAGCAACTATGGGACTAGGAGAGGAAGCAAGTAGCTTAAACACGAAACCATGAAAGACCCCATTAATTGTCTCAAGAACTTGAACAACTAGTCCCCTATCAAAAGTGACATGCCCAGTGAAGCCCAACACTTTGATGGTTCTAAAACCACCTAGCCGGCATTATCTAGCCATTCTATCCACTATTCACGATGGTATAAGGTGATGATTCATACTATAATAGTCTATGTGACTCATGGAAAAAGTGACAAAACAAGCAATATGAGCTGGACTAGTATCCAAATAGCATTCACATCAAAGGATGGAACATACGAGAGTGAAAAGAAGGTTAGGCATGCATGATTACTTTCATTATCATGATACTACAATATAGATAGCATTACAGGAGGAACATGAAAGAAACCAGGATTGAGCATTACTAGTCCCCCTCAAAGTGGGGCTCAAGTTACGTAGTTTAGTATGATAATACAATGATCTCATCTTCTAGAAATACACTTGAAAGCACACACAATGCTCAGAACAAGATTCCATCAGTGAGCACCCACAGTGAGCACCCAAAGAACACTACTATGAAGTAGTGGGTACCTTGGCTAGGAAGGAGTGGGTACCAAGGAATGTACGATGCCCAAGAAAATACTTTGGCATACCCACCATTTGGCTAGAAGCCTATGTATGAGCATAAATTTGCTAAGCGAGAGCCTTTATTATGGCATATTACATCTCCCAAGAGAACTCCACACATTCACAATCGGAAGAAGCAATCGACAACCATCATAGGGTACTTACCAATGCTTCGAGCTCACGTCCCGCGAGGCTCTTCAAGCTTGCTTTTGGAAGCTCCGATCCTCCAATCTTGACCTCCACACTCTCACCATAGAGTCACTCTCACCATAATGCAAAGGTAATCGTCTTCTCACTCTCCCACACACAAGCATGGAAGAGGGACATGCACTAGAGTACACACACACACACTCTCTCTCTCTCTCTCTCTCTCTCTCTCTCTCTCTCTCTCTCTCTCATACACAAGACAAGACAAGAGCTCTCATAGCACGAAGGGGGATTGTCTCTTTCCATTATGAGAAATTTTCTTGTATACAACTGGCCCTTATTCGCACTTGGGCACCCAAAACTTACTAACTAAAGCCTTGGCTGGCTAGTATCTCATAATGTGCAACCTTTATAGTGCCTTTACATAACACTTATTAATTTCCTCAAATGGAGGAGCATCTTTGTTAATCCAAAATGGGATTAACATCCCCCTACTTGATGTAGGTTATGTTCTCAAAACCTCTTACCTAGGTTGAAAGACCTGGTTGCCGAACTCATGTCTGTAGAGCTTCGACATGATTGAAGCCTTTTGCGGGTTCTTTTGAAGGCTGAGTGTGATGTCTAGAACTCGGTGTCTACCATATATTTGGATGCAACGTGCATGTATCTTGGTAGACACTTGAGGTAATGATAATAAAGCATCATTCCTAGTTTATCCAGGCCTTTGTTTATATCAAAGCACAGCTGATCTGCATCATATCCGTCATATATTTACTTTGGTTGATCGATGTGAACTACAATCAAGCTCAAAAATATTACGGCAGCCACTATGTGTTTCTTTGCCATGCTTGTATCCATGTGAACATCTAATTTCTTCAACTGGTTATATCCTGTAATGTTGAAGGCGATGAGAACTAAGGGAAGTTGTAAGAACTAAGGGAAGTTGTAACATACATGGGAATCCCATTGCTTTGGTTTGTGGAACTATAAAGGAGTGAGCATTCCCTTAATTGGCATGTATAGTGGGTCCACTCTTTGTGTTGGCGGGGAGCATTGGTACTGAAAACTTATTTTGGCAATGTTAGGTACTCCTTGCGCCAGTCAGGCTGTATTCCAAAATCCTTCAGGCAGGGATTGGTATCATTTGTTTCTATTATAGTATATCCATCCCTTGTATGCAATGGACGTTTGTTTTTCCACTTATGGAAATAATAACTGATCTCATAAATGTGACAATGTGGATCTCCACAAGTTCGGCTAAGTGTGGGTTTGCCAATTTGGTGTGCCGTGCCACATTTTCCCACAAAGTGTTGTCTCCTCCTATTGGTAGCAACTCTTCTAAGTCTAGCATTAGGGCCTAGAGAGGATATGGTACAAATGGTTGTTGCCTCGACTCTATAGCAGAGTAGGCTTCTGACAAGATTCTCTGTGTTGGCTTAAAGGGTGTAATCTGGATCAGCACCATGAACATGAGTTTGGGCTTTAAGAGGGGGTTCCCTGCCCATATGAGGCCCTCGTATTCTGCAAGCTTCCATGACATTTTCATTAGTGAAAGCTTGTAAATCATCTTGAGGGGATATATTACGTACCTCATCGAGCTGTCTGGGTGGAGATAGAGTAGTTGTTGGCAACTCCTTAGGGGAGAGAGGGTTACCGGGAAATTCAACTGGGGGAAAAGAGTAACGAGAGAATATATAGTCTGCCTCAATTTGGTTATTGAGAGATACACTAGGATAGGGATTTAGTGGTTACTTGAAAGGGAAGTAAACGTGGGGTAAGTTACAGAGGTGGAGGATCCTAGAGTATCCTCTTGACCTTCCCCTAAACTGGGTGGAGTTTGGGGAGATTTCACAGTTTTCATAAACTCATGGAGATCTATGATCTCTTTTGGGGCTATGGTGGGATATTCAATATGTTCTCATGATCAAAATCATAAACAACATTAGTGAGCATTACCTCTAGATATTTATGTAAATTTTTATATAGTTTTATAATACCTAGGGGATTCGATTCAAATAGATTCAGATATTGATGCATATCATAAACCTCAACCCATCCATGGCTAATGATCCACTGGTAGCTACGAACAACAACTTTATAGTCGGCTGGTGTGGATGGCATGTCATTTGGCATGAACAAGTTGAGGTTGTTGACACTATCATCCAGAATGACATAATGTTGTAACACCCGACACCAACTATGAAGGTTGAGCACTATGGGGTGTAATTGGAAAAAGAAGATGTCAGCTAGGTTAGTAAGAATTACATCACCCCTTAATATTCTCATTACCAATGTAGGGTCATCATCTCTCTCCGTATTTTGATGTATGTATGAGGTTTAAATCTCCTAAATTGAGGTCTTTAGTCGAGGGGTGCAATCAAATCTCTCTTCAGAAATATAAAAGATCTTGTTTCTACCTATTTTTACCTAGAGAGAGAAAATGTTCTAGAGAGAGGTTATTCAGATTTTAGATATTTTTGGATGGAAAAATATATGTTCTTATTAAAATAAATTTTCCTGAAATAGAAGTTCAAAAAGATTTGTGCATTAGAAATCAATTATAATCTGTTCAAAAGGCCTTATCCTAGGGGTCCAGATTTTTGAAAAATTTTAAATTAAGGTTCTGAGGGGCCAATCAGATTCATCCAAATGTATGGAGGAGATAAATTGAAGAAATAAAGAAAATCCCCCCAAAAATGAGTAAATACTCACATAAGATGAAGAGTGGACTAAGGACCAAAGGAAATACTAAAAAAATAAATTTTTGACACCTCAAGAGTGGGGATTCCCCCTCATGAAGGAGGCGCCTATTTCACATGTGTGGTAGAGTTTTAAATTCTCAAATGTTGAAATATTTCATCTCTCCTCTCTCCTAATTCAAGTCTAGTTCCAAAAAGTAAGCTAAACTGACCCAAAAATGGTAAAAAATTGACCAAATTGATCTGGAAAATTCTAGAATCAGTTTGGTTGGTTAGAAGCTCTTTTTCCTATAAATAGAAGCCTCCCCCTTTGTAGAAGCTTAATAGTGTTTTACGCACTGTTACTCTACTCCACCCTAGAGCCAAAAACAGTGAATTTATTGATAATTCATTAGTTTTTGAACTTTCCCTCTTCAAAAGAATTGGTGGCCACTCTTGTTGCAAACAAGAGTAGATCCCTCAAACCATCAAGCTAAAGGAAAGGTCACAAAAATTCAAGTAAGCTAGAAATCCTACTTTTTCTTTATTTCTTTTAATGGTTTTCTAATTTTTATTTTTTTTAAATGAAAAAATGATGTTATGCCTTGTTGGAAAGGCTTTTCCCCTCTCTTCATTCTTAAATTCAGCCTTTCTTTATCTTAGATAAGTAATCAAATTGTTAGAATTAAACTTTTCATATTGTTTCTCTTTTAAAAGTGGAATTTGATTAGTTTTGAATGCTTTAAACCATTTGGGATAATTTTTAAGTAACTTGAGGATAGAAAAATTTGAGAAATGGTCAGCCATACAAAGGAGGTTATGGCAAAATTTTCTTAAATTTTGTGAAATAAGTTTAATCTTTTATTATTCAAAAAGAGTAAACCCCACCATTTGTGTATTCTAAAAGTGTTATTTTCATTCTAGGCATAGAAAAATGCATAGTAGAAATATTTTTTATTAAAAAAGTGTGATTTTCATTAAAATTTAAATTTTATGCATAGAAAGATGCATATTGGTTATGTTTTTATTATAAAAGAGTGATTTTCATTAGATTTAAATTCTATGCATAGAAAGATGCATATTGGTTATGTTTTTATTATAAAAGAGTGATTTTCATTAGATTTAAATTCTATGCATAGAAAGATGCATATTGGATAGTTTTTATTATAAAAGTGTGATTTTCATTAGATTTAAATTCTATGCATAGAAAGATGCATATTGTTTTTTTAATTATAAAAGAGTGATGTTCATTAGATTTAAATTCTATGCATAGAAAGATGGATATTGGTTATTTATTTTTTATTATAAAAGAGTGATTTTCATTAGATTTAAATTCTATGCATAGAAAGATGCATATTGGTTATTTTTTATTATAAAAGAGTGATTTTCATTATATTTAAATTCTATGCATAGAAAGATGCATATTGGAGAATTTTTTTAATTATAAAAGTGTTTCTTTCATCAATATTGATTTTTATGCATAAATAAGATGCATAAAAGAATTTTTTTATTTAAAAGGTGTTACTTTCATCAATATTGATTTTTATGCATAAATAGATGCATAAAAGAATTTTTTTATTATAAAAGTGCTACTTTCATCAATATTGATTTTTATGCATAAATAGATGCATAAAAGATTTTTTTAATTATAAAAGTGTTACTTTCATCAATATTGATTTTTATGCATAAATAGATGCATAAAAGAATTTTTTTATTATAAAAGTGTTACTTTCATCAATATTGATTTTTATGCATAAATAGATGCATAAAAGAATTTTTTTAATTATAAAAGCGTTACTGTCACAAATATTGATTCCTATGCATAAATAGATGCATAAAAGAATTTTTTATTATTATAAATGAAAGAAAGTAACTGGGGTGGGTTAGTCCCTCACCAAGGGAGTGGCTCATGAAGGAGTCACCACTTAGCATCTCACGGGAGAAGCTCACCATTGATTCTTGGAATAGATAACATTATCATGAATCAGCCATAATCCCATTTACATTGGTATTTATACTCCACCCAAGAGTTCACACTACTTACTAGTTGTCCATGGCCTTGGGCCCATAATGCTTTCTTACAAACCATCCCTTCCCCAATGGTTTCGTCCTCGAAACCTCAAATGAATACCCCAAATTCGGAGAAGAATGTTCCATGTGGCTGAATTTACACCAACCCATATTGCTCTATCAATGCTTCATATCCCTCCAATGCTGAAATAGGTTGCCATGAAGCTTCTTCCTTAGGTAAACCTTTCCATTGAACAAGATACTCCACCAAGGTACGAGTGCGAAGTACCTTTTTCCTTGTACCCAAGATAGCTTCTGGAATGTATTCAATCATTCCCTCTTCATTCATTGGAGGTAACTCATCTCGATCATACCCACATATCCTTTCAAGTGAGAGACATGAAACACATCATGAATCTTTGTTGTAGATGGAAGTAAGAGTTGATATGCAACCTCCCCAACTCTTCGTATCACTTGATAAGGACCATAATAGCGATGAGCTAGTTTGGTGTTGGTGCTTCCCTTCAAAGTCGCATATCTTGACTTTGGTATTCTCAAAAGAACCCAATCTCCCACTTTGAATTCCAATGGTCTTCGATGAACATTGACATATTGTCTCATTTTCTCTTGTGCAACCTTCAAATTACTTTTGCATTGTTGCAACAAAGCTTGCATCCTTTCAGCTTCCTCCTTGGCATTATGGTTAGAAGTCTCATATGTACCCACCAACATAGGCAAATTGACCTTGTAACCATATAAAGCCTCAAAGGGTGACATGCCAATGCTCACATGATATGTTGAGTTGTAAGCAAACTCAGCCAAAGGTAACCAATCATCCCATGTGCTTTGAGTATCATGACAATAGTGGCGTAGATATGTTTCCACCCATTTGTTTACTCTTTCTGTTTGACCATCGGTTTCGGGATGATAGGCGGTGCTTGGAGTAAGCTTAGTTCCCATATATTCAAACAATGTTCTCCAAAAAGTGCTCATGAATTTGACATCGTGATCACTCACAATTTGTGACGGCATACCATGCAACTTGAAAACCCCATCAACAAATTGCTTGGCAACATTTTGGGCTGAATATGTGACCTTGGAAGGAATGAAATGGGCCACTTTGGTCAATCTATCCACCACAACATACAAGCTGTCCCAACCTTTCTTTGTGCGCGGAAGGTTAGTAATGAAATCCATTGATATATGACTCCATTTGCCTTCGGGAATGGGCAATGGCTGAAGCAAACCTCCCGGTTTATGTGTAGGATCCTTGTTCAATTGACATGACCGGCACCCACTTACATAAGCATGAATACTCTTCCACATCCCCTTCCAAAAGAGACTTTTCCTTATTGCATCAAAGGTTTTGCAAAGGTTTTGTAGACACCCAAATGACCAGCCATAGGAGTACAATGCATCTCTTCCATGATCTTCTTGATAAATGATGAAGTAGGAACCAAGTAGACTTTTCCTTTGTAGTAGAGGAGACTATTTTTCAGCTCATAATGGGGTAACTCTTCACATACACCTTGCTGTAATTTCTGCACTATTTGTGAGGTTTCTTCATCAAACAAGTACTCTTCTTGTATCTCCATGATCCAATCTTTATGCACCTCAGAAATAGCATACAATGAGCAGGCCCACATACGAGACAAGGAATCGACAACCACATTTTCTTTGCCCTTTGTGTATGTGATTTCAAAATCATAGTTTTGTAGTGTTGCTACCCACCTTCTTTGCTTAGGAGACAAATTGGGTTGTGTGAGGAAATACTTCAGCACCCTATGATCACTTCTCACATAAAAATGACTCACATATAAGTAATGGTGCCATTTCTTTATAGCATGGAGTATAGCAATCATCTCTTGCTCATACACATGGAGTTCTCTTTCTTTGTCATTCAGCTTTCTACTTTCATAAGCAATGACTCCATGGTCTTGGTAAAGTACCGCACCAATCCCTCTTCCACTTGCATCCGCCCTTATTGTGAAAGGTTTGGTGAAGTCTGGACATACCAAAATAGGTGCTGATGTGAGCATCTTCTTCATATCTTCAAAGCTTTTGTTGGCAATGGCATCCCAAAAGAAGGTTTCCTTCTTCAATTTGTCCGTCATTGGGGCTGCAATTTCTGCATAGTGGGCAATAAAGCGCCTATAGAATGAAGATAACCCCAAAAATCCCCTCAATTGAGTAGTGTTTGAAGGAACCGGCCAATTCCTAATACATTCCACTTTCTTTGGATCCACACAAATGCCATCCTTGCTCACAATGTGACCCAAATATTCCACCTCATGTTCCATGAAGGTACATTTTGTCTCCTTAACATACAACTTGTTTTGCCTCAAGACCTCCAAAACCTCTTTCACGTGCTTCAAATGCACTTCCTCATGTTTGCTATAGATAAGTATGTCGTCGAAAAAGACCAATACAAACTTGTAGAGGAAAGGTTGAAGCACTTTGTTCATCAATGCTTGAAAAGTTGCCGGTGCATTGCATAATCCAAACGGCATAACTATGAATTGGTAAAGACCCCTTTCTGTACGAAATGTTGTTTTGAACTCGTCACCACTTTTCATCCTTATTTGATGGTATCCGGAACGCAAATTAATCTTTGAAAAGCATGTGGCACCCTTCAACTCATCCAAAAGATCATCCACCCTTGGTATTGGAAAACGATTTTTGATGGTGATCTTATTCAAATCACGGTAATCAATGCACATGCAAAAAGTACCATCCTTTTTCTTCACAAGTAGCACCGGAGAAGCAAAAGGAGATTGACTTGGTTCAACCCATCCCATGTCAATGAGTTCTTTGACTTGCTTTGCCACCTCTTCCTTTGCAACCTTTGACAAACGATAGGGAGGCTTGTTGATTGGTTTGGCATTTGGTTCCAAATCAATAGCGTGATCAACACTCCTCTTTGGCGGCATTGATTTTGGCATGGTAAACACATCTTCATAATCCTTGAGTAGCTTAACCATGTCCACATTTTTGATGCAATCCTTTTTGCTATTATCTTCCTCTTTGCAAAGCTGTAGTTCATAAACATAGCCCTCTTTCTTGAACTCTTTCTTCATTTGAGTAGCATTGATCATGAAGATCTTGGACCCTTGCATTCCATTCAATGTAATAACCCCTCCATGATGCACAAAACTCATGAAACTTTTCTGTAAGTTCATGGTAAAAGAGTTCAAAGTGGACAGCCAATCACATCCAAGTACTATGTCAATTGGTCCCAACTCAATCACCAAAAGATCAACTTTGCAAGAGTAGCTCTTGGACAACTCCAATTCTGTACTTTGACACTTCATATTGCAACCCATTGAATCACCATTGGCCACTTGCACCATGTGCTTGTTTGGTAAAGAAGTTGGTTGCATTTTGAGAGTGTTCAAAGACCTTTTATTGACAAAACTATGCGTGCTTCCAGTATCAATGAGTGCATATGCTGTTCTCCCATTCACCTTGATCTTCAATCTCAATGTGTTGGCACCCTTACTTCCCACATAAGCATCATGAGAGATTGTACACAAGGTTATGTGCACTATTGTTTTCATTCCACACGCATAGAGGCATCCCATCATCCATTTTGTCATGAGCAAACTTTAGTTTCCCACCCGGATCAAAAGGAAACTCGGGATTTTCTTCATCAAAACCATCATCATGAGAACCTCCACCCTCATGAGGATCTCCCCATCCTAAGGCATCATTGCATTCAAGGAATTCCTCCTCCTCATGATTAGCATTGTCCTCAGTGATAATGTAGCTTATGGAAATATCCTTGGATTTGCATACTTTGAAGTGATCCTTGTTCCATTTTTCTCCACATTTAAAACATAGACCTTTGAGCCTCATTTCATGCAAACAGTCCTCCTTGATAACCTTGCTTTTTGAACCCCCATTTGCTGGCTTGGACTCATTGCATGTAGCTTTGTTGGACATAAATGGTGGTTTAAATGGAAGTCTATTAGAACCTCTACCATACACGGTAGGAAATCTTGGAAGATTAGGTCTTGTGTTTGCATGAGAACCCATGTCAGTCCTTGTGATCACTTCCCCTTTGATATTCCCTTTGCTAGCCCACTTTGTCAAATACTTCTCTTCATGAATTTTTGCAAGCATCATTGCCTTCTTCAAAGTGGCGGGTTCATGAGACTTGACATCACCACCAATAGGAGCTTTCAAGCCCCTTATATACTTGACAACAAGATAATGCTCATCAAAGTCGTCCAAGTATAATAGAAGCTTTAGAAACTTATGAGAATATTCCTTCACGGTAGTGATTTGCTCTAGCTTGTCCCATTCCACAATGTGATTGTCCCTTTGCATGCGAGAAGTAAACTCTTCTGCCATGTCATTCTTGAATTCTTCCCAAGTAGTGATGACATAACCATGAGATTGCTTCCTCCTCCACCAAGTGTGAGCAAAACCTTCAAGATGAAGTGAGGCAAAGTAGATTTTGGCGATCTCGCTCCTTGGGCTGATTTCAAAGTAGAGATCCATCTTGTTTGCCCACTCTTCAAAGTCTTCGATAGAATTTGATTCTCCTTTGAACTTATTAAATATGATTTTGTCCTTCACAGCATTGTCAAAATCACCATGCATTCTTGAACCCCTCTGCCGCCGTGCTCTTGGATCATCAAATCCTCTTCCTTCACCCAAGTGTCTATGCATTTGCTCATCTTCCAATTGCCAATCACCTGCATCTTTAAATCCCTTCTGTTCATACCCTCTTCTTGCATCTTGCATAAAGGATGAAGTTCTTGGAATACTGGCATTGGATCTCTCATAAGAAGCATCACCCATAGGTCTCTTGCCCTTGTCCATGTAAGAAGAATGTGGCATCATTTGAGGTGGCATCATTTGTCTTACTTTGTTCTCTTCTGGCATAGAAGGCTTTCCATCATGTTTGGCATCATAATGTACACCATCCATTGCATTCATATCGGCTTCTTGGTTGAGCTTGAGAGGAGCCAATGCACTAATGGCTTTCTCCAAGTCTTTTAACCCTCTTTGCATCACGTTATCCAGGTAGTGGTGTCGCTTGTCGAACCGTTCCATGAGGTGTTCACCAAATTGTTGTTGCCGATTTGTTTGGTTATTTTCAATCCTTTGAAACATACTCTCCATAGCCATTAACATCATGTCCACTGTTAGCGAAGTAGTTCCCAAAGATTGAGGCATTTCCACTGGCTGAGATTCATTTGGAGATGGTGCTTTTATGGTTGAACTTTCTTCATTCCTCGTTGATGAACTCGTTGCCATCATTGCTTCCGGTTGTCTTTGATCATTTTCATTCCGGGCTCCCTTGTTTTGACCTCCTCTAGTCATTTCCATGCGCGTAATTGATCCCTCCTTGCAAAGACCACTTACTTGATTTTTTTTTCTCTATTCAAACGGTATCCGATTTGGGTGATCTTTATATCGATGCAAAGCTCTTGACGAGACGAATAAGAATCCCCAAAAATAGATCTAAAAAAGTCAACAGCCTTTGACCAATCAACTGTACCGGCTGAAAGTCAACTCTTGATGTTAACCGCTCAATTCTTATCCGATTTGGGTGATCTTTAGCTTGTTTGAAAGAGGTTTTCGGGTAGATTGAAGAGCTTTCAAGACAGATTTGAAAAGCTTTTGAAAAACCCTAGAAATTCAAGGATTTGTCCTGGCTGCAAGTAGGCAAATTTTGCAAAAATTTTACCATGGTCTCCCCTCTTTTTGCACCAAATCTCAATCAAATCAAAGCATCTCAATCAAGTATTAAAATCCTTATGCATTTGACCACTGTAAGCAATTCAATCCTCAATCATTTTTCCATCTGAGCATGTGACCTTATGGCATCAATTTTGTCCTTTTGCATAAGAAGTCGATGTAGAGGATTTGCTTGTTTGCTCAAGCCGAATGAAGTGGTCGATGAAGCGCGTTGATGCTTGCCGATCTCCCGGCCAAGCACTTCTCACCCCTTCACCAAGGTGAAGGTTAAGGCCATTTCTTTACCACCAAGTACCTAATCCTCTTCCTTACCGCATTACCCGGCACTAACGGCAAGGAAGATTCAAGACATTCTCCCCTTGGCCTCTCCTCCAAATGCCAAGGTACCCTTACTTCATTCTAGATTCTAGGAATAAAATCGTGAGTTACAAGCTCAAATGAATGAGTAGAGTTGACTTACAATCGTGTCACCAAAAAGTGGGCTTCCAACCCAAAAAATTTTATTCAATCCCCCAAATGTGCCAAAAGCTATGCTCACTTATGCCAATATGCAAGGCATAGCATTGAATGGCTATGTGTAGCATTCAAGCATTCATAATGCATAAAGAGCAGCATGAATGGCCATGATTAAAGTCCAATTTTTGAAAATTAGGATTTTATGTGTAATAAAACCCTAATTCACTCCATAGCTTGAAAGAATGCTTCAAAATTGTAAGGAAGTGATGGAGCAACTCACCAATGTCACCCGGGAAGCCTTAATGCTTGAATTTGTTGAAGGAGATGAAGATTAGGGTCACTTTGGTGAAAAACGTGGGCAGCTTTGGTAGTGATTTTCAGCCACATTGGGATCCCCATTGCTCATGGAAAATAGGTGAAATACTTCATAAAACATTGCTAGATACATGAGAGACTCAATGCCCTTTGCTCATGTTGAGATTCCATGGCTAGGGTTTGCAAGAAAGCTCCCAAACAAAAAAACATTTTTGATTAACAACTGCTAATCAAGATTAGAAATTTTTCCCAATTTGGTCCACTCATTCAAAAAAAAATAGGTCCATGTGCTCAGATTTGAACCACAAACTCTACCTTAGCCATATCCCCTTTCCCCATGAATCCAAATGAAGCAGAAATTTCACGAAATGAGAAGAAGAAAAGAAAAATTACTAATCATGGATCAAAAGCCATGCTCTGATACCAATGAAAGAAAGTAACTGGGGTGGGTTAGTCCCTCACCAAGGGAGTGGCTCATGAAGGAGTCACCACTTAGCATCTCATAGGAGAAGCTCACCATTGATTCTTGGAATAGATAACATTATCATGAATCAGCCATAATCCCATTTACATTGGTATTTATACTCCACCCAAGAGTTCACACCTACTTACTAGTTGTCCATGGCCTTGGGCCCATAATGCTTTCTTACAATAAAAGTGTTACTTTCATCAATATTAGTTTTTATGCATAAAAGAATTTTTAATTATAAAAGTGTTACTTTCATCAAAATGGATTTTTATGCATAAATAGATGCATAAAAGAAATTTTTTTAATTATAAAAGTGTTAGTTTCATCAAAATTGATTTTTATGCATAAATAGATTCATAAAAGGATTTTCTTTTATATAAAAGTGTTATTTCCATAGAAGTTTGATTTTATGCATAAATAGATGCATACAGAATTTTTTTTAAATATCAAAATGAGAGTTCTCTTTAATCATTGTTTAAATCCTATGAATATTGGTAAATTCTACTGTTTCATATTCTCTAGGATGGTAATGAGAAAATTCAGAAGATCTATCAAAGTCAGAATTTTAGATAAATGATTAATTTCTTCCTCATAGGAATAGGTATTTAGTTTTGAATTCAATTAAGCAAAATACTCAATGAATGAAATTCAGTAAAGTAGTAATTGAAATATTACCCTTCGGGAAAGATAGTTCAGGGAGAACCTTTCCAGCCTTGAACCCTGAATTAGACTATGACCACGACTTAATCTCCTTCGTCAGTTTCAAGAAAAGATGATGTGACCAGTTCAGGAAAATTCAATCAACATCACCCACCGAATCTGAAATTAAATTGAGACCTTTGATTTTGATCTAAGGATCAAGATTACAGAATTCGAGGAATTTTGCTTGGGAATCCAAACGTGTGATCAAGAAGTCGTGGGATACAGAATTAAGATATACTCATTGTATTCAAAAGAAAAAAATCAAAGCTGAAAACTTGCATAGAAACCTTGTTTTCTTAAAGGGCTGTCTTACGCCAGATTGCTGGGGTGGAGGGAGCATTTGGTATATGTGTTTTTCTAAGGGAAGTTCGGTTGCAACAGCTGGCGGGGAGTGTTCAAAGGACGGCTCGCGCGGCAAAAACCGACCCAGATTTTGACCAGTCTGGGTATGGTGTAAAATGGTGTGCTTCCGGTATGATGGGCGAGGGCCGACGAAGTGGTCCCTGAGTGAAGTGCCAGGACACCTAAGGAGGATCCTGGAGGGTTTCGACCAGGTGATGCACGGGCTCGCGTTGCTTAGGACCCCCATGCATATGTTGTGGAAGATGTATATGTATGATGACGAGAAAATTATTGTAATCTATTACTAGATCTCGTTGCTGACCTGCTGGTCTCAACGGAGAGTCAAGAGTGATACTGTTTTGTGAGAAACAAGGATTGAATGGAAATTTTGAGTTATGACATCTATAACCAATAATTATTTTGTCAATGGATTGTTTTAAAAGTTAAAGTTTAAAGAGGAGTGTGTGCGTACTTGTATTCTAAAGCAAAAGTTAAGAAAGGCATTCAATTATGGGTGGGTGAGTACTTGTCTAGCTCTACCAATTCCAGTGGTTGGGCAGTGGCTAACCCATGGGCTGGATGGGGTTAGGCTAGAATCAGTAGAGTTTTAATAATAAAATTGATCAATAGGAATATGCTTAGAACTCGAGTAGTTAATTAAAAGCTTGAAGACTTCTCTGATGAATAGATCAACAGTTGTGCCTAATTCAATGAGGAAAAAAGCGTTGATTCCTTCAAGTTAAGTCTGTAATAGTTTCCCTTCTATCTGATTTAATCAGATGAAGGTTAGTTCAGTATCTTGACCTCGTTAGAGAAACACGTTAAGAAAATAAAAATGGTGGAATCGTCCCCGTCTTTTGGGCAGGGAAAATTTTCTCGGTTTTTGTTTTCGGAATGACCACTAGCTTAGTCTCGTGCCCAGACATTTGAGGGCGAGGCTCCGAGTGAGAAACCCTGCCCCGCGCGTAAGAGGAAGCTACTTCCGCTGCTACCATCCAGGAATCCCCGGTGCGCAGAGGGAGCAGTGGGATCTCAGAGTTGGTATTAGAGCGCTGTTGTAAATTTACATAACAGCAGCATAAATTGCTTAAATTTTTAAAGTAAATCTGGGAAATAATGTTTTCACTTGTTAATATTATGTTGAATAAACTTCAAAAATTAAAAACTCATAAATTAAATTAGAAATTTATAGATGGATACCTCAAATCTATCTGGCATTCCTGAACTCTCCCAGAGTCAGGATATGATAGCCTTTGCATTCGAGCACCTCATCAACTCTGCTACGACCCGAGTGAGCAGAGTGAGACTCGCACATCATTTTGAGAGTTTTTACTTTCTTGATCCTCTTGAGCGACGTCGGTATATGTGGTTCCGTGGAGGACAATGTATTAATGCCAGTACCAATCAGCGTCAGAGGTCAGGCAAAATATTTCCTTAGCCATGATTCTGATAAGGCTAGGGCTTGTTCAGCATGTGCAACTCTTTGATCATTCACTCAGGAACTTCAGAATTTCATGCCAAATTTTTAGGCTTCTTAGCCGCTTTATCCCTGGAAGTAGAATTACAGCACCTCTTTCTGTAATGAATCGTGTGTACCATGGCATGTCTCCTTCGCAGTTTTGCTTCTTTATGCGTATACGATTGAGGCAGTGATTTTGGGAGCCATGATGCTCTATGTATATATCTATGTATATATCGAAAACTTTTGATATTTTACAAAAAAAATCCAAATTATTTTCATGATTATGAATGGTTAATAAAATTATCAGAGTAAGTCTTGTTTCATGAAGTATGATGAAATAATTATCTATTTAAAGAATAAATCGTAAAAATTAAATAATCATAAATCTGTTGTCAAAGTTAAGCTGACAAAAATCTCATTTTGTCAATCATGAGGCGCGCAGCCCGTGCAAGGCAACCGGATCCTCTAACCGATGACAAAGAGTTAGATCTGGATGTTCGAAAAGCCCTGCACAGATCCCAACCTGGTCCCTTCAAGGGTGAAGGAGGGGAGCAGTTAGGTGAAGTAGTGGAAAAGTGGATTAAGGCAATGGAGGAATACTTTGATGTAACTCGCTATAATGGGAGAAGCAAGATGGCTCTTGCTAGGTTAAAGATTGTGGAAACGGCCAGGGTTGCTGGAGGAACCACTGTGAGACTAATCATCTCGACCGGAATACCTAGACCTGGACCGATCTTAAAGCGTACCTTAGAAAGAGGTTTTGTCCTCCGAGCTTCCTTGAAACTAAAATGAATGAGCTCTTGGAACTAAAGCAGGATATCCAGACAATTGAAGAGTACCATCAAGCTTTTACCCTTCTCCTTAAATATTCCCCGCAATTGGATGAAGAGCAATTGATGGTGGCCAGATTCATTCAAGGAATGAACAAGCCATTGGACACCTTAGTGTGAAGAATGCCAAACCTATCTCAATGGCCGAAGCTGTAAGAATGGAAAAGGACTTTGCCAAAGCCTTTGTTGTTAAGGTCCCGTCGAAGCCTGCATCCTCTAAATATTTCCCACAATTGGATGAAGAGCAGCTGATGGTGGCCAGATTCATTCGAGGAATGAACAAGCCATTGGACACCTTAGTGAAGAATACCAAACCTGTCTCAATGGCCGAAGCTGTAAGAATGGCAAAGGACTTTGCCATAGCCTTTGTTGTTAAGGTCCCGCCGAAGCCTGCACCCTCTAACTTTAAAAGATTCCAAACCGCGCGAAGTACTTCAAACTTTCCTTCCCCAAAGTTACAGCAAGGCCCAAATCAGAATCAAGATACTAGGAGATTCAAAAGTGAAGGAAGACCCTTCCCACAAAACACTTTCTCAGGAGCCCCACCTCTTTCAAGGATTACAAGGGATGAGCTCAGAAGTGAGAACAGGTGTTTTGGATGTCAAGGTTTTGGTCACCAATTGAAATACTACCCAACTCTTGCCATGTCAAGGGGACAGGGAAGTCAAGGACCGAGAGTGCAGAGACCAGTCCCTTCCTATCAGTCCCATCTTGTCAAAATAAGGGCAATCCTAGGAGAACCCCAACTCAGCCATCTACCTCTGTCCAAAGTAGCCCTCAAAACTCTAGCTCAGCCATCTGCCTCTGTCCAGAGTAGCCTCAGAACTCCATCTCAACCATCTGCCTCTGTCCAAAGTAGCCTCAGAACTCCTTCCCAGAACTGGGGCAACCAAAGAGAAAGAGTTCCGCCCCTCATACTACAGTAGCCAGAGCAGTCACAATAGCAGAAGTAGTGGAAGAGGAAAGAGGACAGATTTATGTAGCAATTGAAAACCAAGGGCCAAATTGCCAATTCTCTGTCATCCATACTCGAGCTGAGTATCAAGGTAAGCCTTTTAAGCTTTTGATTGATTCAGGGCAGTACTCATTCTTTCATTTCCCTAGGATGCTTGCGTAAGCTAGTCTTGGAACAGAAAATCAAGGAAACCTATGCAAGTTGAATTGGCCAGTGGGAAAATTCTTTTCACTCACCTTGAGACAGATCGTATTCAGTTCAATCTAGATGGGAATTTAACTGACTGTCAATTCACAGTTATACCTTTGGGAGTTTTTGACGAGATCCTTGGAATGGATTGGATACACAAAAATCAAACTGACATTCACTGTCTCATAATGGAACCATTTCCTTCCGTGACCTTCACGGAAATAAAGTTCAAGGAACTGGAATTTCAGGATCCCCAAGTTTGCAATTAGTAAAGGCTTATAAGTTACTAAAAGGACTTAGAAAGAAGCAGCTCATTTATGTTGTCAAAATAAATCCAGTAGACACAAAGTTAAAAGCTAAAGAACCTGAATGGTTAAATGAATATGATGATTTATTCCCAGCAGAATTATCAGAGATGCCTCCAATTCGGGAAGTAGATCATGTGATAGAAATAATCCCCGGAGCTCAGCCAGTAGCCCTGTGCACGTACAAAATGCCAGTTCCTAAAGCCATCAAACTCAAGGAACAGCTTAGACAGATGTTAGAGAAAGGGTTTGTAAGACCCAGTGTTTCACCTTGGGGTGCGCCAATTCTCTTTCAGAAAAAGAAAGATAGAACGCTAAGACTCTATGTGGGCTACAGAGGTCTCAATCAGTTAACAGTTAAGAATAAGTATCCTATCCCCAGAATCGATGAGCTTTTGGACAGGCTAAGTGGAGCCCAGATCTTCACAAAGATAGATATCAAATCAGGGTATTATCAGATCAGGATTAATGAGCAAAATATCCCAAAGATAGCCATCAATACTCGGTATGGGCATTATGAATTCACTGTTATGCCATTTGGATTATTGACAAATGCCCCAGCTACATTCAATCGCTTAATGCAGGACATTCTCAGAGAATACTTGGATGATTTTGTTCTTGTTTTCTTTTGATGATATTTTGATTTACTCAAAGATTGCAGCTGGCCATGAAGCTCATGTTAGAAAAGTTCTTGAGATTCTAAGGAAGCACCAACTCTTTGCAAAAAAGAGCAAATGCACTTTCTCTGCCGAGACCATGTTGAATACTTTGGCTTTCTGGTATCTAAAGATGGAATTTCTCCAGATTTTGTAAAAGTCCAAGCAGTCATAGATTGGCCTGAACCAAAGTCAGTGAAAGAAGTCAGAGGATTCTTGGGATTGACTGGTTGGTATAGAATTTTTATACCAAAGTATTCTCTCATAGCTTCCCCCTGACTAATCTTCTCTCAAGAAGAATATTCCGTTTCAATGGTCTGCTAGGTGCCAGAGTGCTTTTGATAAGCTAAAGACCGCCTTGGTAACCAATCCCGTTTTGAAGCTACCGAATTTCTCTATACCCTTTGAGGTAGTAAAAAGTGATGCCAGTGGTTTTGCCCTAGGAGGTGCACTCATGCAAGAAGGTCATGCAGTAGTGGCCTATGAATCCCAAAAACTCAGAACGCATGAGAGAAATTATGCTGTCCACGACCTGGAACTACTTTCAATAGTATATGCCCTGAAGTTGTGGAGACATTACCTACTAGGTCAAAGATTCACTTTGATGATGGATCGTCAGAGCTTAAAGTGGATCTTCACTCAGAAGGATCTCAACATGCGCCAAAGAAGGTGGATGCAGACCCTGTAGGAATTTGATTTTGAAATCAAGTACCGCTCAGGCAAAGAAAATGTGGTAGCAGATGCCCTCAACAAAAAAGCCTCCTTGCTTGCAATTACTGTAGTGTCAAATCCTTTGATTAGTGAAGCAAGAGAGAAGATCATGCGGGATATATTCTTTGGCCCTATTACTACCCTACTTATGCAGGAAAGCAAAACTCCACAGGAGTTGAATAGAGTTCAAGGGTACAGCCTGGATGATGGAATTATGCATTATAATCGCAGGCTATGCATTCCCAATGATGAGGGAACTAAGGGTCAAATTCTGAATAAAGCCCATGATAGCCTTATTGCAGGACATCCAGGTTTCATCAAAACCTACATGTCTATGAAGTAAAGCTTCTTTTGGCCTGGTCTAAAAAGGGATGTACTTAATCATGTACGTCAATGTTTGACCTATCAGAAAGTCAAGGCCGAGAGAGTAAAAATGCATTAGACATCTCTAAGATGAAGTGGGAATGTATCAGTATGGATTTTATTACTGGATTACCTTCAGTGCAATTAGGTTACAACTCCATCTTCGTGGTAGTTGATAGACTAACCAAAGTTGCCCATCTAATTCCAGTAAAAGAAACCTACACTGTAGTGGATACAGCCAGAGTGTTCCTCAAGGAAATCTTCAAATTGCATGGCCTACCCAGGAGAATAGTAAGTGATCGAGATCCTAAGTTCACATCAAGATTCTGGACTGCATTTTTCGAAGCAGTAGGAACCTTCTTGGATCTCAGCACAGCTTACCACCTCGAGATCGACAGTCAAACAAAAAGGATAAACCAAGTAATCGAAGATATACTTCGGTCATGCTCTGGGGTAGGGAACCCAAGAAGTGGCTAAGTTATCTGCACCTAGTCGAGTTCGCCTACAATGCTTCTTATCACCAAAGTATTGGGATGAGCCCTTTCAAAGCTCTGTATGGACAAGATTTCTTAACTCTATTAACTTGGTCTGACCCATTGATTAGGGTCGAGATGTCTAGACAGATACTTGACGACATGGAGTAGCAGATGCAGTCAATTTGCAAAGATATAAAAGCTGCCCAGGATAGACAAAAATTGTATCCAGATAAGAAGAGAACATACAGAAAATTCAAAGAAGCAGATATGGTCTTCATTCGAGTACGCCCAAAAGAAGTTCTTTATCTCTTGGGAAGTACAAGAAGTTATCCCCCATATATTGTGGGCCATATCTGATTACAAAGAAAGTAGGTGACTTAGCCTACGAACTTCTTCTACCTCCTCATCTCAAAGTACATAATGTATTTCATGTCAGCCTACTTAAAAAGTATGTACCAACAAGCCCGAATCATGTGCTTGATGATGAAATCTTAACTTCTTCAACCTAAGGGCAGATGGAACTCCAACCTGAAGAAATCCTTGATGTTCAAGAAAAGGTTCTCAGGGACACAATTCTGAGAGAATTGTTGGTCAAATGGACGTTCTATCCTTTTGAAGATGCCACCTGGGAGAAAGAAGCCGAACTGTTGCGTGATTACCCCCAGTTTGCAAGATGAGGACATCTCGCGTTTTTCAAGTGGAAGAGAATGTAAGATTCCTCCCCAGCCCCTCAAGATGTCCAATATCTTTCCCTATAATCAAATCCCTCTTCAGAAATATAAAAGATCTTGTTTCTACTTGTTTTTACCTAGAGAGAGAAAATATTCTAGAGAGAGATTATTCAGATTTTAGATATTTTTAGATGGAAAAATATCTCTTCTTATTAAAATAAATTCCCTTGAAACAGAAGTTCAAAAATATTTTCAAAAGGTGCATTAGAAGTCAATTATAATCTGTTCAAAAGGCCTTATCCTAGGGGTCCAGATTTTCAAAAAAATTTAAATTAAGGTTCTGAGGGACCAATTAGATTAATCCAAATGTATGGAGGAGATAAATTGAAGAAATAAAGAAAATCTCCCCAAAAATGAGTAAATACTCACATAAGATGAAGAGTGGACTAAGGACCAAAGGAAATACTAAAAAAATGATTTTTCGACACCTCAAGAGTGGGGATTTCTCCTCATGAAGGAGGCGCCTATTTCACATGTGTGGTAAAGTTTTAAATTCTCAAATATTGAGATATTTCATCTCTCCTCTCTCCTAATTCAAGTCTAGTTCCAAAAAGTAAGCTAAACTGACCCAAAAATGATAAAAAATCCAAATTGATCTGGAAAATTCTAGGACCAGTTTGCTTGGTTAGAAGCTCACTTTTTCCTATAATAGAAGTCTCCCCCTTTGTAGAAGCTTAATAGTGTTTTATGCACTGTTACTCTACTCCACCCCCCCAGAGCCAAAAATAGTGAATTTATTGATAATTCATTAGTTTTTGACCTTTACCTCTTCACAAAAGAATTGGTGGCCACTCTTGTTGCAAACAAGAGTAGAACCCTCAAACCATCAAGCCAAAGGAAAGCTCACAAAAATTCAAGTAAGCTAGAAATCCTACTTTTTCTTTATTCCTTTTAATGGTTTTCTAATTTTTATTTTCTTTAAAATGAAAAAATGATGTTATGCCTTGTTGGAAAGGCTTTTCCCCTCTCTTCATTCTTAAATTCATCCTTTCTTTATCCTAGATAAGTAATCAAATTGTTAGAATTAAACTTTTCATATTGTTTCTCTTTTAAAAGTGAAATTTGATTAGTTTTGAATGCTTTAAACCATTTGGGATAATTTTTAAGTAACTTGAGGATAGAAAAAATTGAAAAATGGTCAGCCATACAAAGGAGGTTATGGCAAAATTTTCTTAAATTTTGTGAAATAGGTTTTATCTTTTCTTATTCAAAAAGAGTAATCCCTACCATTTGTGTATTCTAAAAGTGTTATTTTCATTCTATGTATAGAAAGATTTATACTGCATATTTTGTTTTAATTATAAAAGTGTGATTTTCATTAGAATTAAATTCTATGCATAGAAAGATGCATATTGGTTATGTTTTTATTATAAAAGAGTGGTTTTCATTAGATTTAAATTCTATGCATAGAAAGATGCATACTGGTTATTTTTTTAATTATAAAAGAGTGATTTTCATTAGATTTGAATTCTATGCATAGAAAGATGCATATTGGTTATTTTTTATATAATAAAAGTGTGATTTTCATTAGATTTGAATTCTATGCATAGAAAGATGCATATTGGTTATTTTTTTATCATAAAAGAGTGATTTTCATTAGATTTAAATTCTATGCATAGA
Source organism: Cibotium barometz (assembly GCF_041138505.1). Classification (NCBI taxonomy): domain Eukaryota; kingdom Viridiplantae; phylum Streptophyta; class Polypodiopsida; order Cyatheales; family Cibotiaceae; genus Cibotium; species Cibotium barometz. The sequence goes on along the minus strand of NC_141101.1, from coordinate 34,246,567 downwards.
AAGATGCATATTGGTTATTTTTTTATTATTATAAAAGAGTGATTTTCATTAGATTTAAATTCTATGCATAGAAAGATGCATATTGGTTATTTTTTTATTATAAAAGAGTGATTTTCATTAGTTTTAAATTCTATGCATAGAAAGATGCATATTGGAGAATTTTTTATTATTATAAAAGTGTTACTTTCATCAATATTGATTTTTATGAAGAATTTTTTTTAATTATAAAAGTGTTACTTTCATCAATATTGATTTTTATGCATAAATAGATGCATAATAGAATTTTTTTAATTATAAAAGTGTTACTTTCATCAATGTTGATTTTTATGCATAAATAGATGCATAAAAGGTTTTTTTTATTATAAAAGTGTTACTTTCATCAATATTGATTTTTATGCATAAATAGATGCATAAAAGAATTTTTTTAATTATAAAAGTGTAACTTTGATCAATATTGATTTTTATGCATAAATAGATGCATAAAAGAATTTTTTATTATAAAATTATTACTTTCATCAATATTGATTTTTATGCATAAATAGATGCATAAAAGAAACTTTTTTAATTATAAAAGTGTTACTTTCATCAATATTGATTTTTATGCATAAATAGATGCATAAAATAATTTTTTTAATTATAAAAGTGTTACTTTCATCAATATTGATTTTTATGCATAAATAGATGCATAAAAGAATTTTTTTATTATAAAAGTGTTACTTTCATCAAAATGGATTTTTATGCATAAATAGATGCATAAAATAAAATTTTTAATTATAAAAGTGTTAGTTTCATCAAAATTGTTTTTTATGCATAAATAGATGCATAAAAGGATTTTCTTTTATATATAAAAGTGTTATTTCCGTAGAAGTTGGATTTTATGCATAAATAGATGCATACATAATTTTTTTAATATCAAAATGAGAGTTCTCTTTAATCATTGTTTAAATCCCATGAATATTGGTAAATGAATAAGTAAATACTTTGTGAAGGAAAATTCCACTGTTTCATATTCTCTAGGATGGTAATGAGAAAATTTAGAAGATCTATCGAAGTCGGATATTTAGATAAATGATTAATTTATTCCTCATAGGAATACGTGTTTAGTTTTGAATTCAGTAAAGTAGTAATTGAAATATTACCCTTTGAGAAAGATAGTTCAGGGAGAACCTTTCCAGACTCAAACCCTAAATCAGACTATGACCACAACTTAATCTCCTTCGTCAGTTTCAAGAAAAGATGATGTGACCAGTTCGCAAAAATTCAATCAAATCACCCACCGAATCTGAAATTAAATTGAGACCTTTGATTTTGATCTAAGGATCAAGATTATAGAATTCAAGGAATTCTGCTTGGGAATCCAGACGTGTGATCTAGAAGTCTTGGGATACAGAATTAAGATATACTCATTGTATTCAAAAGAAAAAAATCAAAATTGAAAACTTGCATAGAAACTTTGTTTTCTTAAAGGGCTGCCTTACGCCAGAATGTTGGAGGGAGCATTTGGTATATGTGTTTTTATGAGAGAAGTTCGATTGTAACAGCTGGCGGGGAGTGTACAAAGGACAGCTCACGGGGCAAAAACCTGCCTAGGTCTTGCCCAGCCTGGGCAAAAACCTGCCCAGGTCTTGACCAGCCTAGGCAAAAGCCTGCCCAGGTCTTGACCAGCCTGGGTATGGTGTAAAATGGTGTGATTTCGGGTACGATGGGTGAGGGCCGACGAAGCGGTCCCTGAGTGAAGTGCCAGGACACTTAAGCTCCTCATTCTCTTTGGTTGTCTTGACTATTGTCTTGCTCAATAGCCGATTATGCCCTTCCATGGTTGTCAGTTTTACTTCCTATTCTTTGGCCGTTTTTAAACTTTTAATGATGACCTCCTTGTGTGTGGCATTGGCTGCCAGCTAATTTGTCTTTGAGAGCTTGCACTTGGTCTGTTTTGTCTTTGATATGCTTCCATAATTCTGTGTGTTTGCCATGAGGTAAATGAGTGGTCAAGAGGTGACAGCACCACACTCGTTGTTCCTGTGACCATATAGATGAGCTAGTAGAGGTTGAGTCATCTGCTTCATGAAATTGGACCTGTAGTAGCAGCCTTCCATGCTCTCTTCAAGGAATGTACATGCATCCCTAGGCATATCCAAATAGTCTAAGAAGAACCTTACATCGTGGATGTTTTCGAAGTCTAGTCTTCTTCTCTTGCTGGGGCTGGAACTTTCTTCATTCCTTTTGCGCTTTGGTCAGCTTCGTGTTCTTGTTCCTCCTGGAGCAGCTTCTGGATGTGTTGATGTGGCTTCTTTGTTTTCCTTTCCTACATCTGCTTTTGGAAATTACCACTCCTCTTGTTCTTGTGGTGCACCTATTTCAGCTGAGGTGGGCAGATCTGAGAGTACTGGATCATGTAAAGGTGATAGGTTTTTGAAAACCAAAGTGGCTGGGATGGAAGGGGGTGTTTGGAGTATTGATTTTGGAACTTCTATCAACAGTAGTTAAGTCATTTTAGCAATGTAGACAGGTTTGGGATCCTCACTTGGCTTTGCAATGTCTACCTCCTTAACTTCTGTTGGCTCATGTAAGACATCGATTAGCCATTTTACTTCACTCTTTTGGCTGTTAATTGGAACACTTTTTGTTCATCAATGGTGTAAGTTTTGAAATGGTCCAGCACTGAGAGTAAGTTTGGCTTGTCATCCTCATCATCCTCTGTCTGAGGCATCACCTTCCTTGTCTCTTGTTTGGCTTCAGCGAGAGCCATATTTTGTTTTCTTCATCCTCCCTTGGTGAGTTTGGGCCTATCAGGCTCTTGAAGCGTAGTTCTCTCCTCTTGTTTTCCTTCTAAGGTTATCTTACTCAACCCCTCACCCAAGTTCTTAGAGAAATCATCATGCACCTTAGTGTTGTTGCGACCATGCTGTCCAAACACTTCTGTGCTTTGAGGCTTCATCCTCAGTTTCCTCTTCCATGAGTTGCACATCCACCATGTGCACTGAGGTGGTGGGAATTGTTCCCAATTTAACGTACTTTCTTCCTCTAGGACGCAACACATCTATGGTGGCACTAAAGTCTAGAGGTGGAAGTGATGTGTACATATCATTCTCTTCCTCTTCCCATGAGTGTTATTTAACTAGTTGGCAAACTTGCAAGGATGTGGTTTATTCAGTTTGTTGACTGAATCATCCCCAAACAGTTGCCCTTCCATGGGGTGTGCCTTCCATGTATGGAGATTGATCTTCAAAATTTGCAAATCCTTTCAAATGTATACTTGGTCTAATGCCCAATCATTAACCACCTTGGCTTCCCTCATGAAGGGTCTACCCCAAGATACTATCATATGAATCTGGCTAGCATAGGAAGTCCATTACAACAAATGCATGATGGTAACATAATGAAAATACCTTAAGCTTAATGTTTTTCAATAACCCCATTGGTCTTGAGGATGTTCCATTTGCCATCTTAACAATTAGGTCTGCTCTTTCTAACTCCGGTTTTTCCCAGTTTTCCCAACATCGCTTGGTGATAATGCTCACACCCGCACCGCCATCTAGGATAGCAAGTGCTTGGTACCCATTATGGTGGATTGGAATTGTGGCATTTGCATCATCGCTCACATAATACCTCCCCAATTTGTTGATAGGTATTTGGATGATTTTGGGTGCTTCCCTTTCATCAAGTTCTTGGTTTTTCCTTGATAGAGGTGTCTGGCTCTCCTCCGTGGCAATCATTGGGTTCATTCTCCCTCCTACCTCTCTTTGACATCTGTCCACAATGCCGGCATGTTGCTTAGCAATGGTCCAAGCGGCATTTTGACAATTGTAGACAATATTGCTAAGACACTGCCTATGTCTCTAGGTTCTCTGGTAAGTGAGAGTGCCTTCCACGTGTTTGTCTCATATTCAATCCTAGGGAATGAATGGTTTGACAATTCTTGATCTGCCTCTGCAAACATTCTTGCCATTAGATCACTATGAGTCCCTTTCTCAGGCTCTTTTGGAATTAGAGTAGGTACATCCAAGTTTCTTTCCTTTAACAACTCATTCCATGGATACACTGTATCCCTAGTCCTATTAGCCCTCCAATTTGGCTTCATGGTTGCATTGACACTCCTCTACAAAGGCCTTAGCTTCCTTAAGATTTTTATTTCCTCCTCATCATTTGGATATTCTGCAACACCCTTCTCTTTTGTCTACTCATCTGGCCTCGACACTTGATCGTCTCCTTCCTTTGATTGGGTGGAATTGGTGTCAATGGTATCTTCCTTGGATCCATCCTGAATTATGACCAAGGTGTCACCCTTGCCCACCTTTTTCACTCTTCTTCTTCTCCTAGTCTTAGAGGTTGTAATACCTCCTGGGTTTTTCCCTTTGTCTACTTGTTTAGATTGTGCGTGTGTGAAGACATTTACAGGTGTGATATTTCTAGGCTACACACTTATAGTCCTGATGGTGGCATGGTTAGATGTAGAAGCATTGACATTGGCAGTCCTTGATCAAATGATCAACACCACACTTAACACGAGAAAGAGTTGGCATTGCATTAGTCTGCGGCGTTGCTATCTATTGGGGCTGAGTTGTTTGACCACATCATTAGCCACATTTTTTAGAGGACACTCTGCTACTCGATGAGATTCATTACAATGATAACACTCCCTTCTCATAGTCGAGTTTATATCTTTTCCCTTCCACTATACTGTGGTTTGAAATATTGGTATTGGCGTGCTATTTTGTAAAACATAATACTCCAATGTAATCTCAGTTGGTTTCTCGTGGTAGTCGTTTTTCACTTCTACTTTGCGCATAGCTTCCCCCTCTTCCAAGGGTTCTTTAATCAACACTTGGTTGATCTTGGCCTATGGTGGCTATGGTGGTAGAATATGTGGCGATAATTGAAAGGTCCCTGCCCGCTCCATGCAACAAAATCTGGGGTGCTAGCAGCGGAAGTAGCACTTCTTGCACAGGGCAAAACCTCTCACTCGGGGCCTCGCCCACGGATATTCGGACAAGAGACTAATCCCTTGGTTATTCCAAAACCGAACCCGAAAAAACTTCCCTCGTGCCTAGCAGACATAGGCGATACCTCCAGGATATTTTATTCTAGCATAGTCAAGGTCATCACTAACCAAACTAATCCGACCAAACCTGTTAGTCTCACGGTCACATCAAGGAAGAGACTTGCACTTGGATCATAGAGTTCAATGCTTTTTTCCTCATCTCAAGAGGCACAGCCATTGATTCTTTTCCATAGAACAAGGGTTATCTGGGATTTACTTAACATAATTGAGTCTCATTTTAGGGATCCATCAGTCCAGCCTAACCCCATCCAATCCCATGGGTTAGTCAACCGCCCAACCAATGGAGTGATAGGATCCAAATAGAATTGCTTATGTTTTGCCTCAGGTACCAGGGAAAAGAGTTCCCATGCCCCCTAGCTGACGCTTTGAGCAAACTTCAAAATAGTCACACCACTTACACACCCAATATGAAATTGTATGTTTCATAGATTCAGCTGTCTTTAAAATAATCTTTTAATGAAACCATAGTATCACTGATCATAATCCTCCAAAATATCTAGCTTGAATTTTGATTTACAATCATTCCTTCATTGGTGTACTGTGACATGAAAAATTGATATCTTTCATTTTCAATTTTGTGCATATTTTGATGGTTTCTCAATGGTAATAAGGTGGAAGCTTGTCCAAGAAGATTGCGGCGCCCCATAATGGAATATCTTTCATTTTCAATTTTATGCATATTTTGATGGTTTCTCAATGGTAATAAGGTGGAAGCTTGTCCAAGAAGATTGCGGCGCCCACAATGGAATAACGGCGTGGTGATATGGCGGCTTGGAGGCTACCCTGATAACAGCATTCTATCTTCAAATATACTTGATTTAGGGTGCACGCATTGTAAATGTCGCAAGTATGCTTGATAAATACTTTGGTATGGTAGATAGGCTAGTGATGTGGAAAATAAAAGTGGGCCTTCATGCTCACATGGATTTTAATTGTATTATTAATATGGTATTCACCATAAGGCTACAAGTTGGGGATTATGGAAGGCATGTGGAGGAGTGTGTGTAGGTGCATAATTGGGAAAGATTCTTCTAGAATGCCTACATGGAAGAGGAGAATTCCGCCATGTGTAAGTGGGATCTCCACCTACATGCCACTTAGACTTGGCTATTATCTCATCACACTTTCAAAGTCAAAAAGTCTTCAATTTAATAATCAATAGAAGACTTAGCCTAAGAGGACAATTGATGGTGACATCTACCCTTATGTCATTGAAGGGTTGAAGATTTTTATGTTGTAATTTGTAACAATGGAAGAGAGGGTGATTCTCCACCTATAAAAGGAGCCCTCCTCTCCCTTTCAAATCAATGAATGAGCCTCCTCAATTGAGCATTTTGTATCATTGCCATTCTCTTATCTTCAAACCCTTATTCAAACACTCTCTTTACATGTGAATGTCTCATTTAGCATTAGCTCCTCATGCTTAACCCAATTTTGGACCTCTTTGATGATTCATGATAAGTGGGATAAGGAGTTATTATCTTGGTGGGCCTGTGACTTCTCAAGGTAACCCTTGCCTTATTGCCGCCCTCCTTTGGAGGTACCAATGGTTTTAGCGGTAATGAGTATGTGGAATGACTTTGGGGACCATAAGTAAATCTTTACGATTGTCTGCTTAGCAATGTTAACCCTTACCCTCTAGCTTGAATCATGAAGAAGATGAAAGGCTTGGAGGCTATGTGAAAATTGAGGTTTCATGCAAAGAGAGGGAAGTGCAGTTTTTGTGATCCAATATCCAAATTTCAAACGGTAATTAGTCATCACTCGGGTATTGGTTTCTAAAATTGATCATATGGCTAGGAAGCTCTTTATATTCTCTTTCCACTCATATAACTAATTTCTAAATCCTTTACTTCATTGATGATCAAAATTTCTCCCAAAGTTGCTAACTTTTAGGCGAATTTTATAGTCTTGTAGTAAAATGCTCATAACTTTTCGCTCGGTTGCCCATTTTTTAAAGTTTTTATATAGGCGCGAAGCTCTATTCAAGCTCTACGCACCTATGTAATCCTGTTTTGCATAGTCTATATGGATTCAAAACTGCAATTCTCTGTGTATCTCTATTTTTATAGACTTTTGGCCATTCTTTCTTCTTAATAATTAATTCCTCCTAATCTCTTATCAAAAGGCCAATCCCATGTGTCTTATCCTCTTGTAAGTGATTGCTATATTCTTTTACTTTAATATGTTCCGTCCAAATCACCCAATTTGAATGGATGAACCTTACCAACATTCCCCATATGTTTTCGTTCACATAATTCTGAGTCGGAAGATTTTCTTCCAACAAAGAATTGCCCTCTTGTTTGGAGCTGCAAGACTGGTAGAAATTCTTGCTTCTCTGGAGCCTTTCACTTTCCTTTCATGAATTATAATCTCACCTTTGATGTGTATATCTTTATCTTAACTTAGGGAGAGAAAGGGAGGTGAGGAGGCTGTGAGGTTTCATACAAGTGTGTTTTGATTCTAAGAAGTGACCGAAGTCAAAACCCCAACTTTGTGTCACATCTTTTGGTAGAGACAACGAGCAGGTTTTACTTAGAATTATTCTATTTTAACCTCAAGGTCCCGCATGATTAAAGAAAAGATATTTTGAAATAAGAAAATTTTCCTTGTTGCTACTCATCTTTTGCTGCAGGATGTTCAACATTCTTGTGTTCCAAGGATCGGAAGGAGAAGACCCGGGGAGTTATCTCCGAGAGTTTAACCAAGCATGCCGCTTGACGGGTTGGTCTATGAAGGAGAGGGCAAAAATACTTCCAGATTTCTTGGAGGGTGTGGCCTTAAATTGGCATGAGGCTTTGCCAGAGGAGTCCAAGAATGATTGGAAAAGGTTGACCAAAGCAATGAAGGAGAGATTTGGGACAGTGGAGTCACCAAATACTTTACTATTGCAATTGGATCAAATTTTCCAAAAGGAAGGAGAGTCAGTTTCTGCCTTTTCCGTGAGGTATGAAGCCTTGTTCATCAAATATCAACAAGCTGCTTTACATGTTGTTGCTTCTTCTTCTTCACCTTCTATGGGAGATTCAAAGAGTTCTTTAGCAATGGAGCACCTTAAGATGAGCAAGTTTATCAGGGCTTTGGATCCCCGCTTGCATGGAAAAGTTCTTAGCAAAGATCCCACTAATTTTAAAGAGGCTCTTCGTATTGCTTTGAAGAAGGAGGCCACTCTTCATATTGAGTCCACATTCCAATCTTCTTCGAGTGTGCCGACCCCACCACGAGTAGAGATAGTCTCAACATCTCAGGTACAAACTCCATCCTTGGATCATAACATTGCACAACTTATGGTAGAATTTGCTGATTTGAAGTTACACTTAGTCAATGCAAGGCCACCTAGGGTTCCACAAGTTGAGGATAAACCTAGGGATAAAAGTAGTGTCACATGCTATGAATGTCAAGAGAAGGGGCACTATCGCACTGAATGTCCAAAATTGAGGAAAAGAGAGGATAAAAGTTTAGCACTTTTAGAGGAAACATGCTCAGAAGAAGAGGAGGAAACATTGATGCCATTAATGGCAAAAAGGGGGTCGTAAAACTAGGAGCCAAGAAGAAGAAGAACAAGAAGATAAATCTGAAGAAGAGGAGAAAAATAAGAAGAAGAAGTTGTCTAGGAGAAAAATTGGACAATCTGACTTTCCTCTTGGACAAGGATCTCTTAGCTATGACCTCTCAACAGATCTTAGGGAGAAAACAACACAAATCACATTTGGACAGCTTTTGGCACTCTCTCCAAAGCTTAGAAAGGAATGGGGTAGCCTGGCTAGCACAAGGGAATCTAAGAAAAAGAAGAAGAGGGATAATGGGACTCCTATGGCTCAAAAGGTGGATATTAATGTAGGAGATGATGTGCCTATGATTGATGTCATCATTGAGGGGCAAAAAATTTCTAATGCATACATTGATGGAGGTGCGTCAATCAATGTCATGAGTGAAAAAACAATGAAAGATGCTGATTTAAAGTTGTTTTCTACCAACTCTCCCTATCGCATCAAACTTGCTGATAATACTAGGGTGAAAACCTTAGGAATTGTCAAGAATTTGGGAGTGGATGTATGTGGTATTTCTGTGCCTATAACTTTTTAGGTCATTCCTACTACAAAGCCTGATGCTAGGGCTCACCCATTGATATTGGGTAGGCCATGGCTTCGCCAAGTGAAGGCAATTCAAAAGTGGGAGACAGGTGATCTTATTCTACAAGGTGAGAATAAGAAGGTCTACTACAACATCAAGAGTCGTCGCAAGAAAGTGGTAAGAGGTGAACCTTCAACTTTCGAAAGTTCAGAGTCACAGTCATCCAATGCAAGTGGTAGCTCCGAGGATTCCATCTCAGAATGGGAGGTGGAGGGAGTTGCATTTGGTCTTTCCCTGGGAAGGGATCGAGGGGATACTGAAGACAATGGAGCCTTGGAAGGGGAAGCTTCTTCAACCATGTGCAAGAAAGGAGATGTGGACCTCACTAGTCTTCACCAACAGAATGAACTTCTTCTTGATGAGTCCATAGCAGGTACTGAAAGGGAGAATTACTTAAAAATATTGGATGGATTTCCTAACTTGTTTGCAAACAGCTACTCACAAGTACGCCAAGTTACCCTAGTAGAGCACAAGATTGATCTCAAGCCCCAAAGTAAGCCAGTGGTACAGCGGCTAAGGCGTTTGGGAGTAGTGCAAGCGGAGGTGCTTAAGAATGAAGTAACTAATTTGCTTGAAGCTAGATTTATTTTTCCAGTAGAGAATTCAAAGTGGATTTCCCCAGTTGTAGTCACTCCCAAAAAGGGTGGAAAATGGCGTGTGTGTGTGGACTTTTGCCCTCTGAATGCATGCACAAAGAGGGATTATTATCCTCTACCCTTTCAGGATGAGATTTTGGATCAAGTTGCAGGTCATGAGTTGTATTTAGTGTGTGTTGGGTACTCTAGATACTTTCAAATATGGATTTGTGAAGAAGATCAAAGGAAAACCTCATTTATCACCCCTTGGGGAGTGTATGCCTATAGGGTGATGCCATTTGGCTTGACCAATGCACCAGCAATTTTTCAACGCTTCATGTGTCAGGTATTTGCACCTTACTTGGGAAAGTTTATAAAGGTCCTTTTGGATGATTTTTGCATTTATTCAAGCCGCATGGATCACTTAGAAAAGCTGAGGTTGGCCTTGCATATTGATGATGCAAAAGGGTGTCTTAATCCTGGAAAATGCCGCTTGGCACGAAAGAAGGTGGTTCTCTTAGGACATGTTATCTCAGAAGAAGGCATAGAGATGGATCCTGAGAAGGTGTAGGCAATTGTGGCCCTCCCACCACCTACCCCAATGCAAGGGAGGTAAGGAGGATTTTTGGTAAAACAAAGTATTACCAATGCTTTGTTGACATGTTCTCTAAGAAGATGTATCCTATAAATCTGTTGACAAAGAAGAATGTTTCTTTCCAATGGGGGCCCGATCAAATTCAATCTTTTTGTTTGCTCAAGGAATGCATGAGTCAAAGTCAAATTGTGCAGCCTCCTAGGTGGGGGGAGGACTTTTATGTGAACCCAAGTGTCTCATCACATTCAGTGGGTGCTATACTCTTGCAAAAGGGAGAGCAAGGGTGTATGCAACCAGCTCATTGATGCCAAGGAGAGGTATGGTGAAATGGAGAAAGGTGGTTTGTCTCTTGTTTTTGCAGTAAAGAAGTTCAGGTCATACTTGTTACCTCACCCTTTTTTCTTCCTCACACCTCAACCTTCTTTACAATTCTTGGTCCGCAAACCTAATCCTGCGGGAGGAAAGTTTGCAAAGTGCATTTGTGAGCTTCAAGAATTCTCTTTAACTTTTATTACAAAAAACACCACTGGGGCCTCTCTTGCAAATTTGCTTACCAGGAAGGAAGAGGAAGAAGGAACAGGAGCAAAGGAAGAAGTATATGAAGATTTGGAGACACCACCAACTGCTTTCACTATGCATTTTGATGGAGCCTTTAGCCCTTCCAGGAAATGTGGGGTTGGGGGGATAGTTTTATTTGATCCAGAAGGAAAAGAGGTATGGGCCAAGGGTAGAGAATTTCCAAAGGCTATATCAAATAATGTGGCTGAGTACAATGCATTAATTTGGGGATTAGAAGATTGCATAAAAGATGGAATTAAAGAGGTAGAGGTTAAAGGGGATTCACAATTGGTCATCCGATAAATGAAAGGAGTCCTAATCTCCAAGAATTGTATAAAAGGGCAATGGAGTTAAAAGAAGCGTTTGAGTTTTGTAAATTTGTGCATGTTAACAGGAAGGATAATCAAAAGGCTGATGAATTGGCTACTAAAACCTTGGCTTCTTTCAAAGTAGCTATTCTTGCATTAATGGATACAGGTTGGCCTGAGCTCCAAGATGTTCAACATTATTTAGATACATGATACTTCCCTCTTGGATTGAATCCTCAACAGAAGCAAAGGCTTACCAGGAAAGCTCATCCTTACACAATTCTTAGGATAAGATTCTTAGGAGGGTAGTGAGCCTTGAAGAATCTAAAAGGATTATGGAATTATGTCATGAATGTTCAGGTCACTTTGCCTCAGCCAGCACAACTCGGAGGATCCTTAACACAGGGTATTATTGGCCTCGACTCAGCAAAGATGTCTATGAGTGATGCAGAAGCTGTGACGTATGCCAGGCATATGGGCATAAGCAATTGGTTCCCGGACCCTTAAACCCTATCCCAGCATATGGTCCATTTGAAAGGTGGGGATTAGATTTTATGGGCCCACTTCCTCGTTCCTCACATGGGAAGTATTACATATTGGTGGCCACAGATTATGCAACAAGGTGGGCAGAAGCAAAGGCCATGGTCAATAATAAAGCAATGTGGCTGTGGCATCCTTTCTCAAGGAATACATATGTGCTCGATTTGGGTGTCCATTAGAAATCCTTATTACGGATGGGGGGAGGTCTTTCAGGAATGACTTGATTGAAGCTTTGGTGTAGAAATTAAAAATAAAGCATGCTATGTCAACTCCCTATTATCCCCAATGTAATGGTTTAGTAGAAAAAACTAATGGACTGCTTTGTGGATCGTTGTCTAAGCTAGTGGATACTATGAAGAGAAAGGGGGATGTGCATTTGCCAGAGGTCCTATGGGCCTATAGGACAACTCACAAACTCTCTTTTGGTTTCACACCTTTTCAGTTAGTTTATGGAATGGAGGCTATTTTGCCAATAGAATTGGAAATCACAAGCCTTCGCACATCTTTTGCACACTTGAATAATGAAGAAGAAACACATGCCCAATGCCTAGTACAACTGGAGACCTTGGATGAGAGGCGACTTCAGGCACTTCAAAATTTGGAGACTGCACAACAACGGCGCAAGGCAAGGGCATGACACTCACGAAGAAGAAGAAGAGAAAGCCAGAACTCAAGCAAGGAAGCTTAGTCATGAGGTATGATGGCCGTGTGGAGAAACGGCTAGATAAGAAGCCAGAACTCAAGCAAGGAAGCTTAGTCATGAGGTATGATGGCCGTGTGGAGAAACGGCTAGATAAGAAGCTTCTTCGATGCTAGGAAGGCCCCTTCACAAAAGTTCAAAAATAACACCTATCTTCTAGAGGATGCAAGTGGCCAGGAGGTTCCCGGACGTGCCAATGAGTACCGGCTAAAGATATTCTACCCTTGAGCACCATGGCTAGCAGATCCCCAAGGCAAGCGTGGAGGATCTGCTGGGGGGGGGAGATATGTGACATGAAAAATTGATATCTTTCATTTTCAATTTTGTGCATATTTTGATGGTTTCTCAATGGTAATAAGGTGGAAGCTTGTCCAAGAAGATTGCGGCGCCCACAATGGAATAACGGCGTGGTGATACAGCGGCTTGACGGCCGGCTACCCTAATAACAGCATTCTATCTTCAAATATAATGATTTTACTTGATTTAGGGTGCACACATTGTAAATGCCACAAGTATGCTTGATAAATACTTTGGTATGATAGATAGGCTAGTGATGTGGAAAATAAAAGTGGGCCTTCATGCTTACATGGATTTTAATTGTATTATTAATATGGTATTCACCATAAGGCTACATGTTGGGGAGTGTAGAAGGCATGTGGAGGAGTGTGTGTAGGTGCATAATTGGGAAAGATTCTTCTAGAATGCCTACATGGAAGAGGAGAATTCCGCCATGTGTAAGTGGGATCTCCACCTACATGCCATTTAGACTTGGCTATTATCTCATCACACTTTCAAAGTCAAAAAGTCTTCAATTTAATAATCAATAGAAGACTTAGCCTAAGAGGACAATTGATGGTGACATCTACCCTTATGTCACTGAAGGGGGGTTGAAGATTTTTATGTTGTGATTTGTAACAATGGAAGAGAGGGTGATTCTCCACCTATAAAAGGAGCCCTCCTCTCCCTTTCAAATCAATGAATGAGCCTCCTCAATTGAGCATTTTGTGTTAATACCATTCTCTTATCTTCAAACCCTTATTCAAACACTCTCTTTACATGTGAATGTCTCATTTAGCATTAGCTCCTCATGCTTAACCCAATTTTGGACCCCTTTGATGATTCATGATAAGTGGGATAAGGAGTTATTATCTTGGTGGGCCTGTGACTTCTCAAGGTAACCCTTGCCTTATTGCCGCCCTCCTTTGGAGGTACCAATGGTTTTAGCGGTAATGAGTATGTGGAATGACTTTGGGGACCATAAGTAAATCTTTACGATTATCCGCTGAGCAATGTTAACCCTTACCCTCTAGCTTGAATCATAAAGGAGATGAAAGGCTTGGAGGCTATGTGAAAATTGAGGTTTCATGCAAAGAGAGGGAAGTGCAGTTTTTGTGATCCAATACCTAAATTTCAAATGGTAATTAGTCATCACTCCGGTATTGGTTTCTAAAATTGATCATATGGCTAGGAAGCTCTTTATATTCTCTTTCCGCTCATATAACTAATTTCTAAATCCTTTACTTCATTGATGATCAGAATTTCTCCCAAAGTTGCTAACTTTTAGGCGAATTTTGACAGTTTTATAGTCTTGTAGTAAAATGCTCATAACTTTTCGCTCGGTTGCCCGTTTTTGAAAGTTTTTATATAAGCGCAAAGCTCTGTTCAAGCTCTATGCACATACATAATCCTCTTTTACATAGTATATATGGATTTAAAACTGTAATTCTCTGTGTATCTCTATTTTATAGACTTTTGGCCATTCTTTCTTCTTAATAATGATTAATTCCTCCTAATCTCTTATCAAAAGGCCAATCCCATATGTCTTATTCTCTTGTAAGTGATTGCTATATTCTTTTACTTTAATATGTTCTGTCCAAATCGCCCAATTCGAACGGATGAACCTTACCAACATTCCCCGTATGTTTTTATTCACATAATTCTGAGTCGGAAGATTTTCTTCCAACAAAGAATTGCCCTCTTGTTTGGAGCTGCAAGATTGGTAGAAATTCTTGCTTCTCCGGAGCCTTTCACTTTCCTTCCATGAATTATGATCTCACCTTTGATGTGTATATCTTTATCTTAACTTAGGGAGAGAAAGGGAGGTGAGGAGGCTATGAGGTTTCATACAAGTGTGTTTTGATTCTAAGAAGTGACCGAAGTCAAAACCATTCATATGCACATCTATCACATCACATCTCATTCTCATCCATTTACATCACATCACATCTCATTCTCATCCATTTACATCACATCTCATCTCATTCATTCACATGCACATCTATCACATCACATCTCATTCTCATCCATTTACATCACATCTCATTCTCATCCATTTACATCACATCTCATTCACATCTTATCACATTCACATTCACATCACATCTCATTCTCATCCATTTACATCACATCACATCCTTTCACATATCATCACATCTCATTCACATCTTATCACATCACATCCACTTTTTGTACCGTTTTCTACTTTCGATACTGATAGGACTTTTCTAAGTTTCCGCCAATTGCTTGGCCTAGTTAAAGGTACTTTTTCTCGATCCCATTGAATCTACATATCAGAGTGTTGTTGAAGGTTTAAAAAGGGAAAATATACCTTATCAGAATTGAATAGTAAAAACTCAAAAAGAGCAGTATTGTATTTTTATTCCTTAAGCTTCATTAATGAGATTTAATTCTAAACTTCCGTTTACTCATTGGATCCTCGATGCTCCCAGGGATTCCAAATTCTCTTTTCTAAATAAGAATTATCCAAGTTTTCTCGATGGATATTTTCATATTCTTTCTCAAATTTCTCAAGTAAAATATATTCAATATTCTTCTTTTCGAGTAAAAGATTCATGGGATTTACAAAAATCAATTCTATCCATATTTTCTAATAAAAATAATAATACTCAAAATTTCTTTTTTGATAAATACTCATAATTTGAATTATGCCAAAAATTCCTCTTTTACCATTTAATTACTTGGATCTCAAATATCATGGGAATTCCTCTTTTTGCATAAAAATAAATTTACCAAAAATTTCTCTTTTACCATTTAATTACTTGGATCTCAAATATCATGGGAATTCCTCTTTTTGTATAAAAATAAATTTACCAAAATTTACTCTTTTCTCATAATCAATTATGCATAATTACAAAAAAAAATTCTCATGAATATGATGATAATCATTCTTTTTGCATAGGATGTCCAATCCTAGAATATAGTAGGAAGGTCTCTTTTAGCATTATGCTTAAAAATAAGATATGTATTATTTTCTAAAAATTTTGCCATAGCTTCGCTGCTATTACTGATAATTCTTAATTTTTTTCTAAAGAATAAAATCTTGTAATGAAAATATGATAGTAGTTCCTCTTTTATGCTTAAATTCAAATTATGAATTTAAATCATAATTTTAACCATAATTATAAACATAACTATGATTATCCCACTAGATCTAATTTGAACATTCCTCTTTTTCCAATTTGTTAGGATAATCCATTTCTCATTTAGAATAAATTAGAGTAATTTTTAACTACTCATCATAAACAATCTAAAAGAATTTACCATTATTTTAATAGCACAAAATCATGAAAATATCATGATCTGAATCTCTAGCTTATCAAGCCTAGTTTTAGCTTTGAATTAAGAGACTATCATTGATGAAGCATCCTTTTTCAAGGTATTTAGCCATAAAGATGGCTATTCTTTTAAAGAGAGAGATTTACTTAAAGAAAGCATTATAAATAAGTATAAAGATTAACTTAATGCTAATTAAACATTAAGAAATTTAGGGAAAGCTTGATTTGAATTAAAACAATCATTTTGAAAGCTTCTCAAGCTTGAGAGGAGTTGAGGAGAAGAAAGTTATTGAGAAAATTGAAAAAAACCATAAAATTTTGATTTTACCTCCAAGTTTGGCTTGATTCTCTATTATCAATGAAGTCCCTGACCAATCAATTGGTCCACCAAGAGGAGAAGAGAAACTCCAAGAGTTGTTGTAGAGAGAGAGACAGAGAGCTCCAAGCTCCCAACAAGAGAGAGAAAAATTCAAGGGATAATAGAAAATATGATTATTTTAATATAATACTGGCATGGTATAGCTCCAATATCCCATTACAAATAACTGAGGGTCTATTTATAGGTGAGGGAGGCCACTAACCAAGTCCAACTAGGTTCTAGAAATTTTTAGGTTCAATTTGACTCAATTTGGACAAGATTTGGACTAGTTTGGCTCCCTTTTTTATTTGGTTTGATCCAGGAGAGAGGAGAGATAATAAAAATATCAAAAAAATTTGAATTAAAAACCCTTCCACACATGTGAAAAAGGCACCTACCTCAAGAGTCCCCCTTTCCTTACCAAGGTATCAAAAATGCATCATTATTCTAAAATATCTTAGTTTTTTAGTAATATCTCATAATTTTCAACTAATAAACCTTGTACTCAGTCAACTCTTCATCTTATGTGAGCATTTACTCATTTTTGGGTGTTTTATTTTATTCTTTTGGATTTATCTCATCCAAACACTTGGATTAATCCAATTGGCCCCATTGGAACCTTAATTAGACCATAATCTAAAAATTTCTAAAAATGTAGACCCTTAGGCTAAGGTCCCTTATACCATTTTCAATTAATTTCTAATGCACATTGGAAAGTTCATTTTGAACTTCTATTTTAGGGGAATCCATTTTAGACACTAGGAGGATTTTTATATCCAAAGATATCTCAATTTTGGATTATCTCTCTCTAGGCCGAAACAGGGTAAAACAAGATCTTTCTTCTATTTCAGAGAGGGGAATAATTACAAGAAGAGAAGGGGAGGTTCTTACACCTTTACACCTCAAAAGCTGGAGGGAGGAATCTTATAATAATGGCGACATGTCATGCATCCTAACATTCCTCTTGGTAAGTAGTATATATTCGGCTGCCGTACAGCCACATTGGGTTGCATTGGTGGTGCTGGTAAAGCTAGAGGCACTCTGGGTGCTAGCAATTGTGCTAAAGGCTAGATCCTCAAGTATTTGCACATGAAAATATTGTGGTTTCCTAGTCTTTGACATTGAACACAATAAAGTAATTGCCTCGCCTTAGGTGAGGGAATTCAATGCTCGTATGATTTTGTCTACAGATTGAGCACCAAATCAACTCTCTTTGAGGGTAGAGATGAGAATTTCTTGATGCTTCTCTCCCATCACTGACTTTTAACTTTTCCAAAATGGTAGTGCTGAGTTCTTCCACTGTTATGTTGCCAACTTGCTTGTTCTTGGATCCCGCATCTTGTGATGAGTAGAGACTCGTGATGCTGCTACCACCGAAGCTACCTCGGCATCTTCTGGCAACTCAAGCACGTTATCTTCATATTCAATAGTCAACTTACAGTATGTATCCAGATTAGTTGGACAAGCTAACACCAAATAATCATGCATCTTATGATCTTGGACACCTCTCCAAAAGCAGGACAATAATTGATCATTAGTTATAGCCTTTCCCCCACTTTGCATCTTGATTTTAGGTGCTTGAGTCGAGAAACATAATCCCAGTTGGATTTGTTTTCTTTTGCTTTATGTTATGGAGTTGAGCTGCCAGAGGACTCCATCTATCACCACTTTGAGCAAAGTTTGGTATGAACACATTCTTAAGCTGCGTGAAATTGAATTTATCTTTAGGCTTTAAGGTTCGATACCATTGGTGGGATTTCCCTTCTAAAGTTAGAGAAAAGGCATGTATCATGGTCACATCGCTACCGGCCCACATGTTTCACATGTTGACTTAAAGATCTTTATATATTGGATTGGGTTCTCATCTCTTGAGAACTTTTGCACAAATTTTGAAATGATGTGTGGCTTCATATGAGATGGTCTAGATTCAAGGGCCATGCTTGGTTCCCTATATTCAATAAATCTGCCCTTGTGGTTGTATTTAGATCTGTGTGGGGACCTATTATTGGCCTTTGAGGAGCGATCCCCCCCCTACCTAGACCTCGTCCTCTACTTGCGTAGTTCCATCTATCCAGTCCATGTCTATGGTTGGGTCTAGGAAATTCCTCATCACCTGGCTCATCATTAGCGGCCTCAGCCCACCTTTGTTGAATTTAGAGTTCCATGCTCTGCAACAATGTGGAATTATTGATCATTTCATTTTCTCCTCTCTTGTGTAGAGCTGATCCTCTCCTCCGGTAGATGGCCTAGGTAGATTGTCCACTTCTTCTTGCAATTCGAGGTCTTCCTCAGCCTTGGGCTCCTCATTTATGGGTTCTAGGACTGGTATCCCTCCTTCTACCATTTTCATCCCCATGTTATCCGTGGCTTCTCTAGATGTTTCTATTTCCTTGCCACATGGCCATAAAACAGATTCAAATAACCAATTTTCCTCTATTCTGCCACCATTCTTCATGTATCGAGCTCTTGCCTTTGTAAGCTTAAAAGCTGCAATGGATGCTCTGCTTCTGCCATTTTTATGTAAACTTCTAATTCCTCAGATGTGGGGAAGGAGATTTAACCCGTCTTGGCAGCATTTTCCTTGTCTCGCTGACCCTAGGAGTTAGTTATTCCACTAGGTCTCAAAGGGTTAGTGTTCCTGGGTCCAGACGTTATATGTGTTTGGTTTTGGACAATGTCCCATGCTTGTTGGTATGATGGGCCCGTGCTCGCAGATTGCACCTCATCTTCTATGTCATGTTGGAGACCAAAAAATCCCATGTCCATATCAAAGATTCCATTGGATTTCACAGAAGAAGCTAGTTTCCCTTCCTCTCCAAGTTTGGAGAACCTTAATCCTTCTTCCATGGATTCCTCGCTCTACTAGTTTCTACAGTGGTCAGATTTCTCCAAGGTGCAACACCCATTTGAGTGCTTGTCGAGCGACCTGAACCAACACTTCTCTGGTAGGAAGAACCTAGGTGATTAGATGCATTGTTGGGGGTAAGGTAGTCTCCATAAGTTTCCCTGACATCAAGTGTATAAGAATACAATTCAACAGGCTAACTCATTACTCCAACTGTTATATGCGTAGATTTCTATTGGACTGACATTTCACGTTGTGAAATGGCAGACTGTGTTTCACGTCATGAAATGTATCTCATGGCATGAACAACTTGTGTTTCACGCTTTGAATTTACGGTTTACAATTTTATTAATCCGAGTCAGGGAGACTCCTATAGTGCACTTATGACCCAAAGGTTAGTTTATGTTCTTTTGTGTTACTTTTTGTAAATCATGTTAATATGGAGGGAGTGCAAATACAAAGCCTAAAAAATATGGAGTGGTCTCCTATAGAATATGTAAAATGTAGGCCCAAAAATGTATAACCTATAAACCCATATGGAGCCTGAAAATGTTGAGCCAAACCTAGAGCTAGATAAGAGTCAAGCACTCCCCAATCAGCACAAGAGACCAAGGTCCTAAAAACCAAGGTACAACACAAGGACCTACGAGATAAGGTACAACCTAAGAAAGAACATCGAGTTTGTATATGGAGGGAACACTACAAAATACCCTAGCAGTCAAGGTTGGGACAAGTATTAGCAGTCCACCAACCTGAAGATATTTCCAATGTAGGAAAACATGAAGATAGAAAGCACATGGAGTCAAGTCCACCAGGTGTCATGCCATGTGTTGGTGGGTGAACTACTAGCCCTAGAAGTTCACTCGCCATGTGTTGGCAAGTGAACTACTAGTCCTAGAAGTTCACTCCCAATGGTCTGCCAACTCAGCAGTAACAAAGCTATCATAAGTGGGAGTTCTCCTTGTAACTCTCTTATTGCATTCTCGTTTTGCAATACATGATCTCTAGATCCAAGCAGTACACTTGGATCTAGATTAGAAGAGTGAAAGGAAGAGAAGGAATGTAGGGAGATATGTAGAAGTTGTCCTAGAGATAGTTATTGTAATGCATGAACAATATTATGATGTGAGGTTGTTCTTTGAGTAATGTATGTGAGGATTGATGGAGCTCTACAAGCACTATTGTGTCCTTTGAAGTGTAGTTCTAGGAGAATATGAGATTACTATATATTATCATGCTATACTCCTATAGCTTGAGTTCCTCTTTGAACTAGTAATGCTCGAGTCTTGTTGCCCTCATGTCATGTAGAAGACTATGAGATTATTATATTGTCATGCTATACTCCCGTAGCTTGAGCCCCTCTTTGGACTAGTAATTCTCAAGTCTAGTTGCCCTCATGTTGCTCTTTTCATGCTTCTTATAAACTATCATGTCATGTTAATGAAATTAATCTTGCATGCTCATGCCTTCTTTGCACTCTTGTCTGTTCCATATCGTCATTTTCTAGGCACTAGTCCAACTCACATTACTTGTCTTTATGCTTTTCCAATGAGTCACGTAGACTGCTATGCCATTGATTTTTATCACTTTATGACATTGTATGGAGATGGAAGGGCACATATGGATAGCATGCTAGTTGATGATTTTGGCTAGGTGGTTTTAGAACCATGAAGTATTAGGCATGATCGAGCAATGACAATACATGAGTACCATGTCTCCTACCTTCATGCCTTATTTTTAAACCACCATTTCTTTTGCACTATAGTTTTTTAGCCATTAATCCATATATGGATTACAAATTACAATCTTTTCTCTCTTAGTTGCTCTAAGGCAACTAATCTCTCACATAGAGGTTAGGCTTTCAACCATTAATCCATATATGGATTGTAACCTTTTCTTTCTTAGTTTCTCTAAGACATACGGATTGTAATCTTTTCTCTCTTTGTTTCTCTAAGACAACTAACCTCTCCAAAGAGGGTTTCCCTTGAGATTATGCCATGTCTTCTTGCAATTCGAATGCCTGAAACCAAGTGCTCCATTAGCATGACTCCATTAAGCCTAAATGTAAGCTAGAAAGGTGTGAAAACAACGACTTTGTCGGTAGTATGGAAGGCCCATAGAGTAGAGTGCAACTTATGCTCACAATCACTTTTGGATGCATCTATGCCTCTATCATCTTAGTGAGAATGGTGAGCAAAGTCTTGTTTATGCTCTCGGCTTGGCCATTTTCTTAATTGTCTTAGTGAGAATGGTGAACAAAGTCTTGTTTGTGCTCTTGGCTTGGCCATTTGCTTATGGGTAGTAACATGTCAATGTTTTATGTAGCACAAGGAATTCTTTGAGAGAAAAAACTCCACCATTTCATTCATAAAAGCTATTTCTAGTGGGTAATCAAAATGAGTAATTACATTCTCATAAAGAAAATTGGTTGTGAGAATATCACATCAGCCTTTTGTGTAGGCAATCCACTTTGCGAAGAAGTAGTCAGATAACTATGATAAAGCACACTTGGGCTTAGCAGTGGCTAGGCTCATGGGATGACTGTTCTACTCTATAGGTTAACATGGCTTCACCTGCATGACCTATTGTAAGGCACTTTGCCATCTTACCAACTCGAACGGCTAACACTTATCTTCTATAAGATGATGTTATAACATATAAAGTAGCCTTACCTTGTGCTTAATGTTAAATAAGGAAATTCTAAGAACTTCATATACATACTTGCTTAAGACAAATAATAGAATAGATGCCAAACCATTTTTAAGTCTAGGTGGACCATTTTTAAGTCTAGTCGACCTAGTGTAAAAACTAGTCACTTGTATATAAGTCATTTGACAATAAGAAATCATCATAATCATTCCCTTGTAATAGTTTACTTATGAGCTCTCCTCTTTCCTCTTCTTTCTTGCCTGTATGCTATTAAATCTTTTTTGCTTGATGGATGCATTTGCTAGATAGGTTTGGTTATAGGTTGTTGTCTTCTTGTATTTTCTTGTATACTATTGAATCTTGATTATTTACACATATCCTATATTTTGTCATTGGATATTTGGGTAACATTAAGCTTCATGTGTATCTTTTATGGACTCACCTATGCTCTCCATGTGGCACTTGTGCATATGGGATGGTCCTATATTTTTCTATTTATAGAGAGCATGGTTGGGTGAGGAAGATCTCATTCCCCTCTAGACCAAGTTGTGGAATCCCTCCCTTGTTCTCTCTATTAAGGATTTATTCTTGTGCTCCCCTTTTCTCTTCTTAGAAGTTGAGGTATCTCCTTTTAGGGTTTGCGTAGGGTTGAGTAACATCTTCTTCTTTGCTTCTTGAGGTGAACCTAGGATGTGGCGTGTTTAGGCATGGCTTTCTCACACTTGAGATCTCCTTATGTGTAACAATCTTGTGGTTTGAGAGCGATGTGTGGGTTTGCCATCTTCTCAATGCCATGTGTGGGTTGATAGCTATGTGTGGGTTTGCCATCTTCTCATTGTGTGGGTTTGCCATCTTCTCATTGCCATGCACTTGTCATTTGCTTGAGCTTAGGCTTATGAGTGAGAGGTGAGCATGGAGTGAGAGTGTGTAGCAAGTAATGTGTTGAGTTTATTTCCTTTTCCTTTTAGTTAGGTCCATTCCTCTCATTAACCCCTTCATGTCTTCCTCTCATTTCTCTTAGATTACCTTATTCCTTATATATTCAACCAGACTATAATTGGAGATTAGCACATTCTTTTATATTCATTACTCTTAACTCAACAAGTGCTTGGGTGAAAATCAAGCTCTTGAGTGTCTCCCATGGGTAACCTTGCCGGTGGCCTAACAATGGTTCTGTTCATTACCAAGATTAGTTTGCACAAGCAGGCACCTTTATCACCATGGTTATTGCTACATTGACAAGGGTAAAACACTTGGAATTGAGCCCTCATTGTAAGTTGAAGTTCTTTATCTCACTTCCTTATTAATATCATTTATATAACATCTTAGAGAAGTGCAAGAAGGCAAGGGCAACCATCAAAAGGAGTTGGTAAGTGTCTATGTGAAATTTGGGGAGCTTCACTTACAATGCACAAGCTAGAAGTGCCACCCACAAGCCACAAGCCACCCTAGGTTATGGTTGTCAACAAAACAAGAAGAGATTAAGCATGGTTGATGTGCCACCCACTAGGCCATTGAGTGAGGAGGAATGAGGCCACTTGGTGGTGGTCATTTGGGTGATGTAACTATGGCCTATTTGAAGGAGGTGGTGGCACTTTGTTGAGCTGCCTTCAAAGTGTGCACCAAGTGAGGGCCATCCAAATGCGGCTACCACAAGGGAGCGAGGCTTGCACATGCCCACACGGCTCTATTATATTTTGGCCTTGGTGGTGTGAGGGAGAAGATAATAAGGAGTGAAGAGGCTTTAGAGATAGAAGAGCTTCTCACTCAGCAAGAATCAAGAAATGACTGTGTGTTGGCATAACAACACAGAGAAGAGGCAGAGGCCTCGTGGCGTGACTTTGTAACAAAGGGGGGGAAATGATGGTGACATTGTGTAGCACCACGCAAGAGGAAGCAGTGGGCTACTACCAGAGGTAGCATTGGGGTGCATGTGTACGTGGCACCCCGCGGGTCCCATCATAAGCGGTCACCTAGCCGGTGACCGCCTCGGTCTAGACAGTGGTGCAAAAGAGTTATGAACACACGTCCATATGTCTGTGCATTTGCTGGGATTTGAACCCAGGGTTCCCTGCCATGGGAGGCAAATCTCCTTTCCACTACACCGCACGCACACTTGTGATATACACACATAACACCTTATGGACATATGTCTACAAATGGGCCCGTCATCGGCCATTGACTAGGTGATCGGCCCGTGGGGTGCCACGTGCGCAGGCACCCCAAAATCTAACGTGAGCCCAGTGGCTATCGAAGCATGTAGTCCAACACGTCCCACGGCGGTTGGAGGGTTCATCTCAATAAAATTTGAGCAGGAAAACAGAGAGCCCCTACAAATTTTAATAGTTTGAGGGTTTGGTTCAACACAGCTAATCAAATAATTTTCTAAAGGAAAAAAAATTCACAGCGAAGTTCACATTGAATTCCCTCACCCCACTAGACATGGTGGGACTTCTTCTCTCCCCTCCTCCATTTTTGTAGCCTTATGCCCCACAAATGCTAGGTGGGTCATGGCACTTAGCAGCACTCACTCATTAGTGTTGTAGCATAGTGCAAGTCGTGTGGAGGCAAGATCAACAACAACAACTGAAGAAGGCAGTGGCCCATATCATAGAAAGGTAATAAGAGGCACAACATTGCAGCATGCATACTATAGTGGGGGCCAGCCCCCACTATAAGGAAGTGAAAAAGGGCACCATCATGAGCAACACGTAGGAGAGAAACATCAACCCATAGATGCCAACAGTCGTCTCACAAAGACCTATAAAACTAGAAAAAAAAAGATTTTTACTTCAATGCCCTTTGTTTTTTTATTAATGATTACCTTCAAACCCCCCCTTCTTACGCACTTGAATTTGACCCTTCCTTTTCCAGACCACGCTTAATTTCCCCCACCTCCCTTATTGAAAATCCACTGCTCCTCTTACGTACCCATTAAAACATCTATCTCCTCTCTTACATACCCCCTTTATCTTGCTTTACACCTTCTTACACCTATAGTAATCCACCCTCATCCCTTCTTACACCTTCATTAAACCCTAAAACTCCTCAACTAATGCAAAAAATTCTCCTTTAAAACTAAACCCTCTCCCTCCCCTTCTATTTTTAAAAATATCAAATATATATATTTCTAAACTTACCCCCCTTCTCCCTAAAAATTTGATAAAAATCCCCCTTAAAGCACTAACCCTTTTTTCATGTTAATCCTCCTCCAAACCACCCCTTTTTAATTATTTCTAACTACCTCTCCCCCCATCTTTACCCTTTTTTCATGTTCCTTTTAAGTGTGCATATACCCCATTAGCCTTTATTTTGTGTATATTCTTCACCTTTGCACTAACCCCACCCCTTCTCATCTCTTCTATTTTATTCCAAAACATATCAAAAAGGTAGAAAAATAATAATAAAAAAAGAAAAAAAGAAAAACAAGGTCAAAAAAATCAAGCTCCAAGAAAGAATTACTGAATATTATTTTTACCTACACATGTCATATTTTTACGTGTATTTGTGCCCTGATTTACTCCCATGCACTTCTTTTCGACTCATGGCATATCATTTAGCACTTGTTCTTGACACCATCCCTCCACCATGTGAACATTCTCATGCCATGAGCTTCTTGCACATCTTAGGTGGTATGAGGATTGGTGGGGTGTTTTCTCATTCATTGAGGAAACATGGAGAATTTATCCAATATCATGAAGGGCAAGGATTGGTGGGGTGTTTTCTTGTTCATTGAGGAAACATGGAGAATTTATCCAATATCATAAAGGGCGAGGATTGGTGGGTTATTTTCTCATTCATTAAGGATACATGGAGATTTATCCGATATCATGATGGGTGAGCCATGGTCATCTCATTACGAGATGTACCAGCATTCCTTGCACTTTATGGCATTCCATGTCTTTTGGCATATATTGTGGATTTTTTCCATGCACATCTTCACATCAATTTACTATGTTTTGACCCTTGTATTGTCCCATCACTCGGGGTCATGTAGGTTTTGTCAGTGCCAGACATTTGTTACCCCCATCACTTAGACCACATATGGTGTATTGTTAACAAGGAGCTCCATGTGCCCCCCCCCGGTACCTCACATATCCTCACCACCATCCAGCATTATATTTAAGCACCCTCTTTCTCTTACTGATCAGGATCTTTCCCCTATACCACTCCACGCACCTCTTCTAGAGGTGGGTCAAGTGAAAAGAAGGCTTGAGTGTTATGGCCCATTTCGCTCACTCCTAGAAACATATTCACAAGAGCTTACCTTTGCAAGCTATAAATATCATGGGGATCTTTCCAATGGCTAGGCTCAAGCACACTACTCAAAGAGCTCCAAACCTCCCCGTGGGGGTAGTAGTTTTCATTATCATCTCCTACGAGTGTTGTCACACTACCACATTAGACTATGAGTCCTTGCCCCTCCTCTCATCTCAAGTCACTCATACACAGTCACTAGCATACATTAGAGAAGGTAATTAGCAAGATGATTTTAAAGAGCAAGACTCTATTTCACAATGAGAGAGTATGTTGCATTATGAGAGTAGGTGACTTATATACAAGGCCATAAGTGTTTACACACGCTTAAACTATGGCTAATTGGGCACCCAAGGCTCATAAATGGCCTAATTCTTATATAATGCTTAATCTTGTGTGAAGTGCATTCAAAGGGAATCTATTCTAGCTTGTTGATGCCAAATGCTCTTGCAGGCGAGATCACCATAAGTATTCCATCGGACCATTTCCAAGCACCCATCCAAGTTTTAGATTCGACATCATTACTTTATAGATTGTTCATACATGTTTTTTAGGTCTCTGTCTTTGATATTTGATGTAGAATTATAGTGCAAACTCATGTTAACCCCGAAATGGGTTAACATTTTTCCCTTCATGATGTCGACTCGATCGCATCCTCCTGATCGAGTCAAAGAGTTTACTGTAGGGAGAATTGAGAAGGTGTTTTTTTAATGCTTATGATGTTGCATGAATGTTCAATGTTCATTGTCCCTCTTGAATGAATTTGCAAGGCTAGTTAGTAGACAATGAAGTTAGTGAACAAGGTGGAGATTTTTTTAAGTGATTGCATTTTCTTATCTGAGATATTTTTTTGGGGACACTCCTACACCTATGTAATTACTTGCCACCATTTGAGACATGTGCACCCTCATCATGTTGCACGGTTCTCACTCCTCACTTGCATTTACGGGAGCACCCACTCTTAGCACTTATATTTGGGATCCAAGATCCTCGTGTGTGGATACTCCTACCTCGCCACCATCAACTTTTGAGGAGATCCCCACCATCAACTTTTGAGGAGATCCCCACCTCCATTCTTACATATTTTGAGGGGGAGCCTCTTCATCCCTTCCATTCCACCTCACACTTGGAGACCTTAGCTCCACCTAATTTCATAGGCCCCACTTTGCATGGTTATTATTTATCATTTTCCTTTGCTCAGGCACTCGCCTCTCTTGAGCCACTTTGTGTGGGATCTAGGATTAGTCTACATTGACTTTCCAAGGGCCTCATTGATGCCACCTTCTACATCAATATACCTTTCTTTGGTGTTTGCTGCTAGAGCATCGACTCTAGCCTTGTATGTTTGGGATCCTGGCATACATCTTTAGGAGCCTCTTGAGTTCCCCATTTACATTTGGGATCTCGGAAGATGGGATTGACTTTTGAGATGGGGGAGCACCCTTTATTTTTTCCACCACAATCAACACACTTGAGGTGGGGGAGTTTACCTCACTTCACTTTTTAGTGCATGGACACATCTTACAGATTATTGACCCTTTATTTTTTCCACTATAATCAACACTCTTGAGGTGGGGGAGTTTACCTCACTTCACTTTTTAGTGCATGGACACATCTTATAGGTTCTTGACTCTATATCGACACATCTTTGGCATGATCCTTCCTTCTTTCGGACATTATCTACAAATTCTTGATCTATATTGACACATCTTTGGCATGATCCTTCTTTTTGACATTATCTTACAAATTCTTGGGCTTAAGTCATGCCTACATCAACACATCTTTGGCATGATCCTTCCTTCCTTTTGGGCATCATCGACCCCATCCCTTTTTTTCCCTTTCCTTATCCATTCTTGTACTCCTTACCATCATCTCACTAACCATACCCATGGGCCTGGATGTGTATTATAGGTGGGGGGATGTTAGCTATGGTGTACGAAAAGGGCTTAACATCCCCCCATCTCACATCCGGGTCCCATGGGTGGACATTAAACCCCCATGGGACCTGATGTGTATTAGAAATGGGGGGAAGTTAATCCCCCTCCATTTTTGTACTCATTGCCACTCATCCAATCACATTCATGGGACTAGATGTGTATTAGAGGTGGGGGATGTTAACCTCTTTCCGTACACCATAGCTAGAGCACTACTTACTCTCTCCACATGATGGCACAAATGCCCATGTGAGGCTGACTCTAGGATTGCCTGCCCCTACACATGGTGAGCTGGAAGTCATTCACATATGAAGGTCGAAGGAGCCCAAGCCACTAGAGCCCAAACCTACGAAGAGCTCATCCAAACCACCACTGCACTTCAAAGAGCTGAAATAATGGCACACAACCACTAGAGCTCATGAGCAAAGTCCACAACCAGATGTCTAAGTGCACCATAAGGAATTTTGAACGGCATTCGATGCCAAGGATGCCACCATTGATTAGCTTGAGCAACTTTTGTCAAAGCTTCAAGGCTGGGACCCCAACTCAAGTAACTTTTGTCAGAGCTCAAGGCTAGATCCCAACTCAAGCAAGTCATTGTGGCCCCATTGAGAAGAAGGTGGACTACTTGATGGACATGCCCATTTACCTCCTGAAGCTACAACACTACACCCTCTAACTCAACCTCCTCCAACACAATTCGGATTACCTTTTAACAAGGTTCCAATCTGCATTTGGATTTGGGAGGAAAGAAAAACTGAGAGGCCGGCAAGCTTACGTTGATGAGGAGCTTCCTCATGTGTAGGGCCTTGTTCATAAGGTGGACTAGCAAGGGCATATGGAAGTTCAATGTGGTCCTTGTTTAATGACAGTTAAGGTTGAGATTTGGGTGCAGTAGGAGGGTAAAATACCTCAACAAATTTTGTGTGGGCACCTCGTGAGTCTGTCGGACTCTGTGTCATTGTTTGCAGCGAGTTATTCAATGTGAACGTGGGATTTGGTCTTGGCCCCTTGTGAAATAGGCATTGGAGGATTAGGAGGCATAGATGGGGCAAGATTTCACTTGTCAACATCATGTTTGGTGAATGGATCTTCCTCGGCCTTCCACTAGTAACTCTATCTTCCCATCCAAGTTTGATATAGAAACGAAGTCTGGCAACATTCTAGGGGAATTATTACCTTACTTGAAACAGCTTGATGATGCTCAGGATGTACGTAGTGTGATTGAATCTAACCGTTATGGCCAACTCCTAGTGTCAAATAACCATGAATGCTTTAACCTTGTTAGTTGGTGTTGTTGATTACTGGAAAGAGTATAATGTGAAATGGTCATAATTAAGATTCAACACAGGTAAATATCCTCTTGCAAAGCAATTATAGGACATTTCTAAGGGTAATGCAAAAGGAAATTTGCTTGATACCAGTGATCAAAGAGGTGATAAAGGAGCAATGATTGGTGCAAGGAGTGCAAATCTTTAGCTGTAGTTCATCTCAACACATAAGAGATGAAATACAAGATATCCCGCTAAAAGAATGTTCACACATTTCAAGCATGAAGGTACCAAAATTGATTTCACTAGCTAAAAGGTTGGGTTGCAAAGGAGAAACTAGCATGAAGGCATTTATTAATAAATTACTAAACAATTAACAAGTAACACAAAGGTACCACTCTATTTGAAATTTTCACCACAATAGATAATGGTTTATAATGTATCTATATTCTAACTCAAGAGACTTATTTCGTGTAGGTTTTTCTAAGCTTATGAATTGATCAAAAATGTGTTCTCAAAATGACAATGGCTTGCATAGGATCAAGAACTTTGAACCAAGATAGTACTTGGAAGTTTAGAAACGTATGCAAAGAAATGTATAGACATGAACACTCATGACAGTGTTTGTAAGGTATTTTTCCAAAGGGGAAAATCATTATGTTACATTACTCTTGATATCTCAGGAATTTTCCAATGTATTTAACATCTCTCTTAATAATGCGTTAAAGTTTATGTTCACGACAATCTTAAACCCTTCTTATTGCAAGAGTTCTCTTAAACTTTACTGTCTATTTTGTCGTATTTTGTTGGAGTGGATTATAAGTTAGAGTGCATCCTATCTAAAGGGGGATTTTTTGATTTGAATAGAAGAAGAAAATCTCTTAATGAATGTTGGATACATGAAACACATTATGAATCCTTGTAGCAGGAGGTAGGTCAAGCTTATAAGCCAAATCACCCACTTTCCATAGTATCTATGTGCCAACTTGGAATTGGAAGACCCTTTGAGAATATTGTGATGGCTCTTAGGAAGCTTGAGCAATACATAATCACCTTCCTTGAACTCCATTTTGTGTCTATGCTCATCCGCATTTGCCTTCATGACTTCTTGTGCCTTCTTCATATTATCCTTGCATAATTGAAGAAGCTGTCTCATCGTTTCCAACTCTTCCTTGGCTAAAGGATTAACCATTTTATCCTCATGGAAGGCAATAGATGGCACATGCACTTGATACCCATAAAGAGCCTCAAAAGGTGACATCCCAATACTCAAATGCTTGCTTGAATTATGACAAAATTCAGCAAGTAAAGCCATTCATCCCATGATGCTTGCATGTCATGACAATAGTGCCTCAAGTACACTTCGAGCCATTTGTTTTTGCACTCTGTTTGCCCATCTGTTTGAGGGTGATAGGTTGTAGAAGGAGTGATTTGAGTCCCCAAGTTCTCATATAATGTCCTCCAAAAGTGCCCATGAACTTGGTATCTCTATCACAAACTATGTTGAGTGGCAAACCATGTATCTTGAATGCATGCTCCATAAATTGCTTGGCAATGTGAGAGGCCCCATAAGTAGTCTTGGAAGCAATAAAATGAGCTAATTTGGTGAGTCTATCCACCACCACAAATCCATGCTTCATCTTTGGCAAGCCCGTGTGATGAAGTCCATGGAAATGTGAGTCTGTTTTCCATCCGGAATAGGCAAAGGATGAAGTAAACCACTTGGCAATTGGTGACTATTCTTATTCCTTTGGCATGACACACATTCCAAAACAAACTTCTTGACATCCCTCCACATGCCTTTCCAATAGAAGCTTTTGCTCACTTTGTCAAATGTCTTGAGAGAACACCAAGATGACCCGAAAGCGGTGAAGAATGCATCTCATGAAGCACCTTGGGAATGTAGGATGAGGTTGGAACCAAATACACCTTATCCTTGTGCCATAGTAGACCATTCCGAAGCTTATAATGAGGAAATTCTTCACCATCTCCTTGCTATAATTTTCTGTAAATATGGGGAGCACTCTCATTGACAAGATACTCCTCTTGTATCTTTTGGCATATTGTCCCTCAAAATGCATGCATGATTCCTTCTTCTGGGGTCGAAAGGAAACTCATCCTCTTCTTTGACAAAAGAATGACCCTCCAAGTCTTCTTCATGTGTCTCCTCGCTGCAATCTTCAAACTCTTCCACATCATGAGATGACTTGGAATCGTCATCCTCATCCTCCATAATGATCATAGTAGCCACCACTTTCTTTGATTTGCAAATGTGCCCAGGTGCATTTAAAACATAGGCCTTTGCTCCTCAATTCCTCAATCTTAGGATCATCCATCCATTGAGTCTTCTTGAATGGTTGAGGAGGCTTCTTAACAAACCCATTGCTCTTCTTAGCATCATTATGAACTCCACTTGTGGACTATCCACTTCCAAAAGATGTATGGAATTTGGAAGTGTAAGTGGATGTAGAAGAAGGTAGACTTTTCCCCACATTTGAAGAAGTGTGAAATGGCTTATGAAAAGGTACATTGGACTGAACCCTCTTATACTTTGGCTCATATAGCTCCACCAACCTCATAGCCTCTTTGATAGTGCTTGGTCTTTGTGCCGAGACATCCGCTTTGATGTATGAATCTA
This sequence comes from Cibotium barometz, assembly GCF_041138505.1. Classification (NCBI taxonomy): domain Eukaryota; kingdom Viridiplantae; phylum Streptophyta; class Polypodiopsida; order Cyatheales; family Cibotiaceae; genus Cibotium; species Cibotium barometz. The sequence goes on along the minus strand of NC_141101.1, from coordinate 34,214,568 downwards.
GACCATGCACAAACTTCTTCAATCGCATGCCTTCATTGAGTCCATCCACAAACATAGAGAGCTTCATGAACTTCTTGATGTACTCCCTAACCGACATGCCCTTTTGTGTGAGTTCATACCATTCTTCATGGTATCGGTCAAGAACCAAAGGCGACACAAATGTCATATTCATTTCATGCTTGAGTTCTTCCCAACTATGTGGCATAACTCCTTCCTTGAGCATATGCCTCCACCATTGATGTGCATAGTCTTCCGAATGCAAGGATACAAAATGCACTTTGTCCCTTTCACTCTTCGGATAAAGCTCAAAGTATGTATCCAACTTATTCATCCATTCTTCCAACTCATGTGGGACTGAACCATCACCCTTGAACTTAGAGAGTGAAATCTTGTCCTTTACATCCTTTGACACGGTTGACGATGCATTCTCATGATGGTGCGAGGGCTTGTGCTTTTGCAATTGCACAAAAGATCCAAGGAATTGTGCAAAATCCTTTTACTTCCTCTTGAGGAAATTTGGCATTTCCATCCACCTATCATGAGCTTCTCTTTGTCTCTCAATGAATGACATATGTTCCCAATCAAGCTCAACCATATCATCCATATCATACACCTCCTCTTCAAGCATGGAGAACTGATTTTTTTTGGGATGCAAAGGTACTCTCCTCGGATCCCCAAAATTTGACTCCTCATGTCTGACTGTAGGTGCATGTTGCTTTCCATCCAATTGAGAAGAACCCGCTTGGAATGTAGTAGGCTTCATCTCCCGCATAGAAGGCCTCCTAGCATCCGCCACCATGAATCCAAAAGTGACATTCTTGGTGGAATGCTCATGTGTTACCTTGGGAGAAACCTCTTGTACCATGGGTAGCTTGCCTTCCCTACGGCCTTCAAAAGCTGTCCCAAATTGCTTGCCTTCATGTAAAGCACCATGACCATTATCATAGGAAGGTTGGCTCATTGGCCGAGCGACCTCTTCCAAAACTTCCATCCTTGTAGCCATAGAGTCAAGCCTACCATTGACTTCCACCCTTGTAGCCATCGTGTCCATCTTAGCATTCATTTCCATCAGCATTTGCATGATCGAATCGATGGGGATGGTATCCAAAGATTTTGGGGTGCGCTTATGGGCACTTCCGACATTCAACTCCTCATTACCTTCTCTTGAAGTATGCCCAAAAGTATCCTCCGAAGCATCCAAAATTCCTTGTTCCATCATTGCCTCTTCATCCTCTGCCTCGTTGGAAGCCAAAGTGTTGCGCCTCGGTCGCCCTTTTGGCTTCGGCCCCATGGAAACCTTTGGTTTCAGAAATTTGTCTCTAAATTGAGGTAGGCATGCCCCGATTGAAATGACCTAAAGCTTGTTGGAGAGCTAATGAAGTGTACTAGACCTCTATGCAAAGATTTGTGGCACGTAGGCCCACCATAGACGATCAACCATAGCCCATCGCCGGAGCCAGGACGTGTGGAGCGCGTGTCTACATTTTACTTTTCACTAAACCTAGAACGTGGACCCCGCAGCTGCCAATGCCATTTCACCACCCCAACTTCTACTACAGCTTGCACAGTTGGCCAAGTCGGTGCAGCTCACCATTTCGTTAATGCGTATTGAATTTTTTTTGCTAGACCCGTATTTTTCAAAATGCAACAACTGAAAATAGGTGAGGCTTGCTAATCAAAATTGGGGAGAAAAGAAGAAGTTAGTTGCTTAAACAAACATAGCACCCCACAGTGTTGCACTCACAAGCTTGCTAATCAAAATCTGAGCGATTGAAAATGAGATTAGTAGCATAAACAAACACAGGAGCCCTTTAAGCATAGTTTTCTATAACCAATTAGTTGCTTAAACAAACACAGTGCCCCACAGTGTTGCTCTCACAAACTTGCTAATCAAAATCTGAGTGATTGAAAATGAGATTAGTAGTGTAAACAAACACAATAGGCGGCCTTTAACCATAGTTTTCTATAACCATAGTTTAGAGCACTTTAAAATGCAACCACAAATCCCTCCTAGCGGTCCTTTCCTCGCATCCTCATTGCAATGGGTTTTTGTTCATGACGGAAGATCAAAATACAAGGTCCTAGTGTGGCAAGCTTCCATCCCATGGTCACGAGTCGATGATTTTGTGCTCCCGCGCCACATTTGAAGTCATTAGATTGTGGTTAACAAAGTTTAGAGACCCCATGCTTGATTACCACAAGTCATGGGAACCAAGTGGATTCTTGGTATGCCAAGCGAGAGATCGATGCTTTGAGGTGACAACCTTTATTTGTTCTTTCTCCTACCTCTCGAATAGGTGTACATGTGACTTATGATAACTCATAAATGTAGGGATGTATTCAATCAACCAATTTACTTGTGTTTATGTCATGTGCGGAGATGTTGGTTGAAACATCTCATTAGAAAGGTGAAAGGATGGCCAAAGAGAGCAGCAATATTCCGTTGTCTTAGTAACATTATGAACATGAAAGGAAAATGTGAAGCCTCAGACAAGCTACAAAGCAAGATGTGAAGGATATGATAAATGCATTCATGGAAGAATTTAGTGATGAGATTGCCTTTCTACAATACTTCAAAACGTATTGGGAAGACAAGCTTGGTAAACTTCTACGAATAGCTTGCTCTTTACCTCATATATTTTCAAATATTTGATGTGATTTCTCTTTTATAATGTTTATGCATGGATGATGATTACACACATGGAATGATCCCCATGGTGCTTAATGTTGCATGACAGACGTGGGTGCATGCAATAAGGACTCTACCTCATTCTGGTAAAGATACCAATGGCGCAATCGAGGCTTACCATGGTACTTTGAAGTATAGGTTGAAATATCACAATTTTTAAAGATTTAAAACTCAATTGCACATGTGAAGTAGGCGCCTCATTAAAGGGACTCCCCTTCCTTACATGTGTCAAAATGGAATCATTATACCCAAAATCTCTCATATTTTTGATATTACTCATAGTTTCTTACTAATAAACCTTGTACATAGTCAACTCTTCATCTTATGTGAGCATTTACTCATTTTTGGGTATCTTCTTTTACAAATTGGATTTATCTCCTCCCTACACATGGATTGATCCTATTGGCCCACAGGAACCTTAATTGGACCATAATCCAAAATTTTTTGAAAATCTAGACCCTTAGGCTAAGGTCCTTTATACCCATTTCCAATTAATTCCAATTGCACATTGGAAAGTTCTTTTTGAATTTCTGTTTCAAGGGAATTCATTTTAATAATATGAGAAATTTTTCTATCTAAAAATATTCAAAATTTGAATATTCTCTCTCTAGAATATTTTCTCTCTCTAAGTCAAAACAGGCAGAGACAAGATCTTTTATATTTCTGAAGAGGGGATTGATTACAGGGGAAAGATGCTGGACATTTTGAGAGGTTGGGGAGGAATCTTACACATACACATACATTCATGTGCATGCACACATGCATCGAGACATACAAATACATTCATGTGCCTACACATACGTTCACATGCACTTGATTGCACACACATGAACGGACATAAACACTTGGGCCCTGGACAGCCATGCATGGATGCACATGAAAAAATACATGTATGGACAAATGTAAGATTCCTCCCCAGTCCCTCAAGATGTCCAATATCTTCCCTTGTAATCAATTCCCTCTTCATTATAATAAAAGGTCTTGTTTCTACCTATTTTGGCTTAGAGAGAGAAAATTTTCTAGAGAGAGATTATTCAGATTTTAGATATTTTTAGATAGAAAAATATCTCTTCTTATTAAAATAAATTCCCCCAAAACAGAAGTTCAAAAAGATCTTAAGAAGGTGCATTAGAAATAAATTATAATCTATTCAAAAGGCCTTATCCTAAGGGTCCAGATTTTCTGAAAAATTTTAAATTAAGGTTTTGAGGGGCCAATCAGACTCATCCAAATGTATGGAGGAGATAAATTGAAGAAATAAAGAAAATCCTCCCAAAAATGAGTAAATACTCACATAAGATGAAGAGTGGACTAAGGACCAAAGGAAATACTAAAAAAATGAGTTTTTGACACCTGGGGATTCTCCCTCATGAAGGAGGCACCTATTTCACATGTGTGGTGGAGTTTTAAATTCTCAAATATTGAGATATTTCATCTCTCCTCTCTCCTAATTCAAGTCTAGTTCCAAAAAGTAAGCTAAACTGATCCAAAAATGGTCAAAAATTGACCAAACTGATCTGGAAAATTCTAGAATCAATTTGCTTGGCTAGAAGCTCACTTTTTGCTATAAATAGAATCCTCCCCCATTGTAGAAGCTTAATAGTGTTTTATGCATTGTTACTCTCCACCCCAGAGCCAAAAACAGTGAATTTATTGATAATTCATTAGTTTTTGACCTTTTTCTTTTCACAAAAGAATTGGTGGCCACTCTTATTGCAAACAAGAGTAGATCCCTCAAACCGTCAAGCCAAAGAAAAGCTCACAAAAATTCAAGTAAGCTAGAAATCCTACTTTTTCTTTATTCCTTTTAATGGTTTTCTAATTTTTGTTTTCTTTAAAATGAAAAAGTGATGTTATGCCTTGTTGGAAAGGCTTTCCCCCTCTCTTTATTCTTAAATTCAGCCTTTCTTTATCCTAGATAAGTAATCAAATTGTTAGAATTAAACTTTTCATATTGTTTCTCTTTTAAAAGTGGAATTTGATTAGTTTAGAATGCTTTAAACCATTTGGGATAATTTTTAATAACTCGAGGATAGAAAAATTTGAAAAATGGTCAGCCATACAAAGGAGGTTATGGCAAAATTTTCTTAAATTTGGTGAAATAGGTTCTATCTTTTATTATTCAAAAAGAGTAATCCCCACCATTTGTGTATTCTAAAAGTGTTATTTTCATTCTAGGCATAGAAAAATGCATAGTAGAAATATTTTTATTATAAAAGTGTTATTTCCATTAAAATTTAAATTCCATGCATAGAAAGATGCATATTGGATATTTTTATTATTATCAAAGTGTGATTTTCATTAGAATTAAATTCTATGCATAGAAAGATGCATATTGGTTATTTTTTATTATAAAAGAGTGATTTTCATTAAATTTAAATTCTATGCATAGAAAGATGCATATTGGTTATTTTTTTTAATTATAAAAGAGTGATTTTTATTAGATTTAAATTCTATGCATAGAAAGATGCATATTGGTTATTTTTTATTATAAAAGAGTGATTTGGATTGACAAATGCCCCAGCTACATTCAATCGCTTAATGCAGGACATTCTCAGAGAATACTTGGATGATTTTGTTCTTGTTTTCTTTGATGATATTCTGATTTACTCAAAGAATGCAGCTGACCATGAAGCTCATGTCTCAAAAAAGTTCTTAAGATTCTAAGGAAGCACCAACTCTTTGCAAAAAAGAGCAAATGCACTTTCTCTACCGACCATGTTTAATACTTAGGCTTTCTGGTATCCAAAGATGGAATTTCTCTAGATTTCGCTAAAGTCCAAGAAGTCATAGATTGGCCTGAACCAAAAACAGTGAAAGAAGTCAGGGGATTCTTGGGATTGACTGGCTAGTATTATGTCTGACGTGTCAGAAAGTCAAGGCCGAGAGAGTAAAAATGCCTGGGAAGTTACATCCATTAGACATCCCCCAGATGAAGTGGGAATGTATCAGTATGGATTTTATTACTGGATTACCTTCATTGCAATCAGGTTACAACTCCATCTTCGTGAAAGTTGATAGACTAACCACAAATGCCCATCTGATTCCAGTAAAAGAAACCCACACTGCAGTGGATGTGGCCAGAGTGTTCCTCAAGGAAATCTTTAGATTGCAGGGCCTACCCAGAAGAATAGTAAGTAATCAAGACCCCAAATTCACGTCAAGATTCTAGACTCCATTTTTTGAAGCAGTAGGAACTTTCTTAGATCTCAGCACAGCTTACCACCCCAAGACCGATGGTCAAACTCTGAAGGGTGAACCAAGTAATCAAAGATATACTTTGGTCATGCTGTGGCAGGGAACCCAAGAAGTGGCTAAGCTATCTGCACCTAGTCGAGTTTGCCTACAATGCTTCTTATCACCAAAGTATTGGGATGAGTCCTTTCAAAGCTCTGGATGGACAAGATTGCTTAACTCCATTAACTTGGTCTGAGGACCCATTGATTAGGGTCGAGATGTCTAGACAGATGCTTGACGACATGGAGCAGCAGATGCAATCAATTCGCAAAGATATAAAAGCTGCCCAAGATAGACGGAAACAGTATGCAGATAAGAAGAGGACATATAGAAAATTTGAAGAAGCAGATATGGTCTTCATTTGAGTATGCCCCAAAAGAAGTTCTCTATCTCTTGGGAAGTACAAGAAGTTATCCCCCAGATATTGTGGGCCATATCTGATTACAAAGAAAGTAGGTGACTTAGCCTATGAGCTTTTTTAGCCTCCTCATCTCAAAGTACATAATGTATTTCATGTCAGCCTTCTTTAAAAGTATATACCAAGCCCGACTCATGTGCTTAATGAAATGAAATCTTAACTTCTTCAACCCAAGGGTAGATGGAACTCCAACCTAAAGAAAACTTTGATGTTCGAGAAAAGGTTCTCACAAATAGAACTCTGAGAGAATTATTGGTTAAATGGAAGTTCTATTCTTTTGAAGATGCCACCTAGGAGAAAGAAGCCGAACTGTTACGAGATTGCCCCCAGTTTGCGAGATGAGGACATCTCACGTTTTTTAAGTGGGAGAGAATGTAAGATTCCTCCCCAGCCCCTCAAGATGTCTAGTATCTTCCCTTGTAATCAATTCCCTATTTAGAATAATAAAAGGTCTTGTTTCTACCTATTTTGGCTTAGAGAGAGAAAATGTTTTAGAGAGATATATTTCAGATTTCAGATATTTTTGGATGGAAAAATATCTCTTCTTATTAAAATAAACTCCCCCGAAATAGAAGTTCAAAAAGATTTTCAGAAAAGGTGCATTAGAAATAAATTATAATCTGTTCAAAAGGCCTTATCCTAAGGGTCTAGATTTTTTAAAATTTTAAAATTAAGGTACTAAGGGACCAATCAGATTCATCCAAATGTATGAAAGAGGTAAATTGAAGAAATAAAGAAAATGCCCCCAAAAATGAGTAAATACTCACATAAGATGAAGAGTGGACTAAGGACCAAAGGAAATACTAAAAAAAATAAATTTTAATAAATTTTTGACACCTCAAGAGTGGGGATTCTCCCTCATGAAGGAGGCGCCTATTTCACATGTGTGGTGGAGTTTAAAATTCTCAAATATTGAGATATTTCATCTCTCCATCTCTCCTAATTCAAGTCTAGTTCCAAAAAGTAAGCTAAACTGACCCAAAAATGGTCAAAAATTGACCAAACTGATCTGGAAAATTCTAGAATCAGTTTGCTTGGTTAGAAGCTCACTTTTTCTTATAAATAAAAGCCTCTCCCTTTGTAGATGCTTAATAGTGTTTTATGCACTATTACTCTACTCCACCCCAGAGGCAAAAACAGTGAATTTATTGATAATTCATTAGTTTTTTTACCTTTCCCTCTTCAAAAGAATTGGTGGCCACTCTTGTTGCAAACAAGAGTAGATCCCTCAAACCATCAAGCCAAAGGAAAGCTCACAGAAATTCCAGTAAGCTAGAAATCCTAATTTTTCTTTTAAATGGTTTTCTAATTTTTATTTTCTTTAAAATGAAAAAAATGATGTTATGCCTTGTTGGCAAGGCTTTCCCCCTCTCTTTATTCTTAAATTCAGCCTTTCTTTATCCTAGATAAGTAATCAAATTGTTAGAATTAAACTTTTCATATTGTTTCTCTGTGGGATTTGATTAGTTTAGAATGCTTTAAACCATTTGGGATAATTTTTAAGTAACTTGAGGATAGGAAAATTTGAAAAATGGTCAGCCATACAAAAGAGGTTATGGTAAAATTTTCTTAAATTTTATGCAATAAGTTTTATCTTTTATTATTCAAAAAGAGTAATCCCCACCATTTGTGTATTCTAAAAGTGTTCTTTTCATCCTAGGCATAGAAAAATGCATAGTAGAAATATTTTTATTATAAAAGTGTTATTTCCATTAAAATTTAAATTCTATGCATAGAAAGATGCATATTGGATATTTTTATTATTATTATAAAAGTGTGTTTTTTATTTTTTATTCAATTCTATGCATAGAAAGATGCATATTGGTTATTTTTTTATTATAAAAGAGTGATTTTAATTAGATTTAAATTCTATGCATAGAAAGATGCATATTGGTTTTTTTTTAATTATAAAAGAGTGATTTTTATTAGATTTAAATTCTATGCAAAGAACGATGCATATTGGTTATTTTTTTTATTATAAAAGAGTGATTTTCATTAGATTTAAATTCTATGCATAGAAAGATGCATATTGGTTATTTTTTTAATTATAAAAGAGTGATTTTCATTAGATTTAAATTCTATGGAAAGATGCATATTGGTTATTTTTTTATTATGAAAGAGTGATTTTCATTAGATTTAAATTCTATGCATAGAAAGATGTATATTGGTTATTTTTTATTAAAAAAGAGTGATTTTCATTAGATTTAAATTCTATGCATAGAAAGATGTATATTGGTTAATGTTTTTATTAAAGAAAGTGATTTTCATTAGATTTAAATTCTATGCATAGAAAGATGCATATTGGAAATAATTTTCTTATTATAAAAGTGTTACTTTCATCAATATTGATTCTTATGCATAAAATGATGCATAAAGGAATTTTTTTTAATTATAAAAGTGTTACTTTCACCAATATTGATTTTTATGCATAAAAGAATTTTTTTATTATAAAAGTGTTACTTTCATCAATATTGATTTTTATGCATAAAAGAAATTTTTTTACTTTAAAAGTGTTACTTTCACCAATATTCATTTTTATGCATAAAAGATTTTTTTTATTATAAAAGTGTTACTTTCATCAATATTGATTTTTATGCATAAAATGATGCATAAAAGAATTTGTTTAATTATAAAAGTGTTACTTTCATCAATATTGATTTTTATGCATAAAAGAATTTTTTTTATTATAAAAGTGTTACTTTCACCAATATTGATTTTTATGCATAAAATGATGCATAGTTTTTTTTAATTATAAAAGTGTTACTTTCATCAATATTGATTTTTATGCATAAAATGATGCATAAAAGAATTTTTTTAATTATAAAAGTGTTACTTTTATCAATATTGACTTTGATGCATAAAAGATTTTTTTTAATTATAAAAGTGTTACTTTCATCAATATTGATTTTTTGATACAAAAATTCTGTATGCATCTATTTATGCATAAAATCCAACTTCTATGGAAATAATACTTTTATATAAAAGAAAATCCTTTGATGCATCCATTTATGTAAAAAAATCAATTTTGATGAAAGTAATATTTTATAATAAAAAATTCTTTTATGCATAAAATCCAATATTGATGAAAGTAACACTTTATAATAAAAAATTCTTTTATGCATCATTTTATGCATAAAAATCAATATTGATGAAAGTAACACTTTTATAATTAAAAAAATTCTTTTATGCATAAAAATCAGTATTGATGAAAGTAACACTTTTATAATAAAAAAATTCTTTTATGTAAAAAAATCAATATTGGTAAAAGTAACACTTTTAAAATTAAAAAAAATTCTTTTTAATCCTACTTTTTCTTTATTCCTTTTAATGGTTTTTTAATTTTTGTTTTCTTTAAAATGAAAAAATGATGTTATGCCTTGTTGGAAAGACTTTCCCCCTCTCTTTATTCTTAAATTCAACCTTTCTTTATCCTAGATAAGTAATCGAATTGTTAGAATTAAACTTTTCATATTGTTTTTCTTTTAAAAGTAGAATTTGATTAGTTTAGAATGCTTTAAACCATTTGGGATAATTTTTAAGTAACTTGAGGATAGAAAAAATTGAAAAATGGTCAGCCATACAAAGGAGGTTATGGTAAAATTTTCTTAAATTTGGTGAAATAAGTTCTATCTTTTATTATTCAAAAAGAGTAATCCCCACCATTTGTGTATTCTAAAAGTGTTATTTTCATTCTAGGCATAGAAAAATGCATAGTAGAAATATTTTTATTCTAAAAGTGTTATTTCCATTAAAATTTAAATTCCATGCATAGAAAGATGCATATTGGATATTTTTTATTATTATAAAAGTGTGATTTTCATTAGAATTCAATTCTATGCATAGAAAGATGCATATTGGTTATTTTTTATTATAAAAGAGTGATTTTCATTAAATTTAAATTCTATGCATAGAAAGATGCATATTGGTTATTTTTTTTAATTATAAAAGAGTGATTTTCATTAGATTTAAATTCTATGCATAGAAAGATGCATAATGGTTTTTTTTATTATAAAAGAGTGATTTGGATTGACAAATGTCCCAGCTACATTTAATCGCTTAATGCAGGACATTCTTAGAGAATACTTGGATGATTTTGTTCTTGTTTTCTTTGATGATATTCTGATTTACTCAAAGAATGCAGCTGACCATGAAGCTCATGTCTCAAAAAAGTTCTTGAGATTCTAAGGAAGCACCAACTCTTTGCAAAAAAGAGCAAATGCACTTTCTCTACCGACCATGTTTGATACTTGGGCTTTCTGGTATCCAAAGATGGAATTTCTCCAGATTCCGCTAAAGTCCAAGCAGTCATAGATTGGCCTGAACCAAAAACAGTGAAAGAAGTCAGGGGATTCTTGGGATTGACTGGCTAGTATTATGTCTGACGTGTCAGAAAGTCAAGGCCGAGAGAGTAAAAATGCCTGGGAAGTTACATCCATTAGACATCCCCCAGATGAAGTGGGAATGTATCAGTATGGATTTTATTACTGGATTACCTTCATTGCAATCAGGTTACAACTCCATCTTCGTGAAAGTTGATAGACTAACCAAAAATGCCCCTACCCAGAAGAATAGTAAGTGATCGAGACCCTCACGTCAAGATTCTAGACTCCATTTTTTGAAGCAGTAGGAACTTTCTTGGATCTCAGCACAGCTTACCACCCTGAGACCGATGGTCAAACTCTGAAGGGTGAACCAAGTAATCAAAGATATACTTTGGTCATGCTGTGGTGGCAGGGAACCCAAGAAGTGGCTAAGCTATCTGCACCTAGTCGAGTTTGCCTACAATGCTTCTTATCACCAAAGTATTGGGATGAGCCTTTTCAAAGCTCTGGATGGACAAGATTGCTTAACTCCATTAACTTGGTCCGAGGACCCATTGATTAGGGTCGAGATGTCCAGACAGATGCTTGACGACATGGAGCAGCAGATGCAGTCAATTTGCAAAGATATAAAAGCTGCCCAAGATAGACAGAAACAGTATGCAGATAAGAAGAGGACATATAGAAAATTTGAAGAAGCAGATATGGTCTTCATTCGAGTACACCCCAAAAGAAGTTCTCTATCTCTTGGGAAGTACAAGAAGTTATCCCCCAGATATTGTGGGCCATATCTGATTACAAAGAAAGTAGGTGACTTAGCCTATGAGCTTTTTTAGCCTCCTCATCTCAAAGTACATAATGTATTTCATGTCAGCCTTCTTAAAAAGTATATACCAAGCCCGACTCACGTGCTTAATGAAATGAAATCTTAACTTCTTCAACCCAAGGGCAGATGGAACTCCAACCTGAAGAAATCTTTGATGTTCGAGAAAAGGTTCTCACGAATAGAACTCTGAGAGAATTATTGGTTAAATAGAAGTTCTATTCTTTTGAAGATGCCACCTAGAAGAAAGAAGCCGAACTGTTACGAGATTATCCCCAGTTTGCGAGATGAGGACATCTCACATTTTTCAAGTGGGAGAGAATGTAAGATTCCTCCCCAGCCCCTCAAGATGTCTAGTATCTTCCCTTGTAATCAATTCCCTATTCAGAATAATAAAAGGTCTTGTTTCTAGAGAGAAAATGTTTTAGAGAGAGGTTATTCAGATTTCAGATATTTTTGGATGAAAAAATATCTCTTCTTATTAAAATAAACTCCCGCGAAACATAAGTTCAAAAATATTTTCAGAAAAGATGCATTAGAAATAAATTATAATCTGTTCAAAAGGCCTTATCCTAAGGGTCTAGATTTTTTGAAAATTTTAAATTAAGGTACTAAGGGGCCAATCAGATTCATCCAAATGTATGAAAGAGATAAATTGAAGAAATAAAGAAAATGCCCCCAAAAATGAGTAAATACTCACATAAGATGAAGAGTGGACTAAGGACCAAAGGAAATACTTAAAAAATAAATTTTAAAAAATTTTTGACACCTCAAGAGTGGGGATTCCCCCTCATGAAGGAGCGCCTATTTCACATGTGTGGTGGGGCTTAAAATTCTCAAATATTGAGATATTTCATCTCTCCATCTCTCCTAATTCAAGTCTAGTTCCAAAAAGTAAGCTGAATTGAGATATTCCATCTCTCCTAATTCAAGCTAGTTCCAAAAAGTAAGCTAAACTGACCCAAAAATGGTCAAAAATTAACCAAACTGATCTGGAAAATTCTAGAATCAGTTTGCTTGGTTAAAGCTCACTTTTTCCTATAAATAAAAGCCTCCCCCTTTGTAGAAGCTTAATAGTGTTTTATGCACTGTTACTCTACTCCACCCTAGAGGCAAAAACAATGAATTTATTGATAATTCATTAAATTTTTACCTTTCCCTCTTCAAAAGAATTGGTGGCCACTCTTGTTGCAAACAAGAGTAGATCCCTCAAACCATCAAGCCAAAGGAAAGCTCACAGAAAATCCAGTAAGCTAGAAATCCTACTTTTTCTTTTAAATGGTTTTTTAATTTTTGTTTTCTTTAAAATGAAAAAATGATGTTATGCCTTGTTGGCAAGGCTTTCCCCCTCTCTTTATTCTTAAATTCAGCCTTTCTTTATCCTAGATAAGTAATCAAATTGTTAGAATTAAACTTTTCATATTGTTTCTCTGTGAGATTTGATTAGTTTAGAATGCTTTAAACCATTTGGGATAATTTTTAAGTAACTTGAGGATAGAAAAATTTGAAAAATGGTCAGCCATACAAAGGAGGTTATGGTAAAATTTTCTTAAATTTTATGCAATAAGTTTTATCTTTTATTATTCAAAAAGAGTAATCCCCACCATTTGTGTATTCTAAAAGTGTTCTTTTCATCCTAGGCATAGAAAAATGCATAGTAGAAATATTTTTATTATAAAAGTGTTATTTCCATTAAAATTTAAATTCTATGCATAGAAAGATGCATATTGGATATTTTTATTATTATTATAAAAGTGTGATTTTTATTTTTATTAAATTCTATGCATAGAAAGATGCATATTGATTATTTTTTTATTATAAAAGAGTGATTTTAATTAGATTTAAATTCTATGCATAGAAAGATGCATATTGGTTATTGTTTTTAATTATAAAAGAGTGATTTTTATTAGATTTAAATTCTATGCAAAGAAAGATGCATATTGGTTATTTTTTTTATTATAAAAGAGTGATTTTCATTAGTTTTAAATTCTATGCATAGAAAGATGCATATTGGTTATTTTTTTAATTATAAAAGAGTGATTTTCATTAGATTTAAATTCTATGCATGGAAAGATGCATATTGGTTATTTTTTTATTATAAAAGAGTGATTTTCATTAGATTTAAATTCTATGCATAGAAAGATGTATATTGGTTATTTTTTTATTAAAAAAGAGTGATTTTCATTAGATTTAAATTCTATGCATAGAAAGATGCATATTGGCTAATTTTTTATTAAAAAAAGTGATTTTCATTAGATTTAAATTCTATGCATAGAAAGATGCATATTGGAAATAAGTTTCTTATTATAAAAGTGTTACTTTCATCAATATTGATTCTTATGCATAAAATGATGCATAAAGGAATTTTTTTCATTATAAAAGTGTTACTTTCACCAATATTGATTTTTATGCATAAAAGAATTTTTTTATTATAAAAGTGTTACTTTCATCAATATTGATTTTTATGCATAAAAGAAATTTTTTTACTATAAAAGTGTTACTTTCACCAATATTCATTTTTATGCATAAAATAATTTTTTTTATTATAAAAGTGTTACTCTCATCAATATTGATTTTTATGCATAAAATGATGCATAAAAGAATTTGTTTAATTATAAAAGTGTTACTTTCATCAATATTGATTTTTATGCATAAAAGAATTTTTTTTATTCTAAAAGTGTTACTTTCACCAATATTTATTTTTATGCATAAAATGATGCATAATATTTTTTAATTATAAAAGTGTTACTTTTACCAATATTGACTTTGATGCATAAAAGATTTTTTTTAAATTTTAAAAGTGTTACTTTCATCAATATTGATTTTTTGATATAAAAATTCTGTATGCATCTATTTATGCATAAAATTCAACTTCTATGGAAATAATACTTTTATATAAAAGAAAATCCTTTTATGCATCCATTTATGTAAAAAAATCAATTTTGATGAAAGTAACACTTTTATAATAAAAAAATACTTTTATGCATCATTTTATGCATAAAAATCAATATTGGTGAAAGTAACACTTTTATAATTAAAAAATTCTTTTATGCATAAAAATCAATATTGATGAAAGTAACACTTTTATAATAAAAAATTTCTTTTATGTAAAAAAATTCAATATTGGTAAAAGTAACACTTTTAAAATTAAAAAAAATTCTTTTATGCATCATTTTATGCATAAGAATCAATATTGATGAAAGTAACACTTTTATAATTAAAAAAATGTATGCATCATTTTATGCATAAAAATCAATATTGGTGAAAGTAACACTTTTATAATAAAAAAAATTCTTTTATAATTTTTATTGGTAAAAGTAACACTTTTATAATAAAAATTATTGACAATATGCATAGAATTTAATTCTAATGAAAATCACACTTTTATAATAAAAAATATCCAATATGCATCTTTCTATGCATAGAATTTAAATCCAATGAAAATCACTCTTTTATTATAAAAAAATAACCAATATGCATCTTTTTATGCATAGAATTTAAATCTAATGAAAATCACACTTTTATAATAAAAAAATAACCAATATGCATCTTTCTATGCATAGAATTTAAATCCAATGAAAGTCACTCTTTTATAATTAAAAAAATAACCAATATGCATCTTTCTATGCATAGAATTTAATTCTAATGAAAATCACACTTTTATAATTAAAATAAAATATCCAATATGCATCTTTCTATGCATAGAATGAAAATAACACTTTTAGAATAACAAATGGTAGGGATTTTTCTTTTTGAATAATAAAAGATAAGACTTATTTCACAAAATTTAAGAAAATTTTACCATAACCTCCTTTGTATGGCTGACCATTTTTCAATTTTTTCTATCCTCAAGTTACTTAAAAATTATCCCAAATGGTTTAAAGCATTCTAAACTAATCAAATTCCACTTTTAAAAGAGAAACAATATGAAAAGTTTAATTCTAATAATTTGATTACTTATCTAGGATAAAGAAAGGCTGAATTTGAGAATGAAGAGAGGGGGAAAGCCTTTCCAACAAGGCATAATATCATTTTTTTCATTTTAAAGAAAACAAAATTTAGAAAATCATTAAAAAGAAAAAGTAGAATTTCTAGCTTACTTGAATTTCTGTGAGCTTTCCTTTGGCTTAATGGTTTGAGGGATCTGCTCTTGTTTACAACAAGAGTGACCACCGATTCTTTTGAAGAGGGAAAGGTCAAAAACTAATGAATTATCAATAAATTTACTATTTTTGGGTGAAGTAGAGTAACAGTGCATAAAACACTATTAAGCTTCTACAAAGGGGGAGGCTTTTATTTATAGGAAAAAGTGAGCTTCTAACCAAGCAAACTGATTCTAGAATTTTCCAGATCAGTTTGGTCAATTTTTGACCATTTTTGGGTCAGTTTAGCTTACTTTTTGGAACTAGACTTGAATTAGGAGAGAGGAGAGATGAAATATCTCAATATTTGAGAATTTAATACTCCACCACACATGTGAAATAGGCGCCTCCTTCATGAGGGGGAATCCCCACTCTTGAGGTGTCAAAAAATCATTTTTTTAGTATTTCCTTTGGTCCTTAGTCCACTCTTCATCTTATGTGAGTATTCACTCATTTTTGGGGGGATTTTCTTTATTTCTTCAATTTATCTCCTCCATACATTTGGATGAATCTGATTGGCCCCTCAAAACCTTAATTTAAAATTTTTAAAAATTCTAGACCCTTAGGATAAGGCCTTTTTGAATAGATTATAATTTATTTCTAATGCACCTTCTGAAAATCTTTTTGAACTTCTGTTTTGAGGGAATTTATTTTAATAAGAAGAGATATTTTTCCATCCAAAAATATCTAAAACCTGAATAACCTCTCTAGAAACAAGACCTTTTATTATTCTGAAGAGGGAATTGATTACAGGGGGAAGATACTGGACATTTGAGGGGCTAGGGAGGAATCTTACATTCTCTCCCACTTGAAAAATGCGAGATGTCCTCATCTCGCAAACTGGGGGTAATCCTGCAACAGTTTGGCTTCTTTCTCCCAGGTGACATCTTCAAAAGGATATAACTTCCATTTAACCAATAATTCTCTCAGAATTCTATTCCTGAGATCTTTTTCTTGAACATCAAGGATTTCATCAGGTTGGAGTTCCATCTGCCCTTGGGTTGAAGAAGTTAAGATTTCATCCTCATCAAGCACATGATTCGGGCTTGGTATATACTTTTTAAGAAGGCTGACATGAAATGCATTATGTACTTTGATGAAAGAAAGTAACAGGGGTGGGTTAGTCCCTCACCAAGGGAGTGGCTCATAAAGGAGTCACCACTTAGCATCTCACGGGAGAAGCTCACCATTGATTCTTGGAACAAATAACATTATCATGAATGAGCCATAATCCCATTTACATTGGTATTTATACTCCACCCAAGAGTTCACACCTACTTACTAGTTGTCCATGGCCTTGGGCCCATAATGCGCTTTCTTACAAACCATCCCTTCCCCAATGGTTTCGTCCTCGAAACCTCAAATGAATACCCCAAATTCGGAGAAGAATGTTCCATGTGGCTGAATTTACACCAACCCATATTGCTCTATCAATGCTTCATATCCCTCCAATGCTGAAATAGGTTGCCATGAAGCTTCTTCCTTAGGTAAACCTTTCCATTGAACAAGATACTCCACCAAGGTACGAGTGCGAAGTACCTTTTTCCTTGTACCCAAGATAGCTTCTGGAATGTATTCAATCATTCCCTCTTCATTCATTGGAGGTAACTCATCAACCATTTGATCGATCATACCCACATATCCTTTCAAGTGAGAGACATGAAACACATCATGAATCTTTTTTGTAGATGGAAGTAAGAGTTGATATGCAACCTCCCCAACTCTTCGTATCACTTGATAAGGACCATAATAGCGATGAGCTAGCTTGGTGTTGGTGCTTCCCTTCAAAGACCCATATCTTGACTTTGGTATTCTCAAAAGAACCCAATCTCCCACTTTGAATTCCAATGGTCTTCGATGAACATTGGCATATTGTCTCATTTTCTCTTGTGCAACCTTCAAATTACTTTTGCATTGTTGCAACAAAGCTTGCATCCTTTCAGCTTCCTCCTTGGCATTATGGTTAGAAGTCTCATATTGACCCACCAACATAGGCAAATTGACCTTGTAACCATATAAAGCCTCAAAGGGTGACATGCCAATGCTCACATGATATGTTGAGTTGTAAGCAAACTCAGCCAAAGGTAACCAATCATCCCATGTGCTTTGAGTATCATGACAATAGTGGCGTAGATATGTTTCCACCCATTTGTTTACTCTTTCTGTTTGACCATCGGTTTCGGGATGATAGGCGGTGCTTGGAGTAAGCTTGGTTCCCATATATTCAAACAATGTTCTCCAAAAAGTGCTCATGAATTTGACATCACGATCACTCACAATTTGTGATGGCATACCATGCAACTTGAAAACCCCATCAACAAATTGCTTGGCAACATTTTGGGCTGAATATGTGACCTTGGAAGGAATGAAATGGGCCACTTTGGTCAATCTATCCACCACAACATACAAGCTGTCCCACCCTTTCTTTGTGCGCGGAAGGTTAGTAATGAAATCCATTGATATATGACTCCGTTTGCCTTCGATAATGGGCAATGGCTGAAGCAAACCTCCCGGTTTATGTGTAGGATCCTTGTTCAATTGACATGACCGGCACCCACTTACATAAGCATGAATGCTCTTCCACATCCCCTTCCAAAAGAAACTTTTCCTTATTGCATCAAAGGTTTTGTAGACACCCAAATGACCAGCCATAGGAGTACAATGCATCTCTTCCATGATCTTTTTGATAAATTATGAAGTAGGAACCAAGTAGACTTTTCCTTTGTAGTAGAGGAGACCATTTTTCAGCTCATAATGGGGTAACTCTTCACATACACCTTGCTGTAATTTCTGCATTATTTGTGAGGTTTCTTCATCAAACAAGTACTCTTCTTGTATCTCCATGATCCAATCTTTATGCACCTCAGAAATAGCATACAATGAGCAGGCCCACATACGAGACAAGGAATCAGCAACCACATTTTCTTTGCCCTTTGTGTATGTGATTTCAAAATCATAGTTTTGTAGTGTTGCTACCCACCTTCTTTGCTTAGGAGACAAATTGGGTTGTGTGAGGAAATACTTCAGCACCCTATGATCACTCCTCACATAAAAATGACTCCCATATAAGTAATGGTGCCATTTCTTGATAGCATGGAGTATAGCAATCATCTCTTGCTCATACACATGGAGTTCTCTTTCTTTGTCATTTAACTTTCTACTTTCATAAGCAATGACTCCATGGTCTTGGTAAAGTACCGCACCAATCCCTCTTCCATCCGCCCTTATTGTGAAAGGTTTGGTGAAGTCTGGACATACCAAAATAGGTGCTGATGTGAGCATCTTCTTCATATCTTCAAAGCTTTTGTTGGCAATGGCATCCCAAAAGAAGGTTTCCTTCTTCAATTTGTCCGTCATTGGGGCTGCAATTTCTGCATAGTGGGCAATAAAGCGCCTATAGAATGAAGATAACCCCAAAAATCCCCTCAATTGAGTAGTGTTTGAAGGAACCGGCCAATTCCTAATACATTCCACTTTCTTTGGATCCACACAAATGCCATCCTTGCTCACAATGTGACCCAAATATTCCACCTCATGTGCCATGAAGGTATATTTTGTCTCCTTAACATACAACTTGTTTTGCCTCAAGACCTCCAAAACCTCTTTCACGTGCTTCAAATGCACTTCCTCATCTTTGCTATAGATAAGTATGTCGTCGAAAAAGACCAATACAAACTTGTAGAGGAAAGGTTGAAGCACTTTGTTCATCAATGCTTGAAAAGTTGCCGGTGCATTGCATAATCCAAACGGCATAACCATGAATTGGTAAAGACCCCTTTCCATACGAAATGCTGTTTTGAACTCATCACCACTTTTCATCCTTATTTGATGGTATCCGGAACGCAAATCAATCTTTGAAAAGCATGTGGCACCCTTCAACTCATCCAAAAGATCATCCACCCTTGGTATTGGAAATTGATTTTTGATGGTGATCTTATTCAAATCACGGTAATCAATGCACATGCGGAAAGTACCATCCTTTTTCTTCACAAGTAGCACCGGAGAAGCAAAAGGAGATTGACTTGGTTCAACCCATCCCATGTCAATGAGTTCTTTGACTTGCTTTGCCACCTCTTCCTTTTCAACCTTTGACAAACGATAGGGAGGCTTGTTGCTTGGTTTGGCATTTGGTTCCAAATCAATAGCGTGATCAACACTCCTCTTTGGCGGCATTGATTTTGGCATGGTAAACACATCTTCATAATCCTTGAGTAGCTTAACCATGTCCACATTTTCGATGCAATCCTTTTTGCTATTATCTTCCTCTTTACAAAGCTGTAGTACATAAACATAGCCCTCTTTCTTGAACTCTTTCTTCATTTGAGTAGCATTGATCATGAAGAGCTTGGACCCTTGCATTCCATTCAATGTAATAACCCCTCCATGATGCACAAAACTCATGAAACTTTTCTGTAAGTTCATGGTAAAAGAGTTCAAAGTGGACAGCCAATCACATCCAAGTACTATGTCAATTGGTCCCAACTCAATCACCAAAAGATCAACTTTGTAAGAGTAGTTCTTGGACAACTCCAATTCTGTACTTTGACACTTCATATTGCAACCCATTGAATCACCATTGGCCACTTGCACCATGTGCTTGTTTGGTAAAGAAGTTGGTTGCATTTTGAGAGTGTTCAAAGACCTTTTATTGACAAAACTATGCGTGCTTCCAGTATCAATGAGTGCATATGCTGTTCTTCCATTCACCTTGATCTTCAATCTCAATGTGTTGGCACCCTTACTTCCTGCATAAGCATCATGAGAGATTGTACACAAGGTAGTATGTGCACTATTGTTTTCATCCCACACGCATAGAGGCATCCCATCATCCATTTTGTCATGAGCAAACTTTAGTTTTCCACCCGGATCAAAAGGAAACTCGGGATTTTCTTCATCAAAACCATCATCATGAGAACCTCCACCCTCATGAGGATCTCCCCATCCTAAGGCATCATTGCATTCAAGGAATTCCTCCTCCTCATGATTAGCATTGTCCTCAGTGATAATGTAGCTTATGGAAATATCCTTGGATTTGCATACTTTGAAGTGATCCTTGTTCCATTTTTCTCCACATTTGAAACATAGACCTTTGAGCCTCATTTCATACAAACGGTCCTCCTTGATAACCTTGCTTTTTAAACCCCCATTTGCTGGCTTGGACTCATTGTATGTAGCTTTGTTGGACATAAATGGTGGTTTAAATGGAAGTCTATTAGACCCTCTACCATACACGGTAGGAAATCTTGGAAGATTAGGTCTTGTGTTTTCATGAGAATCCATTTCAGTCCTTGTGATCACTTCCCCTTTGATATTCCCTTTGCTAGCCCACTTTGTCAAGTACTTCTCTTCATGAATTTCTGCAAGCATCATTGCCTTCTTCAAAGTGGCGGGTTCATGAGACTTGACATCACCACCAATAGGAGCTTTCAAGCCCCTTATATACTTGACAACAAGATAATGCTCATCAAAGTTGTCCAAGTATAATAGAAGCTTTAGAAACTTGTGAGAATATTCCTTCACGGTAGTGATTTGCTCTAGTTTGTCCCATTCCACAATGTGATTGTCCCTTTGCATGCGAGAAGTAAACTCTTCTGCCATGTCATTCTTGAATTCTTCCCAAGTAGTGATGACATAACCATGAGATTGCTTCCTCCTCCACCAAGTGTGAGCAAAACCTTCAAGATGAAGTGAGGCGAAGTAGACTTTGGCAATCTCGCTCCTTGGGCTGATTTCGAAGTAGAGATCCATCTTGTTTGCCCACTCTTCAAAGTCTTTGATAGAATTTGATTCTCCTTTGAACTTATTAAATATGATTTTGTCCTTCACAGCATTGTCAAAATCACCATGCAGTCTTGAACCCCTCTGCCGTGCTCTTGGATCATCAAATCCTCTTCCTTCACCCAAGTGTCTATGCATTTGCTCATCTTCCAATTGCCAATCACCTGCATCTTTAAATCCCTTATGTTCATACCCTCTTCTTGCATCTTGCATAAAGGATGAAGTTCTTGGAATACTGGCATTGGATCTCTCATAAGAAGCATCACCCATAGGTCTCTTGCCCTTGTCCATGTAAGAAGAATGTGGCATCATTTGAGGTGGCATCATTTGTCTTACTTTGTTCTCTTCTGGCATAGAAGGCTTTCCATCATGTTTGGCATCATAATGTACACCATCTATTGCATTCATATCGGCTTCTTGGTTGAGCTTGAGAGGAGCCAATTCACTAATGGCTTTCTCCAAGTCTTTTAACCCTCTTTGCATCACGTCATCCAGGTAGTGATGTCGCTTGTCGAACCGTTCCATGAGGTGTTCACCAAATTGTTGTTGCCGATTTATTTGGTTATTTTCAATCCTTTGAAACATACTCTCCATAGCCATTAACATCATGTCCACTGTTAGCGGAGTAGTTCCCAAAGATTGAGGCATTTCCACTGGCTGAGATTCATCTAGAGATGGTGCTTTTATGGTTGAACTTTCTTCATTCCTCGTTGGTGAACTCGTTGCCATCATTGCTTCCGGTTGTCTTTGATCATTTTCATTCCGGGCTCCCTTGTTTTGACCTCCTCTAGTCATTTCCATGCGCGCAATTGATCCCTCCTTGCAAAGACCACTTACTTGATTTTTTTCTCTCTATTCAAACGGTATCCGATTTGGGTGATCTTTATATCGACGCGAAGCTCTCGATGAGATGAATAAGAATCCCCAAAAACAGATCTGAAAAAGTCAACAGCCTTTGACCAGTCAACTGTACCGACTGAAAGTCAACTCTTGATGTTAACGCTCAATTGATGTTAACCGCTCAATTCTTATCCGATTTGGGTGATCTTTATATCGATGCGAAGCTCTTGACGAGACGAGTAAGGATCCCCAAAAACAGATTTGAAAAAGTCAATAGCCTTTGACCAGTCAACTATTCTAGCTGAAAGTTAACTCTTAACTTTGACCGCTCATCAATACTACTCCGATTTGAGTGATCTTTAGCTTGTTTGAAAGAGGTTTTCGGGTAGATTGAAGGGCTTTCAGGACAAATTTGAAAAGCTTTTGAAAAACCCTAGAAATTCAAGGATTTGTCTTGGCTGCAAGTAGGCAAATTTTGTAAAAATTTTGCCATAGTCTCCCCTCTTTTTGCACCAAATCTCAATCAAATCAAAGCATCTCAATCAAGTATTAAAATCCTTATGCATTTGACCACTGTAAGCAAATCAATCCTCAATCATTTTTCCATCTGAGCATGTGACCTTATGGCATCAATTTTGTCCTTTTGCATAAGAAGTCGATGTAGAGGATTTGCTTGTTTGCTCAAGTCGAATGAAGTGGTCGATGAAGCGCGTCGATGCTTGCCAATCTCCCGGCCAAGAACTTCTCACCCCTTACATCCAAGGTGAAGGTTGAGGCCATTTCTTTACCACCAAGTACCTAGTCCTCTTCCTTACCGCGTTACCCGGCACTAACGGCAAGGAAGATTCAAGACATTCTCCCCTTGGCCTCTCCTCCAAATGCCAAGGTACCCTTACTTCATTTTAGATTCTAGGAATAAAGTGGGGTACAATCGTGAGTGGAATGTGGTTACAAGCTCAAATGAATGAGTAGAGTTGACTTACAATTGATTGCAAGGCATAGCATTGAATGGCTATGTGTAGCATTCAAGCATTCATAATGCATAAAGAAGAGCATGAATGGCCATGATTAAAGTCCAATTTTTGAAAATGAGGGTTTTATGTGTAATAAAACCCTAATTCACTCCATAGCTTGAAAGAATGCTTCAAAATTGTAAGGAAGTGATGGAGCAACTCACCAATGTCACCCGGGAAGCCTTAATGCTTGAATTTGTTGAAGGAGATGAAGATTAGGGTCACTTTGGTGAAAAACGTGGGCAGCTTTGGTAGTGATTTTCAGCCACATTGGGAGCCCCATTGCTCATGGAAAATAGGTGAAATACTTCATAAAACATTGCTAGATACATGAGAGACTCAATGCCCTTTGCTCATGTTGAGATTCCATGGCTAGGGTTTGCAAGAAAGCTCCCAAACAGAAAAACGTTTTTGATTAACAACTGCTAATCAAGATTAGTGAATTTTCCCCAATTTGGTCCACTCATTCAAAAAAAATTAGGTCCATGTGCTCAGATTTGAACCACAAACTCTACCTTAGCCATATCCCCTTTCCCCATGAATCAAATGAAGCAGAAATTTCACGAAATGAGAAGAAGAAAAGAAAATTAAAAATCATGGATCAAAAGCCATGCTCTGATACCAATGAAAGAAAGTAACAGGGGTGGGTTAGTCCCTCACCAAGGGAGTGGCTCATAAAGGAGTCACCACTTAGCATCTCACGGGAGAAGCTCACCATTGATTCTTGGAACAAATAACATTATCATGAATGAGCCATAATCCCATTTACATTGGTATTTATACTCCACCCAAGAGTTCACACCTACTTACTAGTTGTCCATGGCCTTGGGCCCATAATGCGCTTTCTTACATTTGAGATGAGGAGGCAGAAGAAGCTCGTAGGCTAAGTCACCTACTATCTTTGTAATCAGATATGGTCCACAATATCTAGGGGATAACTTCTTGTACTTCCCAAGAGATAGAGAACTTCCTGAAAGGGACTGGGGACTATTCCCCGCTCAATGTGTTGTATTGTGCAAGATCCCCATTGCCTACAATAGAGGGCGACAAGGCAACTCTTTTGTCTCCTGCTCGTATGCTGCTTCTTCCAGAGAAGGCCCTCTGTGTTTTGAGTGCAATGAGCCGGGACACTTTAGGGCCAACTGTCCCAAGAAGGCAACATCATTTCCCCAAGGTGGCAGAGTAAATCAAGGCCGTGGAACCCCTATCCACAAGAGGCAGTGGGCGTGGCAGAGGCCGCGGAGGAGCAGTTGCTAGGATCGCCTATATTATAAGTGAAGAACCGACCTTGGAAATGGCTGAAGAAGAGCACGCCACCGTCCATGTAGCAGTGGAACACCAAGGTCCGAATAAACAATTTGGTGTAATCCAGACCCAAGACACTCATCACGGTAAGACATTTCAGCTTTTGATTGATTGTGGCAGTACCCATTCATTTCTTTCTCCTAGGTGTTTGCAAAAACTAGAAATGGACTTTCCTCGATTCTGAATTTGTGGTCACACTACATAGATTAGGTTTATAGAATCAATTGTTATTTTATTGACCATTGGTGGTTGTCTACTATGTCAAGTAGGATGGTGATCCGGAGTGATCATACGGGTCTCTTGATATGGATATTAGAGTTTTAAGATTGAACATGATGGTTCAAAGAAAACTCTAGGTTTGGAGCGATCTGGAGAGATTAGAGGCACTGCAGTAGATTTAGTGATAATCCAAAGTATGCGGATTATTTGTTATACTTGGGCATGATGTTGCTATATGTGTGCATAATTTCATGCAGTAATCGTCTTCCTTGTAAAAAAGGTGTGCTAATCTGGAGAGATAAGATTTCTATTAGAAGAAGAGTGAGCAATGATGTGGCATGATCAGACAAATCTCTTGGGTTATGTATTGAGATAGAGTACTCAAGGGTGGACCCTTCATGCCCACTTGACCTTGTGTCAAATGGGGTGATAAAACTTATCAAGGGAAAAAAGTGATAGTATATTTTAACCAATATTGGTGTAGATTGATGGTAGTTAAACTGAAAACCCAATGAGGTTCTATAGCATATGCTTGTGCATAGATGAATAATCTAGTGGAGAGGAGTACCTCTCTCACCTTTGGAATCTGTTTTTTTTGTTGTTCATGACTAGATTTGCTCCATTTACGTTGTTTAATGGACTCTAGTCTAGATCTCCTATGGCCTTAGAGCTATGCAAGGAGAAGAGAACAAGTTGGTAGTGTAGTGTGGTACCATAGTCGACAAATGCTTACTCATTATCCTTATTATGAACAAGAACAATAGGAGAGACATGTACCTACTATTGGTGGTCTTTGAGCATATCACAGGTGTTGGGGGTTTGTCCCCCATTGTTATCCTCTTCTTGGGCATCAACCATAGAATTTTCAACTTCAACAAGCAAAGGAGCATATTTATTGATGTGCTTTTTAAGGATAGACTGAGAGCCCACTTTAGGTTTAACATGCTATTTTACTCGAATGAAGACCATATCTGCTTCTTCGAATTTTTTGTCTGTCTTCTTCTTATCTGCATACTATTTCTGTCTATTCTGGGCAGCTTTTATATCTTTGCGAATTGACTGCATCTGCTGCTCCATGTCGTCAAGCATCTGTCTGGACATCTCGACCCTAATCAATGGGTCGGACCAAGTTAATGGAGTTAAGCAATCTTGTCCATACAGAGCTTTGAAAGGCTCATCCCAATACTTCGGTGATAAGAAGCATTGTAGGAAAACTCGAATAGGTGCAGATAGCTTAGCCGCTTCTTGGGTTCCCTACCAGAGCATGACCGAAGTATATCTTCGATTACTTGGTTCACCCTTTCAGTTTGACCATCGGTCTCGGGGTGGTAAGCTGTGCTGAGATCCAAGAAAGTTCCTACTGCTTCAAAAAATGCAGTCCAGAATCTTGATGTGAATTTGGGGTCTTGATCACTTACTATTCTTCTGGGGGTAGGCCATGCAATTTGAAGATTTCCTTGAGGAACACTCTGGCCACATCCACTGCAGTTTAGGTTTCTTTTACTGGAATCAGATGGGCAACTTTGGTTAGTCTATCAACTACCACGAAGATGGAGTTGTAACCTGATTGCACTGAGGGTAATCCAGTAATAAAATCCATATTGATACATTCCCACTTCATCTGGGGGATGTCTAATGGATGTAACTTCCTAGGCATTTTTACTCTCTTGGCCTTGACTTTCTCATAGGTCTCAGATATTGACGTACATGATTAAGCACATCCTTTTTTAGAACAAGCCAAAAGAAGCTTTTTTTTACAGACATGTAGGTTTTGATGAAACCTAGATGTCCTGCAATAAGGCTGTCATGGGCTTCATTCAGAATTTGACCCTTAGAATGTAGCTGGGGCATTTGTCAATCCAAACGGCATGACAATGAATTCATAATGCCCATACCAAGTATTGATGGCTGTCTTCGGGATATCTTTCTCATTAATCTTGATTTGATAATACCCTCATTTGAGATCTATCTTTGTAAAGATCTGGGCTCCACTTAGCCTGTCTAGAAGCTCATCAATTCTAGGAATAGGATAATTATTCTTAACTGTCAGTTGATTGAGACCTCTGTAGTCCACACACAGTCTTAGCATTCCATCTTTCTTTTTGTGAAAGAGAATTGGCGCACCCAAGGTGAAACATTGGGTCTTACAAACCCTTGTTCTAACAGCTATCTAAGCTGTTCCTTGAGTTTGATGAGTTCAAGAACTGGCATTTTGTACATGCGAAGGGCTACAACTGACTGAGCTCCCGGGGGTCAATTCTATCACATGATCTACTTCCCATATTGGAGGCATCTCTATTAATTTAGCTAGAAATAAATCGTCATAATCACTTAACCATTCAGGTTCTTTAGCTTTTAACTTTGTGTCTACTGGATTCATTTTGACAACATAAATGAGATGCTTCTTTCTAAGTCCTTTTAGTAACTTAGAAGCCTTTACTAATTGCAGACTTGGGGATCCTGAAATTCCAGTTCCTTGAACTTTATTTTCGTGAAAGTCACGGAAGAAAATGGTTCCATTATGACAGTGAATGTGAGCTTGATTTTTGTGGAGCCAATCCATTCGTCAACTTAACTTTGACAATAGATTTATGATTATTTAATTTTTATGATTGATTCTTTAAACAGATAATTATTTCATCATACTTCATGAAACAAGATTTACTCTGATAATTTTATTAACCATATTCACAATCATGAAAACAATTTGGATTTTTTTTTTTACAAAACATCGTTTATTATCAAAAGTTTTCGATATATACATAGAGCATCACGGTCCCAAAATCACTGCCTCAATTGCGTACGCATAAAGAAGCGAAACTACGAAGGAGACATACCATGGTACACATGATTCATTACAGAAAGAGGTGTTGTAAATCTACTTCTAGGGATAAAGCGGTTAAGAAGCCTAAAAACTCGGCATGAAATTCTGAAGTTCCTCAGTGAATGATCAAAGAGTTGTACATGCTGAACAAGCCCTAGCCTTATCAGAATCATGGCCAAGGAAATATTTTAACTAAGCCTTTGACGCTGGCTGGTACTGACATTAATACATCGTCCTCCAAAGAGTTGTACATGCTGAACAAGCCCTAGCCTTATCAGAATCATGGCTAAGGGAATATTTTGCCTGAGCCTTTGACGCTCCCTGGTACTGACATTAATACATCGTCCTCCAAAGAACCACATATACCGACGTCGCTCTCAATAGGATTATGAAAGTAAAGACTCTCAATAGGATTGTGCGAGTGTCACTCTACTTACTTGGCTGAGTTGATGAGGTGCTCGAATGCAAAGGCTATCATATCCTGACTCTGGGAGAGTTCAGGAATGCCAACTAGATTCGGGGTATCCATCTATAAATTTCCAAGTCAATTTATGAGTTTTTAATTTTTCAAGTGCATTCAACATAATATTAACAAGTGAAAACATTATTTCCCACATTTACTTTAAAATGTTAAGCAATTTCTGTTGCTGTTACGTAAATTTATAACAGCGCTCTGATACCAACTGTGAGATCCCAACTGCCCCCTCTGCGCACTCGGATTCCCGGATGGTAGCAGAGCGAAAGTAGCTTCCTCTTGCGTGGGGCAGGGTTTCTCAGTCGGGGCCTTGCCCTCGAATGTCCGAGCACGAGACTAAGCTGGTGGTCATTCCAAAAACTTAAACCGGGAAAATTTCCCGTGCCCGAAAAATGGGGACGATTCCATCATTTATTTTCTTAACAAATTTTTCTAACGAGGTCAAGATACTAAACTAACCTTTATCTAAATAAACCAGATAGAAAGGAAACTATTACAGACTTAACTTGGAGGGATCAACCCTTTTTTCCTAATTGAATTAAGCACAACCATTGATCTATTCATTACAGAAGTCTTCAGGCTTTTATTTAACTACTCGAGTTCTAAGCGTATTCATATTAATCAATTTTATTATTAAAATTCTACTGATTCCAGCCTAACCCCATCTGGCCCATGGGTTAGCCACCTCCCAACCACTGGAATTAGTAGAACACCAGACAAGTACTCACCCACCCATAATTGAATGCCTTTCTTAACTTTTGCTTTAGAATACAGATATGCACACACTCCTCTTTAAACTTTAACTTTTAAAAACAATCCATTGATAAACAATTATTGGTTACAGATGTCATAACTCAAAATTTCCATTCAATCCTTGTTTCTCACAAAACAATATCACTCCGGACTCTCCGTTGAGACCAGCAGGTCAGCAACGAGATCCAGTAACAAATTACAATAATTTTCTCCTCATCATACATATATATATATATATATCTTCCACGACATACTCATGGGTGTCCTAAGCACGGAAGCCCGTGCATTGCTTGGTCAGAACCCTCCAGGATCCTCCTTAGGTATCGTGGCACTTCACTCAGGGACCGCTTCGTCGGCCCTCGCCCATCATACCGGAAGCACACCATTTTTCACCATACCTAGGCTGGTCAAGACCTGGGTAGGTTTTTGCTGCATGAGCCGTCCTTTGAACACTCCTTGCTAGCTGTTGCAACCAAACTTCCCTTAGAAAAACACATATACCAAATGCTCCCTCCAGTATTATGGCGTAAGACAATCCTTTAAGAAAACAGGGTTTCTATGCAAGTTTTCAGTTTTGATTTTCTTTTGAATACAATGGGTATATCTTAAATCCGTATCCCAATACTTCTAGATCACAGGTCTTAAATTCCAATAGAATTTTCTAAATTTTGTAACCTTGATTCTCAGATCAGAATCAAGGGTCTTAACTTGATTTCAGATTCGGTTAATTTAAGTGAAATTTTCTTGAACTGGTCACATCGTCTTTTCTTGAAACTGACGAACGAGATTAAGTCTTGGTCATAGTCTAATTCAGGGTTTGAGTCTGGAAAGGTTCTCCTTAACCTAACTTTCTCGAAGGGTAATATTTCAACTACTACTTTATTGAATTTTATTCATTGAGTATTTTGCTTAATTGAATTTAAAACTAATCATGAATTCCTATGAGGAATAAATTAATCATTTATCTAAAATTTTAACTTCGATAGTTTTTTTGAATTTTCTCATTACCATCCTAGAGAATATGAAACGGTAGAATTTTCTTTTACAGAGTATTTACTTATTCATTTACCAATATTCATGGGATTTAAACATAGGATTAAAGAGAACTCTTATTTTGATATAAAAATTCTATAAGCATCTATTTATGCATAAAATCCAACTTCTATGGAAATAATACTTTTATATAAAATAAAATCCTTTTATGCATCTATTTATGTAAAACAATCAATTTTGATGAAAGTAACACTTTTATAATAAATAAAATCTTTTATGCATCATTTTATGCATAAAAATCAATATTGGTGAAAGTAACACTTTTATAATTAAAAAAATTCTTTTATGCATCATTTTATGCAAAAAATCAATATTGATGAAAAAAAAACTTTTATAATAAAACAAATTCTTTTATGCATCATTTTATGCATAAAAATAAATATTGGTGAAAGTAACACTTTTATAATTTAAAAAAATCTTTTTTGCATCATTTTATGCATAAGAATCAATATTGATGAAAGTAACACTTTTATAATAAAAAATTTATTTCCAATATGCATCTTTCTATGCATAGAATTTAATTCTAATAAAAATCACACTTTTATAATAAAAAATATCCAATATGCATCTTTCTATGCATAGAATTTAAATCTAATGAAAATCACTCTTTTATAATAAAAAATAACCAATATACATCTTTCTATGCATAGAATTTAAATGTAATGAAAATCACTCTTTTATAATTAAAAAAAATAACCAATATGCATCTTTCTATGCATAGAGTTTAAATCTAATGAAAATCACTCTTTTATAATAAAAAAATTAACCAATATGCATCTTTGTATGCATAGAATTTAAATCTAATGAAAATCACTCTTTTATAATAAAAAAATAACCAATATGCATCTTTCTATGCATAGAATTTAATTCTAATGAAAATCACACTTTTTTAATAATAAAAAATATGTAATATGCATCTTTCTATGCATAGAATGAAAATAACACTTTAGAATACACAAATGGTGGGGATTACTCTTTTTGAATAATAAAAGATAAAACTTATTTCCAAAATTTAAGAAAATTTTTCCATAACCTCCTTCGTATGGTTGACCATTTTTCAAATTTTTCTATCCTCAAGTTACTTAAAAATTATCCCAAATGATTTAAAGCATTCTAAACTAATCAAATTTCAAATGGTTTAAAGCATTCTAAACTAATCAAATTATCCCAAATGGTTTAAAGCATTCTAAACTAATCAAATTATCCCAAATGGTTTAAAGCATTCTAAACTAATCAAATTCCACTTTTAAAAGAGAAACAATATGAAAAGTTTAATTCTAACAATTTGATTACTTATCTAGGATAAAGAAAGGTTGAATTTAAGAATGAAGAGAGGGGGAAAGCCTTTCCAACAAGGCATAACATCATTTTTTCATTTTAAAGAAAATAAAATTTAGAAAATCATTTTTCTAAAAAAGTAGGATTTCTAGCTTACTTGAATTTCTGTGAGCTTTTCTTTGGCTTGATGGTTTGAGGGATCTACTCTTGTTTGCAACAAGAGTGGCCACCAATTCTTTTGAAGAGGGAAAGGTTAAAAACTAATGAATTATCAATAAATTCACTATTTTTTGGCTCTGGGAGGTTGAGTAGAGTAATAGTGCATAAAACACTATTAAGCTTCTACAAAGGGGGAGGCTTCTATTTATAGGAAAAAGTGAGCTTCTAACCAAGCAAATTGATTCTAGAATTTTCCAGATCAGTTTGGTCAATTTTTGACCATTTTTGGGTCAGTTTAGCTTACTTTTTGGAACTAGACTTGAATTAGGAGAGAGGAGAGATGAAATATCTCAATATTTGAGAATTTAAAACTCCACCACACATGTGAAATAGGCGCCTCCTTCATGAGGGGGAATCCCCACTCTTGAGGTGTCAAAAATTTATTTTTTTAGCATTTCCTTTGGTCCTTAGTCCACTCTTCATCTTATGTGAGTATTTACTCATTTTTGGGGGGATTTTCTTTATTTCTTCAATTTATCTCCTCCATACATTTGGATGAATCTGATTGGCCCCTCAGAACCTTAATTTAAAATTTTTAAAAAATCTGGACCCTTAGGATAAGGCCTTTTGAACAGATTATAATTTATTTCTAATGCACCTTCTGAAAATCTTTTTGAACTTATATTTCAGGGGAATTTATTTTAATAAGAAGAGATATTTTTCCATCCAAAAATATCTAAAATTTGAATAACCTCTCTTTAGAACATTTTCTCTCTCTAAGCCAAAATAGGTAGAAACAAGAGCTTTTATTAATCTGAAGAGGGAATTGATTACAGGGGGAAGATACTGGACATCTTGAGGGGCCGGGGAGGAATCTTACAACCCCAAAAGCTACCTAGAGCCGTAAAGATGGAGTTGATGCACTAACAATCAGTGCACTAGAGCCTCAACAGTTGTTGACAAAGATGGAGGTGACAGAGGACATGAGGGATAGAGTGTGGAGAACCTCACTAGCCATCTACAAGACCATTTTAGGGACAATGTTCCACACAATCACATACCCTAATTGGCTATATGCCAAAGCTATCAAATTCACTTCTAGGCCACCATCTTGTATGGAGATAAGGACACCAAATGCATGAGCTTCTCTTTGTTGGATTGGACTTAAATTGTAGGAAATTGCATATTTACATCTCGCTTGTGTATAAGCAACACATACACACCACCACCGGTTCAAGGGTCAAGGGGGGGTACACATCCACCCGACGAGGCTCAAACCCAATACCTCTGGGATATCAGTCAGCCTCTTTAACCACTAGACTACAGCTGTGGGTAGCATGAGCTTCTCAACCATGGCTACTTCTTATATATATAAATAAGCTAACTAGTGCCTTAACATTATACAAAATGAGGGTAGAACATTAACATCCAACAATTTTGACATAATAAAAATGAGGAGAAGGAGGAGTGATAATAATGACACCAACATCTCTAATAGCTAGTGCCTTAACATAATACAATATGAGGGTAGAACATTAATATCTAATAATTTTGACATAATAAAATTGAGGAGGAGGAGTGATAATAACGAAATCAACATCTCTAATGATAATAAAATTAAGGAAAATAATTGAGGAGTTAGTGATGATAATGACACTAGCATCTCTAATGATAATAACATCTCTAATGAGGATCATAATGTAACAATCCCAACTCATTTTAGTAGTGGTAATAACGATAGTAAGAAAATTGAGGAGTGTATCTTTCTATATATAATAGGGCTACCCGGTTAATGGACATGTGGCTAAATTTTCAGCTGCATGGATTTGGAGGGTCCTTGGCACCTGCAACAAACCGGGTTCTCGTGCACCATCGCCCTCTGCAGACCACCTCCATGCATTACAGACGTTGCCTAGGTAAGCGTTAATTGGTTTTACAATTGCCGCTCGTCGCGGTGCCCTCTACAGTCGTCGCCTTTGCATGAAACTTATCTGCAACCCACCAGACTCCAGAGCTTCATCCTCCTCACATGCACCCGTGTTTTTTTGGGAATGTCTTTTGGAAAACCTCCTCTGCTTCGCGTTTGTTGGGAAGTGATGCACCGGGCTGGTAAACCCTTCATGCTCAGACGTTGCGCGCTGTGTAGGCTCACCGTCTCTCTCTCTCATGGTTCAATCCCTCCGTGTTTTGTTGTTGTGCTGGCAAGTCTCTCACAGTTCAATCCCTCCGCTCTCATCAGGTAAGCTCCATGACTCTGGCATGTTTTTCTTCCTTTTTTTTTTGGTTCAGCAAGCGCAGGACAGCTGTTCTCAAGTTGTGCATGAGAGGCTATTGCATGCACCTTTTGAGCTGGGGAATCTGCGCGTGTGTGCGAGGTTGTTGCATGCACCTCTCTTTCTCTCTCATGGTTCAATCCCTCCATGTTTTGTTGTTGTGCAAGCGAGTCTCTCATGGTTCAATCCCTCCGCTCTCATCTCTCACGGTTCAATCCCTCCGCTCTCATCAGGTAAGCTCCATGACTCTTGCCTGTTTTTCTTCTTTTTTTTTGGTTCAGCAGCGCATGAGAGCTGTTCAAGTCGTGCACGAGAGGCTATTGCATACACCTTTTGAGTTGGGGAATCTTCGCGTGTGTGAGAGGCTATTGCATGCGCCTCTCTCTCTCTCTCTCTCTTGCATGCAATAGCAGACATCATGCATGCATCCGTGAGAGAGGCCTGTAGATTTCAAACCTTTTTTTTCTTCATTTTGTAAAGTAGAGATGACACCATGATTGGGCATATTCAGGATGCCAAGTCCCCCAAGGAGGCGTGGGACACCTTGGTTAAACTCTATGAAACAAATACCAAGGCACGCAAGATACAGTTGAAGAATGAACTTCATACTGTGGAGAAAAAGAGCATGTCTGTGAATGACTATGCGTTGAAGATAAAGGGTATTGTGGAATCCCTTGCATCTATTGGTGTGTCAGTAGATGATGATGATAAGGTGGAAGTCTGTCTACGTGGTCTCGGGCCACAATATAAGGCGTTCAAGATGTCTATTCAAACTCGGGAAAACATTCCCAACTTTACAGATTTGGTGTCTATGCTGATTATAGAAGAGACGAGCTTGGGTGAAGACCAACAGTCTTCACAAAACAAAAACAGTTCAGAGCAACAGGCCTTCTACACAAGTTCAGGAAGAGGACGAGGTAGAGGAGGCCGTGGACGCGATCAAGGAGGTGGCCGAACAGGTAATCAGAATTATGGACAGCAGCAGTAGCGACAACAGTCCCAGAATACACACAACAACAACACGTAGGTGGAAGAGGCAAATTCAGAGGCAGGGGGAGTCAAAGAGGCCGTGGAAATTGGCAAAGGCAGTATAATGATGCACGTGAATGCTATTATTGTGGTAAGCCTGGACATGTGTAGGCAGAATGTTATAAGAAGCAGGCTGACATGCAAAATGGGAAAGTGTAGCAAAACAACTATGCATCCTCAAGCAGAAATAATGAGGATAATGAAAGGTTGTTTGTTATGCAGCATGTCGTGAATGCCATGTCTGAAAATGTTGATGCAGCACAAAAAGATAATGTATGGTATGTGGATTCAGGTGCTTCGAACCACATGACAAGTCATGGGGAGTGGTTCAAGGAGATGAAAAACCCGGAAAGACCAGGTTTTGTGGAAACTGAGGATGACACTGCTCATCCAATTGCCCATGTCGGAGATGTGCCATTGTCTATGCAGGATGGCAAAGTGAAGTACCTTGCAGATGTACTTCACGTTCCGAACATAACAAAGAATCTGGTTTCAATTGGCCAGATGATTGAGCAGGGTTTGTAGGTTCGGTTTAACCCTGATGGTTGTTATGTTGAAGACTTTAAAGACAAGTGCTGGTTGCAAAAGGCAACAGAGTGGGCAGAATGTTTACGTTGAATGTAGACATGCTTGAAATGAGTGCTGCAATGTTTGCAAATGGTTCAGGAATTATTGCAGACATAGACATATGGCATAAAAGAATTGGACATGTGAATGTGCAGAGAATGAAGTCTATACAGACAAAAGGAATTGTGACAGGGCTGCCAAAATTTAAGGTGGAATGTATGCAGAGAATATGTGAAGCATGCCAATTTAGAAAACAAACAAAGCATGTATTTCCACGTAACAGATATGTGAGCAGAAATGCACTAGATGTTGTGCATTCAAATGTATGGGGTCCTACGAAGACCATGTCTATGGGAGGCTGCAGGTATTATGTGACATTCATTGATGACCACACAAGGAAAGTGTGGGTATATTTCATGAAGGAGAAGAGTGAGGTGCTCACTCACTTTCAGAATTTCAGAGTTTTGGTTGAAAAGCAAACAGGGAAATATGTAAAGTGCCTAAGGTCAGATGGAGGGGGAGAGTACTTCTCCAATGAGTTCTCTGAATTTTTGAAGAAGAATAGTATTCGGAGACAGTTTACATGCAGATACACTCCGCAGCAAAATGGAGTTGCTGAGCAAAAAAATAGGCACATTGCTGAGATTACGCGAGCATTGATGGAAGAGAAGAATATGCCGTATAGCTATTGGACTGAGGCTGTTTCTA
This sequence comes from Cibotium barometz, assembly GCF_041138505.1. Lineage (NCBI taxonomy): Eukaryota > Viridiplantae > Streptophyta > Polypodiopsida > Cyatheales > Cibotiaceae > Cibotium > Cibotium barometz. Next base: position 34,178,666 of record NC_141101.1, on the reverse strand, counting down.
CAGCAGTATACATCATGAACAGGACTCCAACTGCAGCCATACATGATGTAACTCCAGAGGAGAGGTTTACTGGCAGAAGACCAGATTTGTCTCATCTGAAAGTCTTTGGATGCATTGCATATGTGCATGTGCCAGATGAGCTGAGAACTAAGCTGGATCCGAAAGCTGAAAAATGTGTGTTTATTGGATATTCCCTTGAGCAAAAGGGATACAGGTATTATAACCCTGCTACACGTGAGTTGAGGGTAAGCAGGGATGTTGTCTTTGATGAGATGAGCAGCTGGTATGCTGCTGAAAAAGAAGCTGTTGGGGCTGATGTGAGTGGAAGTGTGGTTGCACAGAATGCAGGTCAGCAATCACAATCTTTGAGTGGACCAGGAGAGTCCTCATCTAGTGGGTCTGTTGATAGACCATGAAGTGGCAGGCTGCGTCATAATACCAGTCCTGCAAATGTGATTAGTACATCACGTAAAGGAAAAGAGAAAGTGGTTGAGCCCCTTGGTATGCCTGACATTTCTGCAGGGCATTCTCATGTTGATGGAGAGTCTAGTGGCTCAGATATGAGCCTTGATGAGGAGCTTGGGATCCCAGCTATGAGAACACCTGGTGTAAAGAAGGCTATGGAAGCCATGAATGAAAAGCTGTGAAGATCAGGGAGAGTGAAGAACCCTGTGCAGAGATTTACATATGATGGTTATGTGGCACATCACTATGCATATATGGCAAAGGTTGTGCAGGTTGTAAGGCCCACATGCATTGATGAGGCTGTTGGAAATGTGTGTTGGGAGAAAGCTATGGATGAGGAGATGGATGCACTATATGGAAATGAAACTTGGGATTTAGTGCAATTGCCTGAAGGCAAGAAAGCCATTGGATGCAAGTGGGTGTACAAAGTTAAACATAACAGTGATGGAAGCATAAACAAGTACAAGGCTAGATTGGTAGCCAAAGGATATGCGCAGACATATGGCATTGATTATGAGGAAACTTTCAGCCCTGGCAACAGTGAGAGTTGTGATAGCAGTGGCTGCGTCAAAGCAATGGTCTTTACATCAGATGGATGTAAAGAATGCATTCTTGCATGGGGATTTGCAAGAAGAGGTGTATATGTTGCAGCCACCTGGATATGAGGATGTGGGTCACCCCGAGCATGTTTGCAGGTTGAAGAAAGCCTTGTATGGTTTAAAACAAGCACCAAGAGCATGGTCTGATAAGATTTCTGAATATCTTGTCACTATTGGCTTTCATATAGCCAATGCAGATTTCTCGCTATATGTGAGACATGGTGATAGAGGGGTTGTGCTTGTTGTCATCTATGTAGATGACTTGATCATTAC